>NC_082661.1:177634987-177938017 GCF_025265405.1 Mesoplodon densirostris
ACCTGCGAGGAGGGGGATGACTGGAGTCAGGGCTAAAAGGATCAGTAATATGGAGTCCAAATGGGCTGCCTGCTCAGTGGGCGGGGCAGGGCGGGGGTGGACTGAGAGGCCAGAGAGACTTGCTGGCCCATCCCTGCCCCCTGCCCCTTGGAGTTTCCCCAAGGCTTTCGCCTTCTTCCCCATGCTGCAAACAACCGTTGCCCAATACTTGTCTGTTTGGTAACTGTCCTTTGCAATCTGACTCCGATGTGCACGGTCTTTACCTCCCCATCCTGCCCCTGACTGTGACCCTGGGCCTGCAACCAGACCCAGGGCTCCTGCCTTTAGCTTCAAGGCCTCTGTTCCATGAACTCTGACCTGGTCTCTGGCAAATAGAGGAACAGTCTCAAATAATCTTTTTGGCAATGAGCTGGAGTCCTAACCATAGCCTGAGCCTGCCCCTAGGAGCCCTGATGTTTCCTGGAGGCCTGTAGAAAGTGTTCTAGAGCTCAGATGCCTGCACAAGCATGGCCCTGGGGTCCCCAGAGACCCCTCAGGAAACATGGTAGCCTCAGCAATTCAGCAATAGTGGTGGCCTTCGTTATTCCTCACCTCAGCAGAGGAAGCCAGGTTTTTCTGCCCACTGCACAAGAGGGGAAACTGAGGCCCAGACAGAGTAAACAACTTGCCCAAGGTCACACTATGTCTGTGGAGGAGTCGGCTCTATCAGCTGCCAGGCTTTCTCTCCTGGCTCCGGCAGCAGGCACAGACACCTCTGCTGTTTCCTGCTCTAGGTCCAGGAACCCCTTCCAGGATGCCATTTCCAGGTCAGCCTCACTCACGCTCTTGGTCCTAAGGGGTGCTGCCTGCCCACGGCACTTGGTGACAACAGGAAGCTGACAGCCAGGGCGTGCTGATGGGCTGAGCTCTCTTGGGATGGAAGGCAGTTGGCGCTCACCTTGAGGATGTAGTGGTCCAGCTCTTCTCTGTCCAGGGGTCTGGCCACAAACACTTCGCCAATGGAGTCGTTGGTGGTGATGATCTCAAAGGCCCCGGCAATGTTGCCGGAGACCAGGGAGAAGATCACCTGTAAGGGAAGAGAGAGGATGAGGGGCGAGGGGTGAAGAAGTGGGGAGGACAAGCAGCTGGCCAGGCCAAGGAGCACTCTCCCGCCCACCTGAGCCCTCCGCTTAGCCTGGGAGATTGAGAAGAATGTGTTTTATTCAGAAGTGGTTACATCCTTCAAAGTGGGGGTGGCAGGTCCACAGAGCGGGTGCAGGGCCTATGACAGGCTAGGGGTGGGGGGGGGGATGTGAGCATACTGGCCTGGGGCCAGGTGCGAGTCCCACCACATGGGATTTCCCAGGGCGGGGAAGCACTGAGCCCCCCTGCGAGGAGCAGGCATGGCCCTGGTGTCACATGGGCTCTGTTCGGCTCTCACAGCAACCCTGTCAAAGGGAGCTGTTCTCTTCAGCTCAGAGAGGAGGTTCAGGAACAAGAAGTCACTGGCAAGGTCACACAGCTTGCAAGTGCCCAAGAGAGCAAGGATTTGAGCCCATAGGCTTCCAACTCCAGAGGCAGCATCTCTCGGCCCCCTAGAGGTGTGCAAGCATTTAAAAACCAGTGGAAACCTCCTGAAACACACCTCAATTTGTAGGGCAGATCAAAGTGGTGTGATGACTGGTGTGTTCTGTCACCCCTCTTCCTTGTGCTCAGGGGGTGGGTGCCCAAACCTGCAGTGGTGGGGAGCACTTCTTGCCAGGGGACAGGGAGGGGGGCCTGAGAAGCAGGGGGAGGAGTGTGATCTCTTGGGGCCCTGGGTCCTCGTGGGGAGGGCTGGCCCAGGGCTGGCACACAGGGGTGAGATGCTGTGTGGTTTGTGGATGAGGTGACCAAGGAGTCACTGGGGAAATTAAACCCCCTCTGTGTTCAGCTTGCCACGGGGACTGAGCCGTGGCCAGCCTTGGGCCTCGTGTTCCCTGGACACAGGCAGGGACAGCTTGCACAGCTCTGTCTCCTTCCCTGGACCACGGACGGCGGTGAGGGCAGGGCGGACCTGCTCGGGGCCCGGCAGAGCCTGGATGACCCTGCTTCCTGCTCAGGGAGGGGATGGCTTTGGCGGTCCCCTCCGGCTGAGGGGCTGTGGGAGCCCCTACTGACAGGGCAGATCTGGACTATTTCACTTGGTGCCCACCTGCCCGTTGCTGCCGGCGTCGGGGTCCTGGGCCTTGACAATAGCCACACGCTGGCCCACGGGGCAGTCCTCGGGCACACTGACGGCCGAGTCGGACGTGAAGTCGAACCGGGGGCTGTTGTCATTCTCGTCCAGCACAGTGATGTAGACCTGGGTGTGAACATGGCCAGAGACCTCCCACCTTCTTCCCCTCCCTGACCCCAAACACAGGGTCCCATCGTGGGCCCAGTGGGGACTGGACCTCCAATCAGTTCCAGAAGGTCAGCAAGCTTTCAGAGCCTGCCTAGGCCAACCCTGACTTTACACAGAGGCCCTGAGCGCATTTCTTCTGAAAGTCTGGTGGGGGAGGGCTGCACATGCTCAAATGCTGGGGCCTGGCGGGGGGACTCAGAGGTGGTGGGGCCTTGGAGAACCGGAAGGCATGGGCCCTGGCTAAAGGAAACGGAGGCTACTCGGCTCCAGATCCGTGAGGGTGTGTCAGCCTGGCACTGGCAGAGCTTCCTGTTTTTCAAAAGGAAATAGGAATCCAGATTTTTATGTGGAATTAGGTGTGATAGTAAAAAGAAATTTTTTTGTGTGGGCCAGCTAAAACACATCTGGCAACCAGATATTGCCCAAAGGCCTCTTCACTTGCACCTTTAGATTAGAGGGAAGGAAACAGGGCTCAGGAGCAGGAGAGGGGTCACAAAGTGGCTTGGTGGTCCCAGTGGGGAGAGGACAGATGGGGAAGAGAGGGGAATTTCCAACTACCAGATAAAAACAGGGAACATGCAAGTTGCATGCAAAAAGCACATTGTTTTGTGTCTGCAGCTCAGGCTTCTCCTGCGGGCTTTGAATAGCAAGCCTGGAGAGAAGGCCTGGCTGGGGGTGCAGCTTCCAGCTCATGGATGGCCATGGGCCACGCAGCCAGCATCGTAGGTACCCCTCGGGTTCACTGATGAGGGGACTGCAGTGTGGGGGGAGGGGAGGAGGCTCAGGTTCTAGCAATCCCAAGCCAGGCCTTCTCCCACCACCCTGCTCCAGGCCAGATCCCATCCTCTCCTTCCCCAGGCTGGGGCTCCGGGGCTCCCAGGCCTACCTGCCTCCTGGTGTGCACAGGACTCTGTGGGGAGCCTGTGGAACCTCTCACCATGATTCAGAGAAGATTCCACTTCATCCTCCCTCCTTCCTAATCGGGACTATCCCCTTCTCAGTTCTAGCCACACTTCCATATTTCAGGCAGCTGTCAGAACTGTAGGCGATAAACCCAGGCTTCACAGCAGGACCAACCTTAACACTTACTAGCTGTGTGATTTGGTAAAAGTTATTCAACCTCTCTGATTTTCCATTTCCTCAGATGAAAGTAGGAACGAGAACACCTACAGAATAAGGATGCTGGAAGGAATAAATGAGCCAACAAGTGTGGTCCTTGTCCTGCTTCTGGCCTGGCAGACAGGCAGGATCTCACCTGCCAAGACGCTGCCCACCCATCATAAATTTTGGTCAGGGAGTTCTGTGGAGTCCCGGAACCCCAGTCTGCTCACCTGTGAAATGGGCATAATAATGTCTACCACCCTGTTCTCAGGGAGAAAACAAATAAGCCCCCTGCAATCTGATCCCTCCCAAACTCTCTCACTCTGGTCAAGGCCTTGTTGGGACTCCGTATGCTTCCTCCCACCACAGGGCCTCTGCACCTGCTGTTCCCTCTGCCTGAAATGCTCTTCCTTCTCTACTGTGTAAACTCCTATGCTTTCTGAGGAGCTCAGCTTGAGTCACTTCCTCCGGGAAGCCCTCCTTGATTTCCCTGACGTCTTGTTATCCACTCTCTCGTGGCATATATTTATTGGTGTGGTAATTTGATCAGTGTCTTTCCCCTACTCTATCTTATGCCTGTGAAGGCAGAAGCCACGTCTGATTTTGGTTTCCCATTGTAGGTACCCTGAGCCCAACCCAGAGCCTGGCACACAGTAGGTGCTCCCTCCACGTTTGCTACTCGGATGAGGTGATCCCAGCAGTGGGGAGTCTGCATCAGTGAGTGAGTTAGGAAGGTAGGTACCAAGATCTACGGGAATGAGCTATGGGCCTGTGTCCCCACCCAGGGTCTCAGGGCCCAAATCTCCCTCCCTGATCCCTCAAAAGCCCGGGGGTGTTACTCAGAGCTCCTACGGCTCTGAGCAACCCCCCAGCCACCCCCCCCCAGCCTACCCCTTCTGCTGCCTCCCCACCCCTCTCAGGGCCACGGGGGCTGCTGGCGCTGAGGAGGAGTCAGGTGTAGGTGAGCTGTGGTTTGGGGGTTCCGGCCTCGCAGAGGAAATGGTGGTGCCTTTAAAAGGCCCCTCAGCTTGCCTCCACCCTGGCACCTCCAACAAGTTTGGGACTGACAGGGTTGGTGTATCTGGGGCAGTGGCCCCTGGGAGCCTCTGAGAGGAAGCCAGGGCAGAACAAAGCGGGGTGGGTCCTGCTTCCTGGAAGAGGGTGAAGGGACTGTGGCAATACAGGGGCCCACAGAGGCGTGTGTGTTCTGAAACGCCCTCGCCAGCCTCAGCATAGGAAGTAGCTGCCTGGTCCACGAGGGGCTTCGGCAGCCTCGTTAGGGACAGCCCTACTGCTCACCAGGCTCTACCTGGCCTCAACCCCCCTGACTCCGCACAACAGGGGCGAGGGGAGACTGGGCCCATTTTATGGATGAGGCTGCTGAGGCTTGTGGGAGGGCTCCATTTAACCCCTCTGAGTCTTAGATCCTCTGGTGGGGAAGACCAGGAGCCTCACCATGAGCTGTGGGACACAGGGCACCTGCCCACCATCTGCCACCTGAGGGCTCTGCTCACTGGCTGCCCTCAGGGACCTGGGGGGTCGAGGGGAGCTGTGTGGGCTCACTGCTGCCTGTCGCCTCACTCACCCCAGGCTCGCCCCGTGGATGGAGGGGCTTTTTGGGTACGGCCAAGCCTCAACCAGGGCCACTGGAGCCGGCACCTTGAGGGAGCCACGGGGCACAGGATGCCAAGCAGCTGCCATTTGACTCTTAGCCTGGACACCGGGTTGGTCTGTCCCTTTAGGCTAAGGTGACAAGGACTCAGCAGGGGTGAAAACGTGGCTGTAACCAAGGCTGATGATGAGCTGGACACCCATGTGGTCTACAGATGGCCTCAGACCTGTCTGGCTGGGGCCCAAGCCGAATTGATTGTTAAATGTTCTCATGATCACTGCAGGATTCCACCCCACGACCTGCCCCTGGGGCCCACCTTCATATCCACCCCTAGCCTGAGGTCACCAATTCTCTACCCTTCTAGGAGTCTTGTCTGCACCTCTGACCTCAGCAGTCACCCTCCCCGAAGTTCACAAGGGCTCTGTGCCTTTACTCAGAGCCCTCAAGGGCAGTGACTCCCACCATATGCCCACTGCTGCCCTTGCCCACACTCCCCTGGCCGTGGCGCCCCACTTCACATGACTACCGTAACATACTCCTTACACTGACCCCGAGAGAGGGAAGGGGTCCCCCGTACAGACCCCGCTCCCATCACCCCTCCCAGTCTACAAAGGCTTCCTATCTGCCATCTCCATCACATCCTCTGAGGAAGGCAGGGCAGCTGGTATGATACCCACTTTAGGCCCGAGGAAAGGAAGCACAGAGAGGTTGAGCAATTAGCCTTGTCACACCGCCGCTGAGGAGCAGAGCTGGGATGAGGCTTCAGTGCTCCCTCCGCTGTGTGGTCCACACACTCCGTGTTAGTGCAGTGCCCACCCCAGGACCCACTGTGGGTGCTCGACAGGACAAGGAGGGCAGAGGGGACAGAGCTGGATGTGGAGTTCGTGCTCGGGAGGGGCCTGGGCTCAGGTGTGAGAGTGGATGGGCGGGGGAGTTTGGGAGGGGTCTGAGCAGGGACCAGCTGCAGTCCTGTCCATGTGACCCTCTCCCCCAGGAGAGGCAGAAGGCCCAGCGCCACACAGGGCCCAAGCCAGCACTGGCCACAGGCAACCCACAGGGGAGGGCACGAGTCCATGGGCTACTCACCTTCTGTAGGCAGAGGCGGCAGGAGGTGGCCAAGGGAGAGAAAAGGCAAAGATGCAGGTGGTTAGCAGTCCCAGCTCTTCCAGCCCCACTCCAAGCAGTGGTCTGTGGAGGATGCCACCCCTCCCCCCACCTGAGGTCTCAGCCCTGCCCAGGCTGCCCGGGAAGGTGTGGCATGGCCGGCTACAGTGTCATCCCTGGGCTACCTAAACCCTCACCCACTGCCTGCCTGCATGTTGGGTGGCTGGTGAAGATGTCAGTGTGGGGGGACTTGGAGCGGTGACAGGCTGTACCCGTGGGGCTCTCGGCCGGGGATCCACTCACCACAGTGGAGTCCACCTTGGGGCCGCCGTCGTCTGCCACCACCGTCAAGGTGTAGAAGTCACCTTTCTCCCGGTCCACCAGGCCCTTGACGGTGATCACACCCTGCAGGGAGGGGGTCAGATGGGCAGTGACATGGTATCCCAAGCAGTCCTGTGCCCTGGCCAAACTAGACTCCTTGCCAACCCGGGACATTCTGTCCACTTTCCCACCTTCACATTACTCCCTCTGCTGGCATAACTTCTCCGTGAAGCTCTGTCCACTGAAATCCTACTTCTCTCTCAATCCCACTCGGATATTACCTCTTCCATGCAGGCTTCCCGCTTCCCCAGCCAGGTACGATCACTCTCTTTATTTGGGCCCCAGAGGCGCGCCATTACACCTCTACTGTAGATCTTTTCATATCTTCCCTTGTGATGCTCTGATCTGCATCCTTGATTATTCCCACTTCTCCTCCTAGCCTGAGAGTTCTTTGAGGGCTGCGAAGGGCCTTGTTCATCTCTGTGTCCCCAGCATGACCCGGAACAAGGCGTGGCACATTGTAGCAATTATTACCATGCTTATTTTCAAAGAAGGGATTCTGAGAGAAAACACACTAACGCAAAGATGCAGGAGTAAGATCCAGGCAGTAGATAAGACATCGCTGCACCAGACACCTAACTAAGACTAGCTACTGCAGTGAAGCGTGAAATTTATATCTGAGCCACGGTACAAAGGGAAACACGATGACTTGCACAGCTTTCATTATCTAGTAACAAGGAGACAGCAGGTTGCCTGTGTATAAACTTTACCTTATCCCTGCATATTAAAGGGATGTATTACGGGGATGTTTATCTTTATGACAAAGAAGAGCGCTGGGCATATAGAAGGAGCTCAATAAACGCTGGTTAGCTTTACAGGAATTGAGCTTCCTGCCCTCAGAGAGAACCCTTGCTGTGCTTGAACCTTGCTGTGCCATCCCTCACCGTGATGGCATCTATCTGGAAGAGGGCTTTGGCCTGGGCGCTGGTGTAGGCATCAAAGCGGTAGGTGATCTGGTTGATGTTGTCAATGGAGTAGGCCTGGACCCGCACGATCTCGGTGCCCAGTGCCAGGTTCTCCAAGATGGCAGCCTCATAGGAGGCATTGGAGAATTGCACAGCTTCGTCCGGCTCGTTGAGCAGAGTGATGTAGACACTGCAGAAGCCCTGGTTGAAGGGGGGTGCCTGGTCGGTGGCGGACACGTTCATCAGGTAGCTGGTCTTGGTCTCGTAGTCCAGGTAATCCACGGTGATGATAAGCCCCGTGCTCTCATCAATCTCGAACTTGCCCTCCGCGCCAGACAGGATGCGGTAGTTCACCAGGCCACCATCCCCTACAGGAGGGCACAAGAGGCTGTGCAGTCCCAGGTCGGGGTGGGCTGCCTTGTGGCTTTACAAGCTGCCCCAGCATGACCACTGCTGTCCCAGAGGGACAGGGTGAGCGGCCTTGGCTCACCTACCCAGTGTGCACCCCCCCAGACTCTGGGTCCGATTGTCCCAAGAGAAACTGCCGAGGACGGGGTCAAGGTCAAGGACGGCAAGGCCCAGCGCACACGGTTGACACCTTCTGGGGCCTGGCCTTGAGATGAGAGATATGCCAGAGCAGGTTGATTCTGCTCCTGGAGCCGTAAAATTCAAGCTCAAGCACCTCCCTTGGGTATCTGGACAAGGAGAGGGTGGGGAAATTAGGGATCCCTTGTAGTGGAGGCTTTGATTTAGAAAGCGTTAGACCAGGGCAGCATCCTCAGAAGTGGCTAAGCCTTCATTTGGTCCCTATATAGCCAAAGGGTTCCAGTGCCAGGGTCACCTTTCTCTGTTCTCCCCACTCCCTCCACCCCCAATTCCTGTGCCTTGGAATACATGCTTCAACCGGGAGCTAGAGTTGGGATTCCTTAGCTGAAGTCCACATACTTCAAAGAGAATGATTATAAAATCACTCAGGAAATCCCAGACTTCCTTGAAATTATTTACAAAACTCTGGGCATGCATTCTTTCTGGGAAGGGATCCATAGCTTTCACTAGTGACCCAGAAAATGCCTTGAACCATTAGCCCCCAGCAATGTATGTGATCTGAGATGTATAAAGGTGCCACTTATTAAGGAAGAACAATCACTCGGGAGTTTTCAGGCCTATGTCTCCCTCTACTCCATCCCATGCTCCTGGTGAGCTGGGGATGCTGACAGGGGCTGGGTTGGGAGCCACCAGAGCAGCTGACATGAAAGAAGGGCAGGAGCTGGGAAATTAGAAGCACAGGAAGGAGGTTTTCTCTGGCTGTATCCCTGGCCTGGGGCACAGGCTCAGACAGCCAGGCCCTGTGAAGAAGGCCACAGTGACCTGGCCATCTTTCTCCTTCCTTTTGTGCTGCTAACGGTAGCCACCTCTAGGGCTCGGGGTCTTTGGCGAGGTCCGGGCTGCCTTCAGGGATGGCCACAGCCCTGTAGAACAGGACGCTGCCTCTTGTGAAATGTGTGTGTGCCAGGCCCTGGGCTGTGCTGGCTGGAGGAGCAGGCTTCAACCAGCTTTTGGACAAGTCCTTTATCCCTCCCAGCCCTGCCTAGCCCTTAGCCAAAGGTTAGCCAGGAGCTGCCAGGTTCTGGGATGCCAAATCCGGACTTCCCAAGCTTGTGACCTCTCCTCTCTCTGCAACTCCCCTTGACTCCCATCCTCCTGGGACTGGGAATCTGGTGGGGATGCCACCAAAACTGTCCCACGAGCCCCTCCCCCACTGGGAGCCACTCAATGGGGGAGCCCGAGGCATCCCAAGGATGACAGGCCCCGCGAGAGAAGGAGGCATGAGCCGGGGCGGGTCACTCTGGGGAATGGACTCCCCGGCTTCCTCCTGCCAGCCTCACCAGTGTCTCGGTCTGTGGCTCGGACGACGATGACCGACGTGCCGATGCCCGTCGTCTCGCGAAGCCCCAGGCGGCTGTACTGCTGCTGCGTGAACACTGGGGCCTCGTCGTTGACATCCTCCACGTACACTATCACCTGCAGGAGCCGGGTCAGGGTTGGGTGGGGGGGGCTGGGCAAGCCCAGGGCTGCGCCCACCCGAGCCTGTGTGTCTGGTCACTGCTCTCCTGGGCCAGCTGTGAGCTCCCTACGGAGGGCCTAGGGCTGTCTGGTTGGTCACCGTGTTCCCCCACCCTGCACAGTACCTGGAGCATGGCAGGTGCTTAAATATCATGTTAGAGAACAAACTTTGTCTTGCTCTTGGCTCCTGTGGGAACCTGTGGCTAATTAGTGAAACTTGGGCCGTCCAATTTCTCAGCTATGAAACGGTAACATCAATTTAACAGTTCACGCCCTGTGCCACTCCTAGGATGGTTATGAAGACAAAATGAGCCAGGGCCTTGCAAAAGTGCCTGAAAAGTTTAAAGGGACCCCATTCAACTATCAAGATACATCTGGGAGAACAGGAATGAAAACGTTCAGTATGGTGGTAGCAGAGGATGTTGGTGCTCAGACTACTCTAGATTCTCCTGTGCTTTCTCTGGTGCTCTCACTGCCAGCGGCCAGAACTGTGGTTCTTTGTTGGGGACTAACCCCAGCCCCCGCTGCTGCCGGAGCCAGAGACACCCAGAGAGCCGGAGGTGCCTGGGAATTACGTCCCACACTGGCTAAGGCAGCCCTTAGCCACTGACTGACGGGGCAGCTGAGATGACTCTCTCCAGAGCTCCCTGTGGGACTGAGTCACAGTTTCCTGTGTTCCACTTTGCTGGCTGCCTTTTCTTCCTGGTCCCAAGCCCCTTCCAGCTTTTCCTGGGAACACTTCCTATACTTCCCACTCATCACTTTCACACCAATCCTTGTCTCAGGATTTGCTTCTGCAGACCCTGCCCAAGACAGTGGCTATGTCTGAATTGTGGAATTATGCATAATTTTCATCACTGCTTATTTACATTTTCTAATTTCCCTTTAATGAACCTATGTCTTACATAACAACAACAAAAAAACAGTTCAAAAGATGTTTATGGAGAGAGTTGTTATAGCTAGAGATCAGCACCCCACCCTTCTTTTTGTGCACCTCCATCCCCCCCGCCACACACAGGAGCACGGGAGGGTCTGGTCCAGGTATGGGCAGGACCAGGGCTATGTCTAGCAGGATCAGTGTGGTGGGGAGGGGAGTTATAGGCAGAGACCAGAGAGTGGTGGCACTCAAGGAGGCCCAGGGCTCCTGCCTCTTTTCCCAGATGAGGGAACAGAGGCCCAAAGATGGGGAGGGACTTGCCCAAGGCCTCACGGTCACCGAGAGCTGGAAGGAGAGTGGGGCTTCTCCTGGTTCCAGGTCTAGCAACCTCACCACTCTTTGCTATATCCTGGGGATGAGCTGGCCCCAAAACAGGAGGGATACACTACTTCCAGTCTAAAAGAGCCAGGGCCAGCAGGAACTGGTCAGCAGAGCGGGTGGGGAGCCAATGAGGTAGGGGCAATGACATGTGGCATGGATTTCACATGTGTGGTCACCAGCACCAATGGCGGCGCAAGGCCCCATCTGAGAGCACACATATTTGGTTTCTGATCTGATCACTGCCTCTCAGATCAGCCCCAGCTTCTCTTCCAGGGTTAGCTGGGAATTAGCTGGACAGAAGGGAAGGGGCTTCTGTTGGTATACGTGGAAATGGTGCCCTGACCAGTGGAGAACTGTGAGGTGAGTGGGGTGGCAGAGCCAGTGGGGAGAAGTTTATGGGGGTTAAGGTTTCTCTATTTCCCTGCTCTTGGGGCCCATGTAGCCCTGCTATGTCATCAAATTTTCATGTCCAGACACCCAGAACCCACTATGCAAACTAGCGTGCCTACTTCAGAGCACAGCTGCTCACAAGCCAGAACCTTCTAAGTCTGGCTTCACCAAGAACTTGGCTGGGGAGATCCTGGGTGGGGTGGGTGGGTGTGGGGGGGATTTACATGGATGAATTTCAGGAACTCTCCTGCTGTAAACAGAAGCTGCCCATCCATCTTTTCAAACTGTGAACCTTCCCCTTCCCAAGTCTGCTTGTCCAAATGGCCTTGACTCCAAGGGTCGTGGGGAAAACACAGGGCTAGTCTGACAGTGCAATAAACAGAGGGAGGTGGCATGGAGCCTGGGTGTGGTCCTCCATGAGACTGGCTGCATGCCACTGTCCTCTAACCGGTTTCAGCCTTGTTTTTAGCAGCAGAGACAGGAGGTAAAATGGTATGTGGTTTGCAAACCTGAGAGACACAGATGTACAGGAAACAGCCAGGTCTGCCAAGTTCTTGCTGAGCAGGAAGGCTCAGCGACTGAGCTACCGGGTTCCCTGGGTTCCCAGCCCCACTCTCTGTCCAATGCTGTGCCATCCAAAGGGGACGAGGCAGGAGATGTGTGTGCGTGTGCACATGCGCAGTGCGCACGTGAGGCCCTAGTCTCTACGAGGACCGTTTCACTTCACACTCCCTGGCCCCTCATCTGTGCTGTCCTGGTCTCTGAAGCAGGAACAGGAGAATATGGATTGTCCCTACAAGCCAGGTCTGCTGCTGTTGGGAAAATGAGTCCAGGGAGTTCCTATACTGTCTTCAGGAAGGTCCCCAGCTTTCCCAAGGCTCAGGGGTGTGGGAGCTGGGTACTGTAAGGGCCATCAAGTTCTGGCCCTAGGGCCAGCAACCAAATTCCCACCTTAAAAATGACTCTTTGGGGATAAGGCAGCAGTGGTCTCTGTGTTCTGGAACCTTCCGTGAGGCAGCACAGTACCGTGGTTAAGAGAACAGCCCTGAGCTGACTGCCTGGGTGTGAAGCCTGGCTCTGTCTACCCTTACTGCCATGGGACCCTAAACACATTGGCCAAGCCCTCCTTGCCTCAGTCTCCTCATCTATAAAATGGGTATAATAACAGTGCCTACCTCATGGGGTTTTTATGAGGCTTAAATGAGTTCAATAAGTAATTCACATGCTGATTTGATATCTCGCAGTCATGCAGGTGAGCGTGGCTGTGTGGGGCTGCCCTGGTGCACATTCGGGTAACTGCCTCACCCTAAGTCACCAGGGCCCTGGAATCAAGCAGTCCCAAGGTATAAATACCTGAGGGATCTGACCCCCTCAGCCATCTCCATCTGGGAAGATCTCACTTAGAGGGGCAGCCTAAAAGGACCCAAGTTTCCCTTCCCATCTCCTCCTGGGGCAGAGCTGCGGGGGCAACATCAGAAGATGGGCCAAGGCTGAGTCACTCGCTCCCCAGCACCTCCTTCGTGATGGTGACCCGAGGCAGGCTTCTGTTCACTGTTTCCAGCCAGAGGGAAACAGCGGGGCGGAGATGGGGTGATAAGAGGAGCTGATTCAGCCCCACTCAGTTCTGGGTAAAAGTCCCTGCTTGCTCCCCACCCCATCTTTTCCCATCTTCCTCCTACTCTTCACCTCTAGGGTCTGACTCACTTTCCATCTGGTTAAGGGGAAGGGGCTGTGAGCTGCTGAGTGTGCAGTGGGGGCAGGATGGGGGTGACTTGAAGGTTATCTCATTCATCTCAGTCATCCCCTTGTTACAGGGCAGGAGAGTACATCAACCAGCCCAGCCAGCGGAATATCTGGGTGCATATTTTTGACCATTCAGGAAGATTAAGGTCGATTTGATTTTAGCTCCATAGGGGAGAGGCCCGAGGTGAGTGAGGGTGGGCAGAAAAGAATATATCTGATGGGGCAGTTGGGAGTGCTGACTGGAATATCTGGGGGACACTTCCAATGGAAAGAATACCGAACTTGGACTCAACGACCTGGGCTCAAGTCCTGGTTCTATCACGAGTGACTTTTCTGTGCCTCAGGCTCCTCATTTGTAAAATGAAGCTGGCAACATCTACAGCTCCAAGATCACGTATGTGAGATTTCCTTGGCCCACCCTAAAGAGTCGTGTGGATGCAGAGGGTTAGTATAGTCAGGACACCTCATCCTTTAGGATAGACATCAGTATCACTGATCCCTTTCTACATCTGGAGAAACTGAGGCTTAGAGCAAAACGACACGTCCAAGATCCCAGGCTCCCCCACCGTACCTGAGCTCCAGGTGTCATTTGGCACCTAAGCTAGAGGTGGCCCTGCCCCCACCGGGTCCCAACTGGTGGCCAACTCTGGCCCACCTGAGGCCTTGGCCCAGCCCTGAGGTCAGCGCTGAACAGGAAGCAGGGCTTCACCGAGAGCTGTCCCAGTGCGCATCCCCCCCCACCCACACGCCCAGCCCGAGCGCCCCCGGCCTCACCCTGACGGAGCTCCGCATCGGGCCCAGGTCATTGTTGTAGGCCTCCACTATAAGAACGTGGGATGAGTTCCGCTCCCGGTCTAGGGGCCGGGGCCCTCGCATTAGGAGCCCATTGCTGACATGGATCCGGAAGTTGTTGCCATGGTTACCTGCGTGGAGGGATAGATGATAGGCATGGGCTCTGCCCTGGAGTACGATGCTTGTGGGATTGTGGTGGTGGTGGGAGGGAAGCTGGGGAGCCCAGACCCACAGAATGCAGACCCTGCCCCAAGGTCTTAGGAGCTTGGCTGAAGCCTGAAGTGGCAAAGAAGTCTCTGCCTGATGCTGCCCTGGCCTAGCAGGATTTGAGGGAGAGGGCAGAAGCTCACTCTGTGACCCCTATGGTAGGCGTGCAGGTCCCCTGAGACCCCCATACCCAGCGGTGTCAGTAGATTCAATATTTCAGAGGACTCTGGGGCATTACAAAGAAAGGAACTCAAATCAAATTCTCTGTTGGGGGTTTAGTGGGGACGCTCCCATTTCCTCATCTTGTGGATGGTGATATTCCTTTGGGATCCACCCACCTCCACTCTCAGTCCGTGTGCTTTGCATAGGGGTGATTTCACCCGATTCCAGAAGTGAGCAGATCAGCACATTTTAGTCTCTGGCCACAGTGATTGGTTCAGGCATGGTCCCGTGATTCCATTGGTCTAGTGAGACTCATTCTGGGGAGCTCACTGGGGGGCTGTCCTAGTGTCCAAGGCCATAGTGATTGGTTCAGGGATGGGCACATGATACATGTTGGGCCAATGAGGCTCAATCTCTTGGGAGCTCACTGCCAGGGGCTGCCTTATTCCCCAAGGCCCCCTCTGTCAGGGGGACATGGGACATGGGGAGCATAGCAATTGAATGCATCCTCACTTAAAATACAAACAACTTGGTGCAAATGACTAGAGAACATCCCTGGTTCCTCCCTCTGATCTGCCCGCCCTGTGTGTATAGCGCTTGAGGCCTCTCTGGCTGCACTTCCCAAACCCTTGGCAGCCTAGAGAAGCTCTGCTACCCCCAGGGCAGGAGGGCCTGCCCCCCTCCCCGCCATCCTAGGGCAGCCCACTCACCGTGAAGGATGCGGTACCACACGCGTCCAAACTCGCCCTCGTCCGCATCCGTGGCTTTTAGCTGAGGGAGAATGAGACACGCGGTTACGCCTTGAATTCCACCCACAGGCAGAGAAGGTGTTTCTGGAGTCCCTCCCCTTCCCTCACACCACTCCCAGCCCGTCCTGCCTAAGCCCATGGTTTCCCACGAGGCTGGGGTGTGGGAGAGGAGAGAGACACAACTTTCTCATCCCCCACTAGGAAACCTGTCTGTTGATGGCCCCATGCTGCCCTGTCCATGGCGAGGCACCTGCCAGCTCTGTTCCCTGACCCTCCTCCAGGTTCTCGGGGAGCACGGAGGAGAAGGTGGGTGACAGCGCTGCAGCTCTCTGGATCCAGGCTTGACTAGCTCAGCCCTCCACAGTTCCCTCCTTCAGCCTTTTGAGATTCCAGGAGCCTCACCTGGGGTAGGTGGATTGCATGACTGTTCCTTGCCCACACTTCCTTGGTCTGAAGCTATTCTAGTCACACTGGCTCCCAGCCAGGCACTGTATACTATAACAGCCACACACAGCCACACAGAGATCCCACCTCCCAAAGGTTCCATATCCATTCACACCAGGATCATTCCAGTGTATTCCAGCCCACCCAGCTTGCTTGGCTGTACCTCAGGCTTAGGGACTATCTCCAGGGGGACTTGGGGGATGCTGTTCTCACTCTGAGAATGCCCGATGCTAAGCCCTTTTGACAAGGAGTCTGGCCTTGAGGCTACTGGCAGTCACAGCTGGCCCTGAGGTGTGTCCTGTCAAACTGCGAGCTGAACACCTCCTTTACCCGCCACATATCGGAAAGGAGTAGCGAACTCCCCTGCAAAGTGATACAGAGAGAGGCCCGAGCCTGCCTGGCTGGGCAGGCTCCCATGGGGCCACAGTTCGTGTGGCTTGCTTTGTAATGCCTGGGACCCTCCCTCTTCTTCTGGATCTGCCCTCTTGTCTCCGCCAATCACTTCAACCCTGTGCTGTGCGTCTAAGGATTTTGAAAGGTGTGTTGATGGTGGGGAGGAGGGGAAGTCTGTTGGTGTGAAAGGAACAGAGAGGGTCTGGGTCAGGAAGACCCAAGCATGAATCCTGGCTTTGTCACTTACTGGCTATGTGGCCATGGATATGTAACCCCGCCGAGCCTCAGTAGGTACAATGATAACCAACCTTGCGGGGTTGATGGGAAGATTAGAAATAATCTCTGCAAAGCATCTGGTCTGATGCCTGGTGCAGAGATAGACGAAGGTTGGACATTATGAGATAGGCCACCTTTTCCTGGGAGGCCCTCTTGATTTATACTGGAGGTGGTATGGCTGGGTTGCCCCTTGCTGTGGAGTTCTTCTCTCCCATGAGAAGTCTTAAGAGCTAATAGGTGGAGGGATGTAGTGGGGCACTTCAACAGTCCGATCTGGAAGGGCTCAGGACAGGGGAGAGGGCCAAGCTGTCCAGTGGATGCCCTTGGGTGTCTTCCATCCGTGGTGGGACTTCCACTGGCAGCCTGCACCACCCTGGGAGTGTTGCCTCCTACCATCTAAGAAAAATGGAGGCCACAGATGGGGTGTGCAGTTAGCTTGGGAAGAGAAGGTGAAGGAAAATGAGGTTCATTGAAGGGCGAGGTGTAAGATGCAGGAATCCCAGTGGGAGCTCTGGGCACTGCGAACATCCTCAGGCTGATGCAGCTCATAGCGCCAGATGTCTGGGGCCCATGCCTGCCCACTCCTTTCAGGGAAAGCACCAAATCCTACCACTAACTTGCTGGGTGACCCTGGCCAGGCCACACCTCTTCAGATCTCAGTTTCATTATCTGAGAGACAGGGGGATGGACGAGAGGACCCCTCAGTCGTCTAATGGACTTTGACAATCCTATCCATTTGGGGCTATGCAGAGGATACTTCTTTTGTTGTCAAGGGCTAAGGGCAGGAGGGAAGAGCTAAATGCCAAAAACCGAGGCTCCAAAACAAGCAGGTGGGCCCCAGGCTCAGGTCTTGGGCAGAGCCACAACTCCCCCCATCCGTGTTATACTTCTGGGAGCTTGGGGATCCTTGATGGGAAAGCTGCTGAAGACTTAGGCTCCTAAGCAGGCAGCTGGTTGCCAGGGAAGTGCTGGCTTCCAGGAAGAAAGGAGGCGGGGGGAGGGGGAGGGGGAGGGGAGGGGGGAGGTGTGTGTGTGTGTGTGTGTGTGTGTGTGTGTGTGTGAGCGAGCCACCGCCTGGAGGGTCTCCACCCAAACTACAAGCAGCACAGCCCTGGCTGTCTCTCAATCCGCTGCTTTTTGCCCTGTTATCTCTCTGACCTTTGAAAATGCCTCTCTCCCTCACTTCTGCAGCCAGACACCCTCAAAGGGAGGGTGCTTTGCTGGGAAGCTGAGGGGAGGGGGGCCTGGGGATTGCCAGGGCCCATCTCTCTGCCTGTTCCCCTCCCACTGTGTGGCTTGTAGCCCCTCTCCCTGGTAACCTGAAGGCTGGCAGGCACTGAATAGCAACCCGCTGGCTGCCCCTGACCATACTATTCAAACGAAGGTGAGAGCTGTGGGTGCAGAGGCAGGGAAACCTTCCCCCTGCATCTCCCCAGTGCCTCCGCCCCTCCAGAGGGCTCCAAGGAGACAGGCTGGAGTGAGGCCCTGGGAAGGCTCGGGAGCTCCCAACTCCTCTGCAACGCTCCCAGCCCAGTTGCCATCCCTACCCTCCTGGCTGTCCCCTCCCCCAAGGCAGGGCCCAGGCTCTTCCAGACAAAGCCAGGTCTAACTGGAGAGTGAGGGGCGAAGGCCACTCTGCCTGGCTGGCTGAGGGGCACAGGGCAAGGCAGAGCCTGGGGCAGGTTGGGTCACAGTGGTGCCCGGTGCTCCTGGGGCCTCCCTTGGACAGCTGAGAAGACCTCTTCACCCGGCTGGGGACTGCTGAGGGCTGCCTCTGAGGTCAGTGCTGGGGGACTGCAGGAAAGTGGGGCTGCACCCTTCTTGGGGTACTCTAGGGAGAATGTGAGGGCGTGCTCAGACCTGGGGCCTCCCTCCACTTTCCACTGGAAAGTGGAAAGGCCCAGGTAGGAGCAGTGGTTAGTCTGAGGCTATACAGAAAGTCGTGCTGAGGTCAGTCCCCTCTGCTCACAGCGTGCCCTGCTCTATGGAGCTCTGAATGAAGAAAGAAGGTTCTAGACTAAGCTTGCAGAGATATGTCCAGAGCAAGGCCTGCCGGCATGCCTTGGACTCCAGCAGGCAGGGAGAAGCTTCAGCTGCTCTCAAGATCATTCCTAGCCTTGGTCTGATGGAGGTCTCCTTTCCCCAGAACCACGGGCCTCTGCTGGCTGCTCAGAGAGGGTATCAAGGGGGCTTGCAGCTGGCTTTGCTGTGCGTCCTAGGGGGATGGCTTGATGTTTTCAAGCACTTTGGAACCTCTTGCTTTGAAGGAAAATACTCAACTGCTAATTATAGCCTCAATTATCTTTTTGTAAAGCGCTGCCCCAAGGACTGAAGCCTGGACCTGCTTTCCTGGCCTGATAGGGTCTCCAGATCCATGGGAAGGCCTTGAAATAACATTAGGACCAGAAGGATTGAGACTTCTCCCACTTCCGACTGCCCTTTTCTTACTCCCAGCCCAGCACTGCCCTGGGTAGGATAGACGGACGGGCAGTTTTCTCCCCATGGGACATGGTGGTGGGCACACTCCATCCTTCCTCCCTGCTCAGATTCAAGGAAGGGCCAACCCACGTATGGCCTGGCCAGAGCACTCTCTAGGCCTGATGCCTGAGAGGCGGAGGCCCTGGGCAGCTAGATGGGCATCAGAGTTTCCATCTGGGAGCTGGGAGGGGTGATGTCCTATCTGGAAATGCTGGAAGGAGTGTGGTGGGAGCTGGGTGGGAGGGGGGTGGGGTGCACTGGATGCCCTCAGTCGCTGGGCACAGGGGAGGCTGCAGGAGGGAGGAGGCTGTGTACAGGCAGCCAGGAGTTAGGTCCTGAGGCTGCCGGTGAGTGCCTGGGGAGCGTGGGGCTGGGCCGCCCCTCTCCACGTCCCTCTGCCTGCTGACTTGGACTCTGCAGCCCACATGCAGAGCCTCGGCACGACCTAAAGCCCTTCCTCCTGCCTAGTGTTGGTGCTAGACCTTGACTGAGTTAGAATAAGCTGCAAGTTGGGAAAAGGAGGGAAATCTGTTACCCATCAGGCTCATGAAAGTCTCCAAGGTCAAAGAGAAAGAAATGATTATTTCTTATTAGACCCCCCCTTTGGATTTCCTGTACTGTGTTTGTAGAAATCAAAGATCACAAATGCTGGCCTGGAAGCTGGATGTAGCCTCCTTACATATTTTGCTTGGCCTGTTGCAGTATTTTAAATATTTGAAAATTCATTTCGATTTTTTAAAAAAATCAAGTTTGTTTGTCCTTTGCAGTGTCTTCCCCCCGCCCTCAACCAGATATGAATTAGTTGCCAATATTTAAACATCAGGAACGTTTGCCTAAAAAATCCAGATTTCTGGCTTCTCTTGGGAACCTGGAAGGGGACCACAGTGGCTTGCCTTCCGGCATTCCATCAGCCTGGCCGAGGCCCCTCTGCCTCTGCTCTCCAGGTAGGCCTGCCCACCTGTCCCGCTGGTCACACGTTATCTACCATCTGCACTCTGTAAGCATTTTAATTTGCAACCAAAAGCTCAGTTTGATTTTCCAGCGACAAGGACCACCTGCTGTCCTCCCTCTAGTGGGATGATCCTAAGTGATAACAGGTGACGATGTCAGGGTTTCGAGCCCCATCTTGTCACCTCAGTTGCTCTCTCTGGGTTCTTCCCCACCTGTTCTCAGAGCAGCTCAGGGAGTCCTGGGAGAGAATTGGGAGCCAACGGGGTGGCAAGGCCACTGGGCCAGGAGTCAGGAAATCTGGTTCTGGCCTTGCTTGCCCACTGGCTCACAGTGTGACCTTGGCAGTCCCTTATTTGGGCCTCAGTTTCCTCACTTGTCAAGGGAGCAGGTTGGTCTTCCTCAGGAAGCACCAATAGGAATTCCCCTGGGGCCAGGCAGGTGACATAGGTGTGCAGGGGGCCTGAGGGCAGGGAGTGAAGTGAGCTGGGGGCCAGCGCCCTGTCTAAAAGGGGCAGCTACAGCTCAGCCGTGGCCACTGGGTGCCAGGCAGCAACTGGTCCCATGTTGCCAGTGTTGAAATTCTGAAATTTCAAGAGACGCCAGATGTTCAGATATTTATGTGAAATATCTTGGTTTTCTTTTGTTTTTAAAAAATATTCACAATTAATTTAAATTTATAAAAACACTGCAAGAAGCCAACAAAACACACTGGTGCGTCCCCAGTTTGCAGTCTTGGCGTTAGACAACTGCTAGGGTCCTTGCCTGCCGCAACCTCCTATAATTGATGAATCGTTCCTGGTCACAGAGCAAGTTAGTGATGCAGTTGGTCTTAGATCCCAAGTTTTCAGTCTAAGACTCTATTGTAATTCATGAAAATTGACTTTAACATGCCGGAAGGCACTACCCTCCTGCCTCCTCCATGAGTTCAGGTCCAGCTCCATCACTTTCCCAGTGTGTGACCTTAGACCTGTAACCTCTCCCAGCCTCATTGTTCTAACTTGTAAAATGACCATAATGCTATCTGCAGCTAGTTTAGCAGTGTCCAGAGCCCATCAAAGTTCCCCTCCCACTCCAGTCCCGAGTCCAGCTGATTTGTTTCTGTCCCATTCTTGTTGCAGGAACCATGAGCACAGAGGGCCCCAGCCCCCTCACCTTCCTCACAGCTCCTGTCACTCCGGGGAGGCTCTCAGAGGCAGTTGACCCCATCCCCATGTTCATTGCCCTGGCCTGCATCTTCCTCCTGCTGGCCACCTGTCTGCTGTTCATGACCCTCTGTAAGCCCGCTGCGCTGGATCCGAGGCGCCGCTGGGCCTGCGAGTGCATGCCGCACCACCCGGGGAGCCCCAGTGAGCCCCAGCTCCGGCTCTGGAAGCTCCTGGGCTCGGTGCGCCGCTCCCTGCACAGCTTCCGCCGTGGCTGGTCTGCCCCAAGGCGCCCCCTGCCGGGCAGAGAGGACCACGACAACTGTGACCGCATAGAATCTACAAAGATGTGACAGGAGTGTCCCCCTACCCCAGGGTCCACCTGCAGGCCCTCCTGCCTCAGACGGAACCTGGCACCACAGGCTGCAAGAGGACAGTGGCCCAAACAACATGGGCCACGCGCTCACCCCCACTGGTTCCCTGTGTGTCCAGGCCCGTGGCCTTTCCCAGAGATGGCCCCTGCAAGAATACCTGCCTTCCTGCAGACACTCTAGCTGCTGCCTGCTGGAAGACTCCTGGACCAAGCTGAGCACCTGCAGCCATGTGGACCCTTGGCCCAAGGCTCTGAACAGTACAAACCTGGGGCCCCCAGGGCCCCTCTCCGACCACCAGGCACCAACCGTCTCCAGGAAGCAGCACCCCTGCTTCCCAACAGAAGACCTGCCCGCCCTCCAGGTGCCAAAACCCAGCTCAGATTCCAGTGCGAGTTGCTGAGTAGCCAAAGGTTCCCTCCAGCCAAGTGAAATACTCAGCCCCTGCTGGGGGCAAGGGAGTGTCCTGCCCTCTGTGCTAACTCAGTGCCCAAGGCAAAGGGGAACCCAGGGACTCTTCTCCTCGGACTTCCTGGGCCTGCCAGCATTTGCCTGTGATACACGGGAGCAGCCAGCACCCTTGGGTGGATCAGAGGCTGGGTACCTGCTGGGAGGAGGGGCAAGCAGGAGGATCTCAACACCACCCAGCCAATCACAATCTTGGCTGTCATCCTGGCCTGCCCCCCCCACCCCGCCCCGACCCCACGCGCCTCCGCTAAGATGGATGAGGAAGGCGCTGAGAATGAGTTAAGCTCCTTGCACAGGCCAGGACTGGTCCTGCGTCAGAGTGGGAGGAGGCAGTGCCAGCAGCTGGAGGTGCTGCTATCTGGGCTCTGAGGACACAACACAGCGGCTCCATGCCTCACCCAGGGAAGGAGGCGGCCTTCCTTCGAGTGGAAGGGTCCAGATCTCTCCAGGACAGCTGTGGGACCTCAGGCTTGGACCACATAACGTGTGCTATCTGTATTTCTGGCAGTTGCTTCATTGACTGGCTACTTGTCAAAGTAATCCCACACCAAGGTGGGCTTCTCAGAATCCCAAACCTTCAACCTCTCATCACAGTGCTGGGGTTAAGCACTTTGGTTGGGTCCCAAATTTGGAGGGTGGGCAGAGGGGTCTGAACTGCCCAGCTTCTGCCCCAGAGAGTCATCTGGCCAGGGCCACCTTGTACCCCACCACGGACTGCTCCACCCCACCCTGCTACAGCCCATAGCACAGCCAGTCAAGTCTCCTCACAGGGTGAGCTCCGATTTTGTCACTCCCCGGCTCCAAAACCTTCACTGGCTCCCTACTACCAGATCAAGCCAGAGCTCCTTCGTCTGGTGTTTGGTGCCCATTGGGAGCTGGCTGTGAATGATCCTTCTAGCCTCTTCTTGACCCAAGACTCCAGGTAAACTGAAATACCTGTCCTCCCCTGGCTACGGCTTACTTGGCACGCCCTCTGTGAAGCCCTCTTTGCTCTACACCTGAAACCACCTCCTACCTGAAACCAAGGGAGGGCAGGGATCACTTCCTCTTGGCAGTGTGGGTCATCCCTGTGTCTCCGCCTTCCTACAAGCCTGGGAGCTCCCGGAGAGCGAGACCATGTCCAAGCCCTTACTCTGCCTCACCAGCTCTGGGCTTAGAAGTACGGGGCCTCTGTTGACTGAGTGAAGGGTGGCCCCGTCTAGTCCTGGGGGGCATCCCCTTCTTCCTTCTGATGCCTCTACGGAGAAGCTCTCTGTCCAAGCAGGCCCTCTTGGACAGGCCCAGTGTACCTTTCTTTTGGGTCAGTCTGACATCAAAGAGCGAGCCCGCCTTGGCCAGAAACTTACTTCCAGGGTGGCCTTGGAGAAATCACCAGTGCCTGGATTTCTCCCTGAGAAATGGGGAGAATCAGGCCTGCCTTATATTACTCACAGGCTCTAGGATTTCAGTCTGAGTAGTTTGTACAAGTAGAAACAAATTCTTGGGGTTTAGAAAGTGCACAGGCCCCCTCCTGCAGCGCTGTGTCCCCCTCCCTTCCAGATTAGTAACGTCTCCCTGCTTTGCCTCCCGCCAGCTCTCCCTGAGGCATCCCAGGCTGAATTCTGCCTGCAGCTGGTCCCCCGACCCCCACTGGCCAGCGTGCTCTGCCTGGTATGTGGTGCCACAGGGGTGGGGAGTAAGGCTACCCCCGGCCCGAAGGACGAAAAGCTGGGGAGGAGGAGGGGCTTGCAAAGGTCTGCCATACCCCCAGCTGTGTCCCCAGGTTGGTCCTGGGAGAACTGTGTGAGCTGGGGGAGGCGGGTGTTAGGTTTCAGGCTAGGGGAGAGGCGGGGCCCCACAGCTTGGTGCGTGTGGGGTGTCTCTAAGTCCCTAGGAGCTGAGGCTCAGAGGGACAGACCCCTTTTCTGGAAACAGCCCCCAGAGTCCAGCAACCCCCCATGGCTTCCTGGACTCTCGGCACCTCTGGAAGTCAGCACCCTGCTCCCGGCTCCCCTCCTGCCCCGCGCCCGGCCCTGATGCAGGGAGGGGGGCACACTCCCAGCTTCCTGCTCCTCCGCCCCTCCCAAGCCCCAGAGCCTGGCCCAGTGAGCAGGCCCAGATTCGCTCTGTTTGGCTCAGCCTCCAAGTGGGAAACCCTGCGCTCAGCTGGTAAAGAGGGTAATTCATGCCCGGCCTCCCTCCCCACGCAGCAACTGAGGCCTCCAGGAAGGGCGGGGGAGGGCACTCAGCCTCCTTTCCAGGTCGCCCCCTTCCTCCCTCGGCCCAAAGTTGTCGTTCCTGCTCCCCGGGCAAAGGAACCCTTTCTTTTTGTGCCGGTTTATTTCCCAAGAGGGGAGCTTCAGCCAAAAGCCCTGTGAAAGCAGCTCTGTTCTGGGCCTCACTGGGCCCTGGCTCTCTCTCCTCACTCCTTTCTGGGAAAATGTGACATCTCCAGCTCCCCCTGCTCTGAAAGGCCCTTCTGGGTGCAGTGGGGGATGGGAGAGGACTGTCGGGGAGGGAGGGAGGAGAGGAGGGCCGAGGCCCTCCTTCTGTTTTGTGGGGAGCAAGGCCCCATCTTGGGCTACATAACCTCGGGGCCTACTCTCCCCAGGAGGGAGAAGGGAGCCTGGGCCCCACTTTGGCCACAGCGCTGGCTACTTTTGGAGCAGCAGCTGGACCCTCTCCTATTTCCATCCTGCTCTGCTGCGAGGCCACTGAGCGTGTATGCTCTGAGCTGAGCTGCCTGTACCCCGGCTGCCACCTGCCTGCACGATGCTGTGGCCCTCAGGGATGTCCTCGGGGACGCTGGCTTCATAACTGCTCTGCAGAAAGATGGGCCGGTTGTCATTCACATCCAGGACGGTGACAAACACTGTAGCCGTGCCCGTGCGCCGCTTGCCCACGGGGCCATTGTCTGTGGGAGGTGAAAGAGGATGGATGTTAGCAGCTGCCTGAGGGGCACGTTCCCGGGCACCAGCCACAGGTATGCCCTGTTCCCCCACCTGCTCTGGCCTTTGCAAGGGGGGGGCTCTTTTTCTCTTTAGATTAGGAACAACACTGACCGTATCTAATACGTTCCAGACGCTATTCTAACTCATTCAATCCTCACAGCAAGCCTGGCAAGCGGGTGTTCTTATCATCACCCCCATTTTACAAAGGAGGTAACTGAGGCATGAGGTGGGTTGAATGGTGGCCCCCAAAAGATACACCCATGGCAAATCCCTGGAAACCTGTACGTGTAACCTTATTGGGAAGAAGGGTCTTTGAAGATGTAAGTAAGTTAAGGATCTTGAGATGAGGTATCCGGTATCCTGGATTATCTGGGTGGGCCATAAACCCCATGACAAGGGTCCTTAGGAGGGAAAGGCGGGTGGGATTTGACACAGAGAAGGCCATGTGAAGTTGGAGGCAGAGACTGGAGTTCTGCAGTCACGTGCAAGGAACACTTAGGGCCACCAGAAACGGGAAGAGGCAAGGAAGGATTCTCCCCTAGAGCCTTTGGAGGGAATGCAACCCTGTCGACAATTAATTTTGAACTTCTGGCCTCCAGAGCCATGAGGGAATACATTTGTTCTTTAAGCCACCAAGGCCGTGGTAATTTGTTACAGCAGCCCTAAGAACCAGATACAGGTCCTGAGATGCCAAACCCGACTGCTGTCAGGGCCAGGAAGGTAAGATCTGCACACCTGGGCATGCCTGCCTCAAGGGGCAGCTGTCCTCTGCTCTGGTCCACACTGGACAGGCAGGAGGGGGCCCAGTGACACTAGATCTTCTGATTTCTCAAGAGAAATCAAACATCTGAGCTTTTAAATAAAATCTCCTGATTTTTAAACATCCACAATGAATTGTCATTTCTTATGAAACATGAGTTGAGTCAAACCCACCTACAGGATGGATTGGATCTCTGCATTCAGGGATGTCGGCTCTGCTTGATTTCTAAGCCTAAGGTATCCCTGCCCCTTCGGTTCCTTGCAGGACCCTCCCAGGGCTCAGACCCAGGGGCGGCTGTTGGATCATCCTCCCTGGGAGAAGGAGCTTGTGCCCAGTGCTGCATGACCAGGCAAGGATGGTCACCCTAGGGAGGGATTCTGCTGCTGCACTTGAACCCAGATTAAGGCTGGGACTGCAGCAAGGATTTGTCACCACGTGAGCCAGAGGATGGAGCCAACACGCAGCGGGCAGAGCCAGCCAATGCAGAGAGACTGAGGCCTGGTGGCACCACCTGAGCCCCAAAGCCAGTCATAGTTGAAGCTCCATCTCCCCGTGGACTGGTTTTGTGAGCCTACACTGTTGAAGTCAGTTTATTTTAAAATTTGCCACCAAGAGTCCTAACTAATTCAAAGGCACTTGTAGAGGCGACTTCCTCCGAGAAGCCTGCTTTGATCACCCCCCTCCCCATGTTTCCACCACCCTTTGTGCTGGCTACCCCTGGGCCATCCCTTCTTCCCTTTCTGCTTTGTTCTCCTGGTTTTGCAGTGATCTGTCTACATGCTGCTCTCCCATATGGGTCCCACACAGCCCCTGACACACCACCTTAGCATGTAGCGCCACGCGCCGAGCCTCATGGCCCGCAAGTGCACAGTAGTATACTGAGGGTCTGGTTGCCCTTTCTCCACTGGCATCAGGGCAGAGCCTTTGGCTCAAGGCCTGGCTCCTGGAAGGCCACCCCATGTGAACTCCGTGGGTGGGCTGGTGCCTACCGATGGCCTCCAGGACAAGCGTGTATGAGGCTGTGGTCTCCCGGTCCAGGTTCACCACTGTTCTCACGACGGCGTCGCGGTAGCCAACACTGAACTTCCCATCCACGTTTCCACCTGTGGGCAAGAGACAATGAAGCTCTGGTCAGGAAACAGAGCTCCCAGCCAGGGAAAGGGCAGTGGCACCCAGCTCTGCTTCTGAGCCAGGACACTCCAGGGGTGGTCCGGGGGTGAAAGGCTGTGCTTTCCACTCGGCTTTGCCAGGGAGGGGGGTCCTGGGGGACTCTGATGAGGGCGTGGCCTATGTGGGCTTAGGTGAACTGTCAAATGCCTGAAAATCATAAGGGTCTAACATTCATTGAGCACCTACTGTGTACCAGGCACTTCATGGAGCATTTCCTCTCATTTGCACTATCACTACTTTGCAGAGAAGGAAAACGGTCCTTTAGTGAGGTTACGGGGTACAGTCACCTATTCGGGGTGTAGGACTCCCAACTCAGCAGTCTCATTCCCGAGTCCGAGTCCTTCTCCACTCTGCCACCTGCCTGTCTGGTAGAAGTGTCTGAGCAGTTAACCTGGGTTGGGGCTTTTATATGTGGCCGAGGACTTTGGAGTCAGCCGAGCGTTCTTGGGCCCTCTGAGTGGGGACTCCTGGAGGCTCCACAGAGTAAAGAGTAGGAGCAGGTGGACAGGAGACATGCCTCAGACAGTCTTCCTGAGTTCTGGGACAGGTGGGAAGGGTGAGGGCCTCCTCCCTGAGGCAGACACAAGCCAGGAAAGGACTCCATTAGAACAGTGTGGAGACCCTTCCCCTGCCAGCTGGGAGGCAGTGTGGCATTCTGGGCAGCAGAGGGCACCACGGCATTGGGCTTGGGCTAGCTTGGCTCAGGACACAGCACGGTGTCGGGCGGAATGTGCAGAATTAAAATCCGAGAAACCTAGGGCTGGGAGGGCTCTCAGGTCAGCAGGAACTGGCCACTTTGAGGCACTGGGAAGTCATCCTGGGGGCTGCCACCAGGTGCTCCCTTGTCCTCACATGGTTTGCCCCCGTTCCCTGAGCCTCCAGTATCTGTTCCCCAGTGCCTGAAGCACCATCTACAAGGGACACAATCTGACTCCAAGGGGCAGGGAAGGAACTAGGACACAAGTAGCGCTGGTGGCCAAACCATGGCTGGTGCCATGTGGGGGTCTTGATAACAGCCTTTTCCAGAGCAGTCTTGAGGACCAGCCTGTAAGGAGCTGGCCTGAGGGTGTGGGGCTCCTTTAGGGAGGGGAAGGAGGGAAAGGATCTGGGAATGAGAGGCAGAGGCCTGGGAGTTCACCTTGGCTGCAACTGTGGATGGGCCGTAGTCTGGGATTCCTTGCTCCAAGGGAGAGGCATCAGGGAGGCTGGTGTGTGCATGCACACGTGTGTATATGAGTGTGTATGTAATGTGGCTGCAGGTGGGCCAGGGACAGAGGGAAGACTGAGCCAGTAAAATGGCCGAGGGAGGGCTGAGGAATGTGAAAAAACTGCCCTGCTCCCTGCCATGCATTCCAGCACCTCTCCTGTGTGTGCTGGACTGAAGAATGCTGGTAGACTGTTCTAATCCAGGAATGACTAATACATGGCATGTTTGCCACCACCTACCAAGTCTACTGTCGTGGTAGACATCACTAATCGATCATGGCTCCCCTTCTACTGTTGAGCCAGACATGGCCTCATAGTATTTCTCCACAGGTCTCTGAGTGGTAGCCACTTGACACTTTTAAGCGAAAACCATTTCACTCAGGCATGTCTAAGCCATCTGCCTCTAAACAGATGCAAATTCTCCTCATGGGTGAAAGGTCCCCAAGGAAGGAAAAGGCCACATTCCTCTAGTCACTGCTTTGTCACCCTGATATGGGGTGGAGTGGGGGGCAGGGCTCCTCCCCAGGAGTCACTGGCTCCACCACCCTCTAGAACAAACTTCATGAAGTCCACCCCCCACCCCCATCCCCCTACAGGTTCAGGAGGCCCCCAGAGAGCCAGACCACAGGGACCCAGGTGCAAAGTCCTCAGGAGAAGTCAAGAGCAAATCCTCAGGGAGGCCCCAGCAGCAGCAAAACCCGATGGCTGACTCGGGCCCCTTCCCCTCTGCCGGCTGGCTGCTCATCTGGGAGGGGGTGGAGGCAGGGCCGGACCTGTGATGAAGTAGCTGAGCTCAGCGTTGAGGCCCACGTCGTTGTCGGTGCAATTCATCCAGACCACCCGGAATTCCCGCGGCACGTCCTCGGACACGGAGACGTTGTACGTGGCAGGGAAGAAGGTGGGTGTCTCATCATTCACATCCAGCACTGTGGGCAGAGTCGGTGGTCAGGGCTAGGCCTGGCTTCTGCTCTAAACAACCAGCTCCAAAGGCAGTGGCTCATGCCACAGACCCATAGGAAGCACATTTCCTAGGAGTCGACACCTGCGGGTCATGAGCTGAGGGCCCCCATGGCTGCTGGGGCCGGGACAGAGCTGACCAGAGATCCACACCCTCCCACAGCTCCCGCTCCCCTGGGGGCTTGTGGCTGCTCATGCTGTCCAGACCCCACAGCCTCTTTCCAATACATGCCTAACAACGACGACGATGACAACAGTTATGATGACGGTGATCACCATTTCTCAGCTCTCCCCAGGTGCCAAGCGATGCTAAGTGCTTCCTCTACAGGACCACACGGGCCCCTCATACCATCCTCACAAGGCAGCCATCATTAGACACACTACATAGACGAGGAAGCTCAGAGCAACTGAATGACTTGTCCAAAGTCACACAGTGAGAGAGTGGTGGGGTGGGGGTCTGGGGAAGCCTGTCCCCAGTTTGTCCCAGGGAAAGTAGCTGGCTTTGAAAGCTACCCTCCCTTCCGCGCCCCACACACCCCAGCCAAAAAAAGTCTAATTTCCCTCATAGCTTTGTGTTTTCAGCTCTGCATGCCAGGCCCCCATACCTTTGGCAGATGGGGCTTGGGGTGACCTTCAGTGAAATGAGCCCCGTGCCACTTCGGCTCCTCTTTGGGATACCATGAGGAGAAATGATAGGCTCATTTGATGACACGGCTTCTGCGGAGCCTTGGGGAAAAAATCTGGGGTCCTCTCTCAGAGGACTGGACCCCTGCCCTGTCAATCACCGGCACAGACGTGTGTCCTCAAATTGGCACCAGGAGCCCACAAGCCTTGGACCCGCAGGAGAGAGAACACTCGGCTCTCTCTAGCCTTCATCATCTTGGGTCGTGCTTAAGGAGGGTGAATGTTTGTGCCCAGCCAACCACCACCCAACCCCCATCCCACAGAGGCTGGCAGGACCCAGGATGGGACCAGGCCTGTCCTAGAGAACAGGCCACATCCTGCCCATTACGCTCTGAACTTACTTCCCTGGGGTTACTCCTGGCCCTCTGTCAACAGCTCATGTCCACATCCCAGTTTTGTCTTAAGAATTAAAGATAACAGCCAGAGTAGATAAGCAATCGTAACCCTCCTTGGCCTGGCCCCGCCCTGATAGAGGGTAGAGACGGTGGGAATTATCGAGAGGGCCCCAGGAAGATGAGGAATCCTAGGGAGTCTGGGAATCCCGGCTGCCCTCTTCCGGGGGGGATGCCCTTCCACCGCGATTCCAGGCATTCCCCACACACGGGAGGGGAGGCGTCCCTTTACATCTCCAAATAGAAAGTCTGTCCCTCCAAACACGATGACAAAGGGTTTTGAATGTCCCCTGCCTGCTCGTGACCCCGAGAGCGCCACCCCCTGAGCAAGCCCTCTCTGCTGCTGCCAGGATCAAAAAGGGAGACCTTAGCAGTGGGTCCAGGCCACTGCCCTTGGGCTCTGGGACCCTGAAGGCAGTGACCGGGTTGGAAGAAGGCCCTGCTGGCACTTTTGACTTAGTGGAGACAGAGAGGGCTCTGCCGTGTCGAATGGCTCCAGCTGAAGAGGGCGCCCATCGGCAAGGCCGCCTGTGCCGCCTGGACAGTGGACAGCAGTGGTGAGCGTGGGCTCCCAGCCGCCTGCCACTGCCCCAGGGCCCGTGCCATATGCTCAGTGCAGCAGGAGGCACCCCTGCGCCCTCACCTTGGATGGTTAGCGTGCTGGTGGAGCTCTTGGTGGGTGCGCCCGCATCGCTGGCCACCACGCGCAGCTGGTACTCGGCGATGCGCTCGCGGTCCAGCTCGGTGGTGGTGACCACCACGCCGCTGCTGCTGTTGATGAGGAAGTCCAAGCGGGGGATACCCACATGCATGCGGTAGGACACCAGCCCGTTCAGGCCCTCGTCCAGGTCGATGGCCACTACCTGAGGGAGAGGAGGGGCCGTGTGAGGGGTGGGGACACCAGCACCGACGCTCATCCCCTGAGAAGTACTCCCTCCTTCCCGCTGACCCACGCCTGGCTCCGGCAGACACACCTGCCCCCACCACAACCCAGAGCCTCAGGCCAGGCCACTGACCCCAGCGCAGCCTCCCAGATGCTCTTTAAGGGGGCAGCACGTCAGAGCTGAAAGGTATCCAGATGTAACAAGTGTGGCCGGGAGTGGGGTGGCGTGGGAAAGGGGTTTTTCAGAACAAGAGTCCAGGTCCACAGCCGTCCCCCTTTCAAAACCCTGCTCTCCTCGTTAGGAAGCCCTCCCAGGTTCACCCCAGCTGGCTCGGGACCCTCCAAACTCGGCCGTCTCCCTCACCCCCGGCCCTCGTGCTGCTGGCTAGGAGCAGCTGTTAACAGCTTAGACCCCTTCAACTACATGGAGCTCAACTACACAGAACGTTTGACCAAAAGGACTCCCTTCCCTGCTTTGTTTTGATTTGTAAGACAACAAAAATAAGATGATATCAAGAACTTGTTTTTAAAAGTCACTTGAGGATTTGATTATTATTTTAAACAGGCCATTCGAGGCCAGGTGTAGGCAAACTCCTTCCAGTCCCTACACTGTTCCCATCTGCACCTCTAGTCCTGATGAGAGCTCCTGACTCAAGACCCTGATATGCCGAAAGTTTTACAGAAGACGATTCAAGACATTTGAGAAAAAATGTACAATAATAGTTAAAATAAGAGCTTTGGATCAAGCTAAGACTCTCAGGATTGAAAGACAATGTCAAAGTCATCTGGTCTAATTTACATCCAACAAGTTGGATAAGAGGGTATCCAGACTCAGCTTGAATGCTTTCCACGATGGGGGGCTCACTACTTCCAATTTGTCTGCACACAGCTCTAATCCCTGGGGAAAGTTCTTCTGCACATTCAGCAGAAATCGTTATTGGTTAAGGTTGTAGAGGGCACCTGGGGAATCGCTGAGCTTGGGTCAGAGCCCTCTTTCTGTATCTGAAGACAGTTTCCCAGTTAAATGCTCCCAGCTCCTCCCACCATCTTCTCATGACTCTGAGCCAGTTCCTCTGTGAACTCAGAAGCTGTGCTGGTGGGCATTTCCCTCCTCTGCTGTCTCTGAGCCCTGGAGAACCAGGTCTCGGGGCTCATCTCTCTCACCAACCTCCCTCCTATTTGGGGGACTTCTCAGGGACTGGCTGCTGTTCCCTGGATCACAGCTCCCCCTGCTGGGGGTTTGGGGAGAATGTTCTGTTGGAGAGAGTGAATGCTCCCTGGATCCTTAATCTCCTTTTACAGATGAAGAAACTGAAGCACAGTGGGCCTGCAGGGCGTGGCCAAGGTTAACCACTCTGGCATCCTGGCAAATAACGCTGTCTTCTTCAAATGGGATCAGGCTAACCCTGTGCCATGGGCTCCCGCTGTCTCTAGGGTATAAATCCTCACGATAGACACACAAATCATGAGCACATCGGCTACTGTGTATCTCCTGCAATCCAAGTGCCAGGTTGCTTACGCAGGTGTCTGATTGAATCCCCACAGCACAGCCAGCCAGGTACTCTTCTGATCCCCATTTCACGGGTGAGAAAACTGAGGCCCAGAGAGGTTAAATAGTGTGCTCCAAGTCACCCAGCACACAGGTGGTGGAGTTGGGACCCACACCCATCTTGGTCATACTCCAAAGCCCATCTCAACTTTGAGGGCTTTCCAGTATTTCTAAATAGCCCCTGTTAGGGCATCACCTCCCCTCAACCTGTACCTTCAGGGCCTCCCTGACCAGAACGGTGATGAAGCAGGAGGCAGAGGGCCCAGGTTCAAGATCAGGCCCTACCTCCTCTTGGCTACAGGGACTTAGGCAAGTCTCTATAAGTCTCCCGAAAAGTGGGGGAATCCACCCACTGTGTGGCACTGCCTTGGGGTTTACAGGAGAGCACAGGAGAGAGGGGGCTGCCCATGGAGGCGGGATGCCCAGGCTACACTCGTCTGACCTTCTTCATGTTCTAGAACCACCTATAGGCATGAAGTGCTGAGGGTCTTGGGCCAGACCTCCACAATCAGGCCCTGAGAAACTGATTTGGCTTCCTAGAATTCTATTTTTTGTCCCCTCCCTCCCTCCGCCTTTAACCATCTCCTGTGGTGCTTTCCCTTCCAGACCCAGCTCAAGCCCCTCCTCCTCCAGGAAGCCTTCCACTTCCATCTCTCAGAGCACTGGCTCTCCAAGTCTGGTGTGGATTGTGTCCTGTCTGATGGTCTCGGGCTGGCCTCCCTTGCCCCGCCCCTGCCAAGTGTCCGTCACAAGGCTGGGCGTACATAGCACCCACTGCTCCCTTGCTGGCTGGTTGGTGAGGGAGATGGCAGAGAGCAGGATCCCGGACAGGAAAGGGAAACTCACCTGGTAGACGGAGACCCCCGCAGGGGTGCCTTCAAGCACCTCGGCCACAAAAGGCAGGTTCTGAAAGGTGGGGTCATTGTCATTGAGGTCCAAGAGGTTCACAAACACCGTGGCACTGCTGGTGGCGCTCAGAGGGGGGGTGCCACCTAGGGGGACCGGGGACAGGAGAGGGAAAGAGGGGTGCAGGAGAAAAAGGGGAGTGAAGAAAGGTGATTCAGTAGCCCTCCATCCCAGGGGCCCCTTCACGAAGCAGCCTGGGCCTTGCACCTCCAGCTCCCTCTGCCCTCTGCGAGGGCTGGGTCACAACTGGGAAGTGGGTGTCACTCCACTCTTAGTCATCAAGACACAGCCCTCCTGGGTAGGCCCCAGGACACCCAGGGGACATGCCATTGGGGGAGGTCCCCAGTTCACTGAGTGTCAGGGGCCACGGCCCAGGCGTGAGGGGCACGTACAGTCCGTGACAGAGACGATGATCTTGCGCATCAGCTCCGCCTCGTGGGGGTCGGGGTTCTCCCGGTCCAGCATGACGTGGGTTGTGCGGATCTTGCCTGTGCTGCTGTTGAGGCGGTAGAACTTGTTGGGTGGCTGGATGCTGTACACCAGAGTGCCATTCTCCCCCAGGTCTGGGTCAATGGCCACCACCTGCCCGGGAGGAACCGACCCCTCCACTGAGCCCAGGCCAGGGAGGGGGTCTCTGTGGCCCGGGCTGCCCGCCCGGGTTGTCTGAGCTCACACACTGGTCCCGGGCACCCCACTGTCTGGGAGAAAGAGGTATCCTCGCTCAAACTTGGGAAGTGGGTCTCCCTCCTGGCTTCAGCAGGGGTATCTCTGGGGGTGGGGAGGCAGGAGGTTCAGAAGATGAACCAGCACTGGAAGTCCTGGGCTTCTTGGTTTCTCCATCTGTTTTGACTTTAGGTAAGTCCCTTTCCCCACTCAAGCCTCGGCTTCTGATCTGTAAAAGCAACACTTAGCACCTGATAGTGTATAGGAGGCTCCCCGAACCTCATAGACACCAGGCCTTCTCCAGCTACTGTGCCAACAGTCTTACGAGGAGGACACCTATAAATAAGCCCATTTCACAGATGAGGCACAGTGAGTCTCCCAAAGTCTCCCAGCCAGGAAGTGGCTCTAGGTCCCTCCGGCAGGCAACACCGCCAGCATCCTTCCTTTTCAGACATGTGGGGTAACGTGTTCATGGAGCTTTTGGGGGAGGAGTCCCTGTAGCCCATGACCATGGAATTCTTCAGGGTGGGGGCTGGGAAGGGTTGGGGAGTCCAAATCCTTGGCTGATCTTTTGAAAGGATTTGAAACCATAGATTTTGGGAACTGGGTTCCTCATCCTCAAACCCTCTCTTCTTTCCTTTGGAGCTTTAGATTGTGAGGCAATTTGAAAAGAACTGGGCCTCTTGTGACACCAAGGATGACAGGGCATGGGAAGGGAGCCATGGATAAGTCCCCTGGTTCAGAGGGTGGGCCAGTCATGGGGCTGGGGAGAGGGGAGGCTGGAGGAGGGAGAGGCCTGAGTTTCCCTGAAGGGGAACGCCATCCCCGAGAAGGGGGAGGGTCTCAGGACAGGGGCCCCAGACACTCTGGCCCCTTTAACTTTCCAGTCCCTCCCCATGAAGGGATCAACCTCACTGCTGACCTAACCCAGAGCAACAAACCCTGCAGCCCATTCTCTCCCAGGTCCCCATGCCCACCAATCCCCTGCTCTGTAGGAACTTCTCTACCATCCACCTCCCACAAGGGGAAAGCAGAGCTCAGAGAGGCATGGGCCAGACTCAGGGTCAGACAGCACCAGCCTTGGAGCTGACTCAGTTCCCACCCTGGACAGCAGTGGCACCCACCGCTCAGCTCACCCCCAACCCTGGCTGCAGGGGCCACTGCAGCACCAGAGGTGGACAAGATCAATGGGGGTGGTGGTGACCGCAGTCCCAGGGGCCGCATCAGGACGGTGTCATTCTTAACTCCAGAACACGTGGCGATGACAGCCTGGCCTTGTCAGCTCCTTCATCTTACTTGATGTGGGGTCTTTTGTGCTTTGGCAGTAGAATCTGTCCCTCCCCTGGCTTAATCCTCAGCCCGCGGTGTCTCAGGGGCCATTAGACCAGGACAGACAGGTGGGTTGGCCTGCTGAGGGTGCCCATCTGCCCCTGGGCCCCAGGGAGGTCAGGGAGAGAGGCCAATGTTGGCGCTGAACCCCGAGCCACTCCGGGCCCCTCTTCTGCTTCAGAGAGTGGGACATGGCTCTTCTGCCACCCCAGCTGCTCAGCCCATGTCCTCCCTTCCCAGCCTTGCTGTGCCATCGGGGATGGGGGAGGCCCCAGCCTTCCAGGCCTGAGGAGCCCTCACTGTGCTGCGGGCATGGTGCTCAGTTTCCCCGTCTCTATAATGGGGACCCAATCATCCCTGTATGGACAGCAGGGGACAAGGCTCTCTTGGTATCATTTCAGCCAGGCAAAGTCATCCCACTGACGGACAGAGGAGACCGGCAAGCCTTGTGTTTCTACAATGCTTCTCTCCAGTTAGAGGAGGGAGATAGTTTTTATTCCCATTTTTCTGGATAGGGAAACTGAGGTACAGAGCAGTTAAACCACCCGTTCCAGGGCAGCAGCCTGTTGCTGAATGCGCTGAGATACCTTCCACCACCGCTGAGTGCTGGGGTGGGGGTACCTTGGGCAGCTGCTTCCAAGTGACCATGGTTGGGGGCGGGCACTTACTCTTGGCCCCTTGGCCCACTCCCTGGTCATGGGATGGGGGCACAGGAGAAGGCGGTGGGCTGGGACCCCTCCTGCAAGCTCCCTGCTGGGTGATTGTATAGAACCTCACCACTTTCCCCTCATTATTTCCCATTTCATGCTCGTCATTTTACTCCTGGCCTGACGGGGAATAATTCTCTCCCTCTCCCCTCTCCTTTATTTTGCTGGAGGGCTTTGAAAGGCTCTAAGTCAATGCCCATCAGCCAGGTCCTTGAAGGAGGCGGCAGGAACGGGGAGGGAGAGTTGGGCCAAAATCTCACTTGCAAACAGAGAACGGCCATTCTGCAAGCTCACGCCTGTGCGGGTGGACACCCGCGGGGCACATGTGCACACAGACGCCCCCCTGGTCAGCTCCCGGTGCACACGAATATGGCACATGCTCGTCTGCACACAGCTCTGAAAAAAAATCACTGGAATCACCCTGCACTTCAGACACCAGGGGCAGTGGCCAGGGCCCCCTCTAGAGGGGCCCTTGGTCATACATCCTAGTCTCCCTCTGACAAGGAAGACTCAACCCTACCTGGTGGAGTGGAGAGCCAGGTAGGGTGGGGATGAAAGGCGAACAAGTCCATCAACAGCTCTCATTCACAAATACTGAACCCTTACAATGTGCCTGGCACTGTGCTAGGCACTGGGGCTCAACAGTGAACAAGACAGATGTGATTCCAGCAGCGGGGGCAGCTGACGGCGACAACAGCTGTCATTTGCTGACCACTCACTGTGTGCCGGTGTACTTTGTGTATTTTGGCTCCTTAAGTATGACTACAACTCTACCAAGTGAAGAATTTTTCCCTGTTTTCTACTTGAGACGGTGGGAGCACAGAGAGGTTAAGTAACTTGCCCAAGGTCACACAGCTGGTAAGTAGTATGGCTGGGATTAGAGCCCAGACATTTTGCTACCAGAGGCGCCCACTTAATCACTGAGCTATACTGCCTCTTAATAAGCAAGCAACCTAACAAACAGATAAACATGGATTGTGTGGCCATCTCTGAAAGAAACGGAGTGTAGAGAGGTGGCATTTTGAGCTGGGACAGACGGAGGAGAATGAGCCAGCCACGGGAAGAGCAGGGGTGGGGAGGAGAGGAAGAAGAGCACAATGGGGGGGCAGGAAGAGCTTGCGCAGAGGCTCCAAGGTGGGAAAGAGCTCAGCAGGTTCAGGAACCTGAAAGGCGTGTGTGTGTGTGTGTGTGTGTGTGTGTGTGTGTTTGGTGTGTGTGTGTGTGTGTGTTTAGTATGTGTGTGTTTGGTGTGTGTGTGTGTTTGGTGTGTGTGTGTTTGGTGTGTATGTGTGTTTGGTGTGTGTGTGTTTGGTGTGTGTTTGGTGTGTGTGTGTGTTTAGTATGTGTGTGTTTGTTTTGTGTGTGTGTGTTTGTTGTATGTGCGTGTGTTTGTTGTATGTGCGTGTGTTTGGTGTGTGTTTGGTGTGTGTGTGTTTGGTGTGTGTGTGTTTGGTGTGTGTTTGGTGTGTGTGTGTGTTTGGGGTGGGGGTGTGTGTGGGGTGGGGGTGTGTGTGGGGTGGGGGTGTGTGTGTGGTGGGGGTGTGTGGTGGGTCTGAGAAGGGGGGTGGGAGATGAGTCAGGAGGTAGGCCAGTTTCTGTTCAAATATCACCTCCCCCTTGATGTCACCTCTGGGTTAGCTGTTCCCTGCCTGAAGCCCACTTTTCTCACACCTCAGCCACAATCCCTACCTCACCCAGGGCCGTTGTGAGGCCTTAGAAGGCTCCAGGGGGCCCCCTCAAAGGTATTACAATGTACCCATGTATATATGCATACATACATTTCATGGCTATAAAATCTGAAAGAATTTTTATGACTATTCCTTTTGAAATTATTTTGCTATGACAAATTCAATTAATGTATGGGCTTCTTAATTTCTGGCATCCTGACAATCATCACACATAACTGGGAATTCCAGAAAATCAAACCCACAATTTGTCCTCAAATGCAATGAAATTTTTACACACATTAAATAGCGTAATTTCTAAGGTTGTCACAACATATTTGGCAGAAGTTTAATATAACAAGCTTTAATTCTGATTCTGCTCTTTTCTTTTTGAAATTCTGAGTCATTAACATTTTTTTTTCAGGGCTCAAACACTACTGTGAGTCACTGAAAAGCTGAAGTCCCCCATCCCTGTGGCTGCCCCAAGCTGGGGGAGGAATGGTCATGTCCACTCTATACTGAGGGGTGGACTCACATGTCCATCTCCCCAGAGTTAAGGTGGGGCAGATCCTGTGAGCCAGGTAGGTCCAGTAAGGACTCTGGCTTTTACACAGGGTTAAGGTGGGAACCAGTGGTGGGTTTGAGCGTAGGAGTGACACGTGGCTCCCTGAAGGCAGAGAGGAAGCTTGCTGCTTCCTGTACTCCTGCCAAGCACAGGGTCTGGCCCATAGTAGATGCTCACTGAAGGTTTGTGGAGGTTTCCTGGAGAGTGAGGGGGCACTGGGCAGCAGGCCCCTGGCCCATTGTCCTTACCTGCTCATGGCTCAGAGGATGTAAGGAAAGACTGGCGACCTGGAGAAGGCTACTGGGGACCTGACCTGGGAACTGCCCAAGGCCAAGTGCAGTCCCAGCCGGGCTGAACTACTTTTTACCTGGCAGGTGGATTCTTTAATAATGGCACCCCTGCTTGCTGTTCCATGCAGCCACATTCTCTCCTCAGTTCCCTCTGGGAGGAATTTCTCAGTCACGTAAAGCCAAGGTAAGAGTTGACCAGACAGATGTTCAGAGGTGAATATTGTGCCCCAGCTCTTGGGGTCTCTGGCTGGGGTTGTCCTAGTCTAGACCCCTAGTGTACATGAGGTGGCAGCAGAGAGTGCCCATCGGATCTGTAGCCCTAGAGAGCACAGAGGAAAGGGCCTAGGGGAGTGCTTGCCAAATCCGGCTCTGAGCTGGAAGGACTCTCCCAGTCTGGGGCTTTGAGAAAACACAGATTCCAGATCCCGAACCACCCCCCCCTCCCTACAGGAATCCTTGCAAGGGGGACCCGCCCACGAGTTGAGAGTCATTAGGATCTTGAACTTGTACAAAGGAAGACAGGACAGATGTGATGGCCATCTCTCTCTCTCTCTCTCTCTCCCTCTCTCTCCCTCTCTCTCTCTCTCTCTCCCTCCCTCTCCCCCTCTCTCTCTCTCTCTCCCTCCCTCTCTCTCCCTCTCTCTCTCCCTCCCTCCTTCTCTCTCTCTGTCCTTCCTTCCAGGTTGACATCCTCTCCCATCTAGACCAGGTGGACCCTGTCACTACCAGCTGTGGTTGATGTGGCATGGGGCAGGGAGGCTAGGCATCACCACCCCAAGGTTGCTTGCACTCAGTGTGGGGCAGCCTTCCTGGGGAGCTGGATATGAAAGTTACCATCCCTTCTCTCATCCCTCCTGAGTTCTCCAGTTTTTAGGGACCTGGGCCACCTGTCAGAGCACTGCTGAGCCAACAGAGGGATAAAGGCGAGGTGGGACCTGGGTTTCAGTCCTGACACTGTCTCTTACTATCTTACTAGCTCTGCGAACTTGGGCAAACCCCTCAAATGCTAACTCTCCCTTTTCTCCATCATACAGGGGAAGCAAGGAATCCACCTGCCACGTGGGATCACCACAAGGATGACAGAATTCATGAGACGTGCCCAGCACAGCATCTGGCATGTCCCAGCAGGGTTGCCGTAATCTGTCAGGTTCATGTCTATCACAGGGCTGGCTGGCGTCTGTGGGGCTGGACGTCTGAGGAGAAGCCTCCCTGAATGAGGCCAAATGGGGCACAAGTATGAGGGGGAAAAGAAAGGCTCACCAATGTGAATCCCAGAGCAGAGCGGATGGAGTCGGGTGCTCAAGCCTGGCTTTGCTCAGCTTCCTCAGGACTCTGCTCTCCCTTCTGGACGCCCTGAGGTTTTTGGCTGTGTCTCCCTCCCCCACCCCGAGTCCCATTCCCTGCACACAGCACACACAGGAGCCTGTGAAAACCTGGAACATCCCGTGCCCCAAAGTCCCTGAACTCTGAACCCCTTGCTGGGGCAGCCCTGGGCCAGCTGCCCCAGGCTGATGGCTGCAGTGATGGAAGTGGTGAAGGAAGGCGCTGAGGGCAGAGCTGAAGCTTGTGCGATTTGAGGGGGGGGGGAGGGAGGTTGGGGGCTCTCCTGAGGGGGTGGCCAGAGTCCTAGGGTCTCAGTCCTAAGGGTGGCTCCGAGCTGAACCAGCCCTAGCTCCTCTGGAACTGTCCTTGGGCTGCCTGTGCTCCTTTGGACAAAGCCTGGAGTCCACTGTCACTGAGGACTGTGTGAGGGCTTTCCCCCAACCTCTGGCTACCTTTCACCGTGCAAGAGAGCTTCTGGAACTCTGCTCCTAGAGCTGGCTCCGAGGGAAACATTAAGTCCATCAGCACCACACTGGCAGGCCCATAGGGCTCACGTGGGAACGGCAGACGCCCCGTGAAGGGCCGCCTAGCAGCTCTGCCTCCCGCCGCCACTTACTGTGGTCACGTCAGAGTCTGGAGGGGTCATCTCCACCAGGTTGATGTAGTAGGGAGCGTCCTTCCAGGTGGGGTGGTTGTCGTTGATGTCCAGGAGGGTGATGTTCACCTGCAAAGCCACAAGGGGCGCTGTGGGACGCGCCTGGCTGAGTTGTGCGAGGACAGTGCCCACGCTGGGGGACACACTCAGATGCCTAATGGGGCACCTTGGCAGTAACTCCACCAGGTCCACCCACTTTGGGGGCTCGGGGCAGGGTCTGGGCTTTCAAGGACAGGAGGGAGCCACGACCCTTCAGAGGGTTTAGGTGCTGTCCCATCAGGAGGCAGAGGAATGGACGAGATGACCCCTGAAATCGTTCCTGGGACTTGGGACTTGTTCTGTCCACCCCTAGTCTTGGCTGAAGGTGACAGACAGCATGGGGGAGGTTTGGGGTGGGGAACCTGATAGAATCCTTAGAGCTTCCCCCGTCAGTCTCAGCTACAAGCCAAGCAATTTCCCTGCTCACCTGCCACCCAGGTAAATTATTTATAGAGCTCTGTGTCTTATTAGCAGGGGCCTCCTGTGACTGAATAGGGCACTGGGGATTTTTCAGCCAAGGGCCTGGCCGAGTGATAGCAACCCCAGCTCCTCTGGCTGGGTAAGGATGGGGGTAGCTGCTGTGGGGGGGATGAGGGCTAAAGGAGAGGTCAGGAGAGGGCTCCAGGTGGAGAGCAAATGAGGATAAGGAGGGGACCTGTCAGCTGGAGTGACCTGTCAGCTGCTCTTCCTGCTTGCTCTCCCACAGAGGGAGTGTCTCACTCCCCCATCCTCTTCTGCAGCTAAGAGCTCAGTGAGGATCCTCAAATGGCTTTCCTCTAACTTCCTACTCTTAGAGGCACCAAGGCCTTGGATGGGGCTCTGGGCCTTCCTGGGTCCTACTTGCTCATGGCAGGGAAACCTAGGCATCATTTCTCATCATCTCTTGCAAACCTAGGCTGCAGATGTAGGGGTGGGGTGGTAACAGGCCCCCAGGAACCCTCCAGGGCCCTGTTTCCTGCTCTGAGCCACTCTTCTGGCAGGAATACCTGCTCCGGCTTCTTGGCAGGTGCCAAGGCAGGGAGGGAACTATGGGGCTCATGCCTTCTTCCCAGCTGGTCTTTGGGGGCAGGAGAGAGTATTTGCTCCTCCGGAATGCCCCCATGTCCCAGGTGGGAATGCCTTTTTTTTTTCTTTTTTTTTTTGGCCACACTGTGTGGCTTGCAGGATTTTTCCTCACCAGGGATCAAACCCGTGCCCCCTGCAGTGGAAGCACGGCGTCCTAACTACTGGACCGCCAGGGAATTCCTGGGAATGTCTTTCTTCCCATAGCTGTGGAGGCCCCAGGGCTGACCTTGGCTGACAATGAATTGGTACCTGCTACCCTTCCTCCACTCCCACAAGGCCTCACACTGCCTCAGGACACAAGCACCCAGGGGCCTAAGTGGTGCAAGCTGAGGATGAGTTGGGGGCAGCAGCCTGGCTGGCAAGTGGGGAGCTGGGGGCAGGGGAGGGCCAGGCACTCACAGTGGCGATGCCGGTTTTCTGGTTGTGGCCCACGCCACCGTCCACTGCCCGTACGATGAGGATGTACTCAGACTTGGTTTCACGGTCCAGCAGGGTGGTGGTCGTAATTTCACCTGCAGGAGAGAGGGGTGCGTGAGAGAGGGTTTGAGTGGGCCAGGGAGGGATTGGGGAAGGAGGGAAAGAGCAAGTGTGCAAAAGAGAGACACTTGCAAGATCCAGTGACCTGGCTGCACATGTGTGAATGTACAGGTATGCATGGGGGTTGGTGAGATGGTGCTCAAGGAGAGAGGGCATATAGCACCCATGCCTTGGGAACCCGAATCCCAGAGCTGGGCAGTATAGCCCCGTGGGGAGGAGGTATTTTCAGATGTGGGAAAATCTAGGTTGATTATGGAGTTAGGGGCTGGAAAACAGGGCAGGAGGGACATTTGGCCCCAAGCTCAGTCACAAACGACCTCTCACTTAGACTGCTGACATTACCTCACTGGCTCTATCAACTGGAAGTAATTACTTAAATCCCCTGTGCTGCAGTTTCCTCATCTGGTTAAAAAGGAACAATAATAGGGCCTACCTCATAGGGCTGTTATGGGATTAATTCACCTAATTTAGTTCTAAAGCTTAGAGCAGCACCTGGCACTGTTTATTCACATGGTCACAGAAATACAGCAACAGGACTGAAACACACCAAGTGCTTTAAGCATGTTCCAACTTGTGGCTCATTCTAGATCGCTCAACCTATAGTGCACTGAGATTTAAGTTATAAAATAATTTCCTTAATTACCTTGTACGTGACATAATTATAATGCCTTGAATTTTTTTTTTTAGTGTATAAACAAGTTATTCTATTAAATATAAACATTTAAAATAGACCATAATCTTTGTCAGCCTGTTTTGGGCTTTTCTTTGTATTTTGGTGTAATTAAAGTGTGGAAGTCATCTGGCAGTGGTGTGACGGTAAATGTTTGATAACTGGCTCCCCAAAGGAAAAAAAAAAAGGTATTTGCTGATTTCCATAGTTATAAATATTCCCACCAGGGCCCATTTTAAGCTGCCCACTTGATGGCATTGAACCTGGAGTTGGGAAGAGATGTATACAGTTGGCTCTCGTGAGCAGGTGTGAGCCAGCGCAAGCCAGCTTCAGTACAGTACAGTAGCCAGGTCATCTACCATCGCACGTGGGCCACGGGAAAGAGCCGATGCTTTGAGGACAGTGAAGCCCAGATCGGAATTCTGATTATGGCCCTTTCCAGAGGCTTGGCCTTGGAAAAGTCATTTAATTTCTTTGAGCCTCAGTTTTCTCCTGTGTAAAAGAGAGATTAGTATGCTTTCAAATAAGAGCTTTGGAAGGGTTAAATAACTCTAGGTGAAGTTCCCAACACTCAGAAAATGCTCATTTCCTTCCAAAGGACAGTGAGGGTTCTCCAAGGGCAGGGACTGTGTGCTATCCCCCTTGCCTGAACCGTGTGACCTGGGGCAGGTTACTTAAATTCTTTGTGCTTGATTTATTCTACCATAAAATAAGGGAGCGGGGCCAGTGGTCCCTAGGACTCTTTCACTCTCGCATTTCCCTTCCTGCCATGCTGGCCCATCTCTGGCCTGTGCAGGGTTGAGAAGGGAGCTGGGGGTGGTGCTAAAGCCAGGAACAAAAGCTTGACAAAGGCCTGCCCACAGAGCCACGCTGCTTGCTGGGGTGGTGTCAGTTAATTGGCAGCGTGAGGAAGAAATTAAGCTCTAAAAAGTTTTAAACATGAACTTGTTGGCATGATAGATGGCTCCTCCTCTCTGGGAAATTAGATCCAATTAAGGCCACCTTTGTGGAGCAGGCCTGGCTAATTTGACCAAGGTGCTCAGAGGAAGACGCTTACACCTTCGGAGCTGAAGGAGCCGTGTTAAGGCAGCAAGAAAATGTCCATGTCATTATTAAAGGCCCTGGGGTGGAGATGGAGTCCCTGACTGGGAAGGCTGGGTAGGTGCTGAAAGGTCATTGGGCCCGCCGTTGTATCTGGGGGTGGCATGTGGCTCCACACGGCTTTATAGAATGGAGCGTTGAAAGTGTGGGCTCTGGAGTTGGAAGTTCAGGCTCTGTGAGTCCTCAGTCAAGTGACTGTAACCTCTCCTATGCTTCAGTTTCCTTGTATGGAAAATGGGGATGCTGTGAGGCTAGTACCTGCCTCAGAGTGGCGGTGATGCTGGTCAGAGCACTTAGAACAGTGCTGAGCACACAGTTAATATTCGTTAACGATATTCCTCTGAGCTCCCTAGAAATGTTGGCTCGCTGAGGGTGGAGGCTCCTGAGAGCAGGGAGGGAGGCACCTGTTTTGTCAGAGGTGGAAAGGGAGGCTCAGGATAGCCCTGGGTGTGTTCAGTCTTTGTACACATCAGCACCAGCCATCTGCTCCCCAAGCTTCCAGGAAAGGGGGATGAAAGAGAGATTGAAGGCAGACTTTGAGCAGGGAGGCATGAATAACAGGAAGACTCGATGTCTGGCTGGGCCACCGATCACCTGTGGCAGGGATGGCCAGTGTTCGTCAAAGATTCCTGCTCCCCTCCCAGGCCAGAATGATTGATGGGGAGGGGCTGCCAGGCCAGGGACTATGATGTTCCCCAAGCCTTCCTTGCATCTAGGCGGGGCCATTGCTTGGTTCTGGCCAACAGGATGTGGGCACAAGTGATGTATGTTACCTCCAGGCCTGACCCATAAACATCTCCTTGCACAAGATCCCATATTCCCTTTTCCTTTCTGCAGTGACCTTGGAGCCACAACATGGAAGGGGCCTGGGTCCCAGAATCATCATGTGGAAGACTGTCCCCTGAACACAGCATTGGACTGCTGTGTAAGTTAGAATTTCTATTGTGTTAAGCCACTGAGGTTTCAGGGTTTGCCTGTTTGGCACCTACAAGTTCCCTTACCTAATACACAAGTGGGTACGTGGAAGTGGGGAGCCTTGCATGCCCACTAAGCTGACTTGGAACCCCGTGAGGGCGAGAGAATGTCTTATTCCATCCTGTTCCCCAGCATAGCACCTGGAGGAGAGCAGGCCCCCACTGATATCTGAATGAAGGTATGAATGAATATTGGGGGCCTCCCGTTCCTTCCCAGCTTCTTTTAGAAGGCTGGGTTCTCTTATTGCTTTTTTTCTGCGCCCCTTCCCTCCCTGCCTCAAGGAGGAGAGAAAGCTAGAGGGAGGCATACGGAGAAATGAGGAAGAACGGAGAGTTACATGGGCTGAGCAGGGAGCTGGGGATGGGGGCCCCAGGGTGAAAAGACCAAAGAAAATAATGATAATAACCTAACTTTGTCAGCACTTACTACGTGCCAGGGACTACTCTGAGTTCTCTATAATGACTCACTGAATTCACACAACAGCCCTGATCTGCGCATCCTCTGTAGGTGGGGAACTGAGGCACACACCATGTTAGGAAGAGGAGCCAGGATTCAAGAATGAGGTCTGCAGGTGAGGAGGGGAGACACTTAGGCTTGAAGAAAGGTGGCCCTGAAGAGCAGTGGGTTAGCCAGATATTTGTAAAATGGAACACATTTTAAACATAACAGGGCTCTTCATCACTGAAAGACATTCTTTGGTGAATGAATGAATGTTGTGATTTTTTTTGGTGGGGGGGTAAGATCAGTAATCTCACACAAATGCGTATTTCAGGGATAAAACCAGGTGCTCAAAGCTGACTTGCTCAGAAACACGGGCCTCCTGTGAAAGGGAGGAGACGCTGGTCCAGAGGCCGGTCCCCAGGCTGAGTGCGGAGCGTCAGCCTGAGGTGCAGAGGACGAGGGCCACGGGGGGCTCACCTGAGCGGGCGTTGATCCGAAACTGGGAGGAGCCCTCCAAGGAGTAGATGATGGACTCCTGACCGTACTCCCGGGAGCGGTCCAGGTCCGTGGCGTTCAGGAAGAGCACCGTGGCTCCTTCCGGGAGACAAAAGGAGTGGGGTGCTGCTCACCGTGGGCTCACAGCCCCAGGCTCCGGGGGCAGGACAGGGGCACAGGCCCAAGGGGAAGGAGCCCTCAGGAGGCAGGAAGCCTGCCGCTGGGGAGACCCAGGGATGAGAGTGGGCTCAACCGCCTGTTCCTGTGGCCCAGGGTCCTGGGCTGCGTGGGGACAAGGCTCCATGGGAGGGGGTGGAGCCTGGGATGGATCCGGTCCTCCCCACTCTGTCCCCAACTCACTCCTGGCCCGGCCTCAGAGAGTGCACCACTGCCCCACCCCATCCCTCCCTGCCTGGTCACCATATTAAATATGTTCAGACCGACCAGCTTTGACTTTGACTCAAAAAGAAATGAAGCTCCATATTAAATTATTCTACATGTATTGCATTCAATTTTGGTCTTATTTTATCTTGATCACAAGGAGAATTTATAAGGGTTTTTATTTTCTCTTTAATGTCCAGTTAAGGCCCTCACCTTCATTTCCATCTCTGTGAAATCCTGGGTCAGGGGACCAACCTTGCCAGCTGCCTGGCCAGACTCTGGGGGCAGTCTGTCTTGTAGCCGTGCCTGCAAAGGCATTCAGCCCCCGCCTGCCACCCAGCTGCCAGCTCTGGCAGGATGGCGAGGAGGATCAGCGTGTGGCCTTCTAGAGTCACCACACCCAGGCTGGAATCTGGTAGCACCTCTGGCAATTGCCTTAACTTCTCTGAGCCTTAGCTTCTTCCTCTGTAAAGTGGGTCTAACTATAAAGACCAACTTGTGGGGTTGTTGGCAAGGATTCCAAAGGATAAAACATGCGGGGCACAGGCCTGGCCCACGGTAGCTCCCACTGAACTGCAGACCATGGTTACTATTATGCTGATGAATCAATAGTCCCAGGGGGCATGAGGGGCCAGGCAGGGGACTGTGGACAGTCAGGTCATTCTGGGCCCCTCCAGGTAGCCGTGGGGCCTCTGATCTGACTCTCAGTCCTGTCCTGAGCAGGAGGACAGGTACCTTTGCCCTGACACACTCCTTTATCCCAGCATACTCAGCTTGGAAGAGGATTAAGTGCCCTGATGAAGGTCTCTCCTTGTCAGAGTCTCTGGGGGTGATGGGGAGTGCAGGGGGCTGCTTCAGAGTGATATTCTCTAGGGGATGCCTGAGACTGGGATGGGTAAGGGTGGGCTGGGCACAGTCTGGCACCTGCCCAGCAAATCATCAGATACCAGGAAGGTACCTGAAGGTTCTCTTCAGAAGGCCCTGTGATGGCAGGGAAGGTGTTACGTCTGATTCCACTGTCCCTGATTCCTCCAGCTGCTGCAGCAATTCCTGATATGAGAGTTTCCCCCACAGAACGTCTACTCTGGGTGTAAGGGTGAAGCTTCCGGCCTGCCCTGAGGACACAGCAGGTCCCCTGGAACCTGAGTGTGGAGCTGGTGGCCCTGGGTCTGCAAGCTGGGCCCTGGCACTTGAGACAGCCCAGGGAGGAGCCTCCCATTCTTGTCCTCACCTAGGAACACATGCCATCCTCCAAGGTGACCCCTTCGGCCACTATGGGCCCTGGGACCGGCCTTATAGCCCCGTAAACTCAGAACTCTCTGCATACTCTTGTTTAACCAAGGTTGCTGAATTAATCATTGGTCATTATTCTCTTCCCTGCAGGAAAACTAGTTGCAGGGGAGCAGGGACCAAGTGCCTAGCCGAGCATCTGCACACAGTAGGCGCTCTGTAAAGAACTGTGGGCTGGCAGACAACTGGACATCTCCAGAGGTTCCACCTGTCACTGGGAAACACAGGGAGGGCACGGGCCTCTGGCGATCGTGTGCAAGGTCAGGTTTTCATGTCGTCGGCGCCATGCCTGCTGGCCTCCCGCCTTCGTGCCTCCCCAGCCCACGCCGTACCTGCCATGATGTTCTCCACCACGGATACGAAGTAGGCAGGCTTGCTGAAGGTGGGAGGGTTGTCGTTCTCATCCTGGAACAGAAGAGAGACACGTTGCAGGAGCCAGGGAGGCATTCGGGGCTGGTCAGCATCACAGGCTGGCACCGAGGAGCTCTGGCCTCAATGTATAACCAGAGCCAGGTGGGGTGTCACAGGGTGGCCAGGTGGCCCCCTAGCTGGGCTGCAGTTCAAGGTGGCAGGATAGGCCTTGGGGAAACATGTGGGGTCAGGAAGGGACAGTGATGGCCGGAGAGATGGAGAATGAAGGCAGCAGCTGGGACTGCCCGGGACTCCCAGCTCCCCTGGTTCTCCCTGCTGGTCTCTCGGCTGAACTCCGAGCTCCCTCTAGTTCTTGTACCCTCACTCGGACCTTCCCATCCAGCTCCACCAAGGTGACAGTGAAAGGTTCTAGGAACCCTCCTATCTTCTGCCTTCTAGAAATGAAGGGAGAAAGGAGTACCTCAATCCTGAAGTATGCAGTGGCAGGCAGGGGCAGGTGGCTCCCAGAGCCTGAATTCTAGACCCTTCTGCACACATAAAAGAACAACAGCTCCTCCACCCGCCTGGGCAAACCCAGCCCACCACCACCAGCTGCGGTTCTAGAGCAATCCCTCCTCTGGCCCAGCCCTCACCAGTGGCCAGGGGATGCTGCTGGGTCTACGGGCCGAGCCAGCAGGGTGGGCCCGGGACACAGCCTCCGCCTGCACCTGCAGCTGCTCCACAACCGGGAGACTCTCCTACCCTTTATGACTCTCTTGTCCTCACCAACTGTTTTTGCGGTCACTCCACAAAAGTTCCTCCCTGCTCCCCTCTTGGAGGAAGCCTCGCTGGCCCACCTGACTCAGCACCTCCTCCCCTTTCCCCAAAAGCCCAGCACGGAGCTCAGAGGTCAGACTGGGTCTCAGCCCCCAGGGGAGTCTGAAGGCTTCAGCTCTCAGCCAGGCAGGCTCCCAGGGCCTCCCTCCCCCAAGCACTGGGAGCCCCCTGACAGGAAGGCTCCTGTAGCGAGTCACTCACTTCTGGCTGAGCACTATGAAGAAGGAGGCGGCCTGAACACTACCTTGTAAATCAACTATACTTCAGTAAAACGAATTTAAACAAAATTTAAAGGAGGACGAGGTGGCCCGGTATCTGGTTGCCCACCCCGTGGGACTTTAGGGAATCCCATCGTGCCGGGACTGTGGGTGGAGGAATGCTCTTCTTCCCCCATCTGGCCCCTGGCTCTGGACCAAACACTGGTTCCCGCTGACCTGTCCCTCTCTCCAGCCTCAGAGAACTGGTAGTGTGAGGCCCCACCCCACGTCTGATGCCCCAGCAGCACGCCTGGGCATCCCTGGTGTGGGCACAATTGCCTTAAATATATATGTATGTATCTATTTAAGCCTTCTGCTTGGCTGCACGCAACGGCGCAGAGAATGTCAGTGACAGAGCATGAGGCAGAAACTTATTAGCGGTGATATTTCCCTGGATCCTGGCGCTGCATTCACTATTAGTTCTAATTCAGTGGCTCCCTCTACAAAAGCTTATTGTCCCCTAATGGGAAATCTACAAACCGAGTTTGACTTCTTTATTAAAAACCAACAAGCAGTGGATGAAAAGGAATCACCTGGCTCCTCTGGCCTTTTCAAGTGTGGTCCTTAGACAAAAGTGACTACACCATCCCAAGACTCTGCTCAAGAGATGATGTTCACTCACAGTCAAGGTGGCACTTATCTTTGTTGCCAGACCCGCCCTGCTGCCATGGGCAAGGGCAGACCTGGAAGGGCGGTGCAGGGTTCCTGCTTACCCGCATGACAGCTTTGAGGAAATCTGAGGTGGCTCCAGGCCAGGGCACATGCTGGCTTTTGCTGAGAGGGGAGCGAGGTGGACTCCTGCCCCCACCTGCCTCTGCACATGGAGCCCCCGCTCCCTGGTATCAGGGCGGGAGGCTGAGGCTGCTCGTCACTCTTTTATTCACAGCAGATAAAAGGTTAGTTCTGTCCCTGGGCCATCCACTTCCTGCTCTGGCTACATGTGACGAGTTGAGGCAAAAAGAGAAAGAGGCCCTCCCCAGGTCCCTTCCTTAAGTGACCACAGGTTGGGACGTGGGCTGAGGTTTGGGGCAGTCCCTGGGTTTCAAGATACCACGAGGGCGGATCTTTGAAGGCCTTGCTACTCTAAGTGTGGTCCCCTGACCAGAAGCATCAGTGTCTCCTGGGAGCATGTTAGAAATGCAGAGCTTCAGCTCTTTCCCCAGATGCACTAGATAAGAATTTGCATTTTAAGAAGACGCCCAGGGAATCCATGTGAACTCTGAGGCACACTGGTCTCAGTCACATGAAGATTGGGATATCCAAGCCTCCAAGCCTAGGGCTGTGGTGGAAAGAACGTGAACCTAGGAGTCACACAGGTCAGGATTCAAATCCTAGCTTATTAGGACTGCAAGTAAATTCAAATGCCACTTACTAGCCAGAAAGTGAGGAAGGCACTGGTGACCTTGTACCACCTTATGTTCCCTCCCTGAGCCTCATTTGCTGAATGGGATTGAGAGAGACTGTGTTACGTGAAAGCAGTTGGCTCAGTATGGAGCTAGAGATTTTTTTTTTTTTTTTTTTTTTTTTTGCGGTACGCTGGCCTCTCACTGTTGTGGCCTCTCCCATTGTGGAGCACAGGATCTGGACGCGCAGGCTCAGCGGCCATGGCTCACGGGCCTAGCCGCTCCGCGGCATGTGGGATCTTCCCAGAGCGGGGCACGAACCCGTGTCCCCTGCATCGGCAGGTGGACTATCAACCACTGCGCCACCAGGGAAGCCCTAGAGACGTTTTAATTTCCATTTGGTCAATTCTGCCTGCCCATCTCTGGGTGGCGTGGAACACCTCAACTCATTTCCCCAAACCTCCCCTACTCTCATCCTCTTTCACTTCCATTTCCCTAAAGCCTAGAGAGGGTCCCTCTCTGCCCAGCTGAGTTGTCTGGAATTCCTCTTGCACCGGAGAGCCTGGCGCACGGATGCTGCTGCTCGTACGCACATCTGTCCTATCAGCTGTACTGATGGCCCACCTTGCCAGAGCCGGGTACCACCTGCAGGATCTCATTTAATCTTCACAATATCATGAGGCAGTACCATGAGTGTCCCCATTCTGTAGATGAGGACACTGAGGCTCAGAGAGGACAAGACCCACAGGTCACATGGCTAGAGGGTGGCAGAGCTGGGTTTCAAAGCCATATGCCTCCCAAGCTGTGCTCCTCCCTCTATTCACAGTGTCCCTTTGTGGGGGGAGCAGGATTCATAGTCGCCTTCACATCCCCCCAGGACCTTCTACTGCACCGCGCACACAGGAGGAATTCACTGCTTGCTTGAGTAGAGCAAGATACTGGTTGAAAGTGATGGGGGGTGGGGGTGGGCGTCGGTCAGGGTTATAAGTGTGGCCAGGGTTAGGGGGGGTTTGGGGGCTGTGGTCAGGGTTGGGGCCATGTGGGGACGAATACCAGGACTTGTCCAGGATTAGCAGGGAGCGTACTCTGCTTCTCTGCTATCACCCTCGGCATTTCAAGGTGGGAGGTTACGGATTAAAGGCAGGCATGCATTTGGGCTTCTGTGGATCTCCTCCTGGCCATTCCCTGGAGCCTGAAGTGCCAGATCTAGGGTCCCAGACTCTGACTTTCCATTACTGGACCTGGTTCTGCAGAGACTCTCCATCCTCTCCTACCCTGAAATGCTGCTCCCACATGCCCAAGCTGCAGGGCTCCCCACAGGAATCACCCTCGACTTTTCCATCACTGCCCTGTCCTATTCCATAAGCAAGTGGGGTCCCTTGTCCAGAGCTGGCCCTGGAGCCTTGGACTTGGGTTGAAAGGATGAGACTCATTAAAGCCAGAAGTAAGGCAGCACCAGAGGCTGTTACCGAAGCCAGCTGGGACAGGAAGGTCATCCAGAAACCTGCTCTGGGCAAGATTTTGCTGAGTGTTTGTCAAATCGCAGAGTATCTCCTAACCTGGCAATCTGATCGAATCCTTCTGGAGCCAGTAATGCACTAACTCTTCCATCAACACGTGGTCACACTCTCCGCAGGCGGCAGCCTTTATGAGATGGGGGTGGGTGTCTTGCGGGACAGCGGGGAAGGCCCACTGGGCTACTGTCAGACCGTGATCTGCATCCCTGCGATTGCTGGGGGAGCTGCATGGGGTCAATGAACCAGTGTGGAGATGGATTCAGTGACATAATTTCAGACACGGAAAGCACTAACGTGTGCTTGATATTCATGTCAGACAAGCTGTGGCTTGGTTTCAGCCTCTTTTAGATCTTCACAGGAATGGAAAAAGGAAGTGAAGAAGAAAGAGGGGACCAGAGAGACAGACAGAGAAGATGACCTTCCAGGAATTCCCTTGAACTTCACCGAATATGGCTATAAATGAAGGAGTCTATGACATTTCCCCCCTGCTTGAGCCCCAGCTCCTATTCCCCCTCAGAGGGTGTCCTGAGGTCCCTGAATGAAGTTAGAGCAGGACCACTGGGCTCTTCTTGGGTCCCAGGGCCCTGTGCCTTCCATGGCTGAGCTGCGAGGCAGTTTGCTAGGGGACAGCCTTTGGGACAGTCTGCTGAGTAACTCTCTGAGCTGTGGGGACAGCAGGTTCTGGCAGGGCCCCAATACTCTGGGAAGCATTCACCACCCCATATCCTGGAAGGGCAAGGCCAGTGCACCCCTGGGTACTTACAAATACTTCGATGGTGACAGGGACAGTGCTGTTCAGAGGCGGGTTGCCAGCATCCTTGGCCATGACCGTCAGATAAATCAGCCCGTTGGGTATCTGTTCATAATCCAGGGGGCGGCTCACACTGATCACTGAAATGACAGGATAGGGCCCCAGGCCCTCTGTGAGCAGACTTTACATGTCCATCCAGCCACGGCTCCCCTTTGGGCAGAGAGGGTGTGGCTGGCTCAGCATGAGCCAACTCTGCCTTGTTTTCCCCACCTGCCTCTGAACTCCCAGAGCCCCATGGTCCTGACTTAGGTTTACTGACTGCCTGATATGTGCCAGGCATAGTGTTGAGTCCAGCAGGTGGTAACTATTTTGGTGGTAACGTAAGCCCCACTTTACAGATGAGGAAACTAGGCTCAGAGAGGTTCAGTGTCTTCCCCAAAGGCACACTGCACATGCCTGGACTCTCACCCTGAGTATCTTTCATGCTCAGCCATTGATTCTCAATTTGGGAGGGAAGATGTATTGGCTTGGGAGTGGGGGGCATGGGTAGTCTGCAAAGGCATTACCACAATATTAAATTGCCACTTTCTATTTGGAAAACAGAAACAAAATTGTTGCTTTAGTAATATAAAACCCAAGGAGGGTTCCTCTGGCTGAGAAGGTGGTGAGGTGTGAGGGTGGGCAGAGGCGTGGGACTGTTACGTTTTTAAAAGGGGGGACACAGATTTTACAGAGGCCATCGGGCTGTAGCATCCAGAGCCAGGACTGCAGCTTCTCCAAGAGCATTTCTCTGACACAAATGTGGGGTGGGAGGAGGTGTGAGCACTGCACTCAGAGCCATCCAGTGCACATCTGCTCTGCCCTGGGGACACCTAGACCATCTTCAAGTATTAGGGAAGCTTCGCAGAGGAGAGGATATCCAAATGAGCCCTAAAGCAAGCCAGAGGTTAAAGGGAAGCAGGGCAAAGGGACAGGGAGGAAGGGCTTTCCCAGCAGAAGGAAGAGACTCTTCAAAGACATGGAAGTGACCCCTGTAAGGGGAGAGAGTGTCAAGAAGTTCAAAGAGGTCGGATTCTGGTGGGGATGCAGGTGCTGAAAAGCCACCAAGAGCCAGATCACAGGGCCTCCCTGGACAGCTTTGCTGTGTGACTTTGGGCAAGTCACCTCCTGTCTCTGGGCCCCAGTTGTGTCAACAAAAAAAACCAGGTGGTCTCTTGGGATCTTGAAGCTTGAGGTTGTTGCTACTATTCCCTTTCTGGACTCACAGTGCAGCAGGCAGGGCAAGGTCCAGAGTAGGGAACTGTGCCTGGCCAAGCAGGGAAAGGCCACAGCCCAGAAGATCTGGGAAGTGGCCACACCATGCCCAAAGGATGGGGAAACTTGGCTAACAAGCCGCTACCTGGCTCCCCTCCCCCTCATCCCCCACCACAGATCCGGCCAGGCAGCCTTTCTTAATAGGAACCCCACACACTGTGGTAACTTCAGATGCCTGACTGCCCACAGGCCTAAGACTCAAAGAAAGATCTGGCTGAACTGAGACACAGATGTTGAGCCTATGAAATGGTGACCCCATACTACGTGCTGCTCCAGACGACAGGAGCTGTGGGGCAGCTTCCCAAGTGGTCCAGGGTGTCTGGGAGACAGAAGGGCTCCCTCCTGAGACAGGTGTCATGTGCAACCCTGCTCCCACCTGCCAACCCTCCTCCCCAGGCTGGGCCCTCAGTCCTGCCCCACGCGTACCTGCATAGCCCTCATACATGCTGATGTCGAAGTAGCTGCCAAAGGCGGAGGCATTGACTATGCTGTAGGTGATCTTGTTGTTGGGAGGAGAGTCTTCATCCGTTGCCTGGAAGGAAGAGGGCGGACAGGGCCCTTGAGCTTTCAGTAACCCTGGGGCCCGCAGACGGCAGGTGGGAGGGGAGGGCTGGCCCCTCTCTGAGCCCCCTTGTCTGGGTGATCCAGGCCCTCCCTGTCCCTCAGCTGGAGGCTACTCTCTGGCTCCCAGCAGACACACCTCATGTTGGGGTGTGGAGGTATCCTGGGGAATCTAGAGGGCAGGCTGAAGGCCTGGGGGAATAGAGGAAGGCCAAGCCTTACCCAGAGGATGAAAAGGGTTGCCACCATACCTGGCACGGCCATCTCCTACACCCTCAGCACCAGCTGGAGCATCTCATGCACAGAGGCCTTCCCTGACCTCTGGACTGGGTTAGGGCCCTGTGCTGGGCACCCCATTCGTCCCCCCTCCCGACTGTAACTTCTTATTTAATTTCTGTCTTCCTCGTTCTGCCTGCCTGTCAGCTCCATGGAAGCAGGAACTTTGCTTCCTGACTGAAGCTGATACCTAGAATCCAGCACAGTGTTTGGAACACAGTAGGTAATCTAATAAATGCATGTTGCATGAATGCAAGAAGGGAAGAAGGCACTTGGAATTGGGTCAGGGATCCTCCTTTCTCTTGACTGTCTCTGGGGTGACTGCATTAATTAGCTCTTTCCAGATGTCTTTGACCCTAGAGAGCCGCCAGGGGCCTCCCTCCACTCTGCATGTAAGAGGAGATGCGTGGGGAGGGAGGGCAGGGTCCACCAGGGAGCCAGGGCTACATTAGGAGGGCATGTGGTCCTGTGTTCTGTGTATCCCCCATGCCCACCTCCTCCACCTTGCCTTCATCCCTGACTCCTTCAGAAATAAGTTCTAAATGGAGGTTCTGGGTCCTGTCATTCTGGGTCTGCAGAGTGGGGAAGGGGCACGAGGACATTAAGAAGTTTCTGGTCAGAGGTCACCAACATGTGGTGGGGACTCATTGCAGGAGGATGCTTGGAGCGTAGAGTCCCAAGTTCTAGTCCCGGCTCTCTCCTCTACTAATTCATGGCATCTGTCACTCCCCTCCTGTTTCCCCTTCCATGAACTGGGTTGTGCCCATGGTTTCTGGTGCCTTCTAGCTGTAGCAGTACTGGATTCTAAGCAGTCATTAAAGGGTTTGGATGGGGGGCCTTACACAGGGAACTGCTCAGAACTCACCAAAGGGAGATGGGGGGTGAATGGAGACCTAAAATTTAAGCTGAGACAGACACTAGACTCACTCAGTAACCAGGGACATGAAGTGCCACTCAGAGGTGGCCTGACACAGATCAAGAATGTGACCCCCGATCTGAGCAGAATTCTTTGTGGATGGGCAGTTAGTACTTCTTGCAGTGGCTTCCTGAGCAGGCGGTCAAGGGGAAACCAGGGAGAGAAGGACAAGGTAAACAGACAGATCAAAGGGCAGCCCGGCATCTTACCCGGAGCCGCACCAGCTGTGTGACGGAAGGCTCATTCTCTCTCAGGGCACCCACATAGCTGTCCTTCTGGAAGGTGGGCACGTTGTCGTTGACGTCCAACACGTTGATTCTGACCCGGCCTGTGGTTTCCTCACCACCCCCGTCCCGGGCGATGACTGTCAAGGTGAAGCGCTGGATGAGCTCATAGTCCAGTCTGGCAATCAGCATGATGAGTCCCGTGTCCTTGTCCAGAGAGAACCTATGTCAGGCAGGAAGGAGGAATGGAAAGGACACCTTGGTTTCAAGCAGCTTGCAGATAAGGGCCTGCATTTACCAGCCTGTCCTTGTCCAAGGTGATAAACAGAGAGAAATTAATGAAGTCTGAAATCTGCCTTCTCTTTCATTTTCCCTAAATAAGAAGAACAGCTAAGTTTAACAGGAGGTGGGGCAGGATGTGGTGGGCAGGGATCAGTGCCACATGAGGGGTGGAGTGGTGGTCAGGTACTGAAAGGGCAGGAATGTGTTGATTTAATCAAAGAGGCGACAGGCAGAATGGCCCTCTTCTTGCTGAGAACAAGACTTTCTGCCTACTGGAGACATTTAGATGTTGAAGAACTGTGATGGTCAGAAATTCTTAAAACTGATACCACAGACATACAAACGATCATTAGTGACTATTAAGAAAAATTATATGCCAACAAATTGAACAATCTAGACAAAATGAATAAATTCCTGGAAACATACAACCTGCCAAGACTGAATCATGAAGAAATACAAAATCTGAACACACCGATTACTAGTAAGGAGATTGAACCAGTGATCAAAAATCTCCCCCAGGAGGAGCTTCAAGATGGCAGAAGAGTAAGACATGGAGATCACCCTCCCCCCCACAAATACATCAGAAATACATCTACATGTGGAACAACTCCTACAGAACACCTACTGAATGCTGGCAGAAGACCTCAGACCTCCCAAAAGGCAAGAAACTCCCCACGTACCTGGGTAGGGCAAAAGAAAAAAGAAAAAACAGAGACAAAAGAATAGGGACGGGACCTGCACCTCTGGGAGGGAGCTGTGAAGGAGGAAAGGTTGCCACACACTAGGAAGGCCCTTTGCGGGCGGAGATTGCGGGGGGTGGGGGGAAGCTTCAGAGTAGCGGAGGAGAGCGCAGAAACAGGGGTGCGGAGGGCAAAGCGGAGAGATTTGCGCACAGAGGATCAGCGCCGACCAGCACTCACCAGCCCGAGAGGCTTGTCTGCTCACCCGCCAGGGCGGGCAGGGCTGGGAGCTGAGGCTCGGGCTTTGGTCGGATCCCAGGGAGAGGACTGGGGTTGGTGGCGTGAACACAGCCTGCAGGGGGCTAGTGCGCCACAGCTAGCCGGGAGGGAGTCCGGGAAAAGGTCTGGAGCTGCTGAAGAGGCAAGAAACTTTTTCTTGCCTCTTTGTTTCCTGGTGCGTGAGGAGAGGGGATTCAGAGCACCGCTTTAATGAGCTCCAGAGACGGGCGAGAGCCGCGGCTATCAGCGTGGACCCCAGAGATGGGCATGAGACGCTAAGGCTGCCGCTGCCGCCACCAAGAAGCCTGTGTGAGAGCGCAGGTCACTGTCCACACCCCCTTTCAGGGAGCCTGTGCAGCCTGCCACTGCCAGGGTCCCGTGATCCAGGGACAAATTCCCCCGGAGAACGCACGGCGCGCCTCAGGCTGGTGCAACGTCCCGTCGGCCTCTGCCGCCGCATGCTCGCCCCGCATCCGTACCCCTCCCTCCCCCCGGCCTGAGTGAGCCAGAGCCCCCAAAGCTGCTGCTCCTTTAACCCCATCCTGTCTGGGCGGGAAAAGACGCCCTCAGGCGGCCTACACGCAGAGGCGGGTCCAATTCCAAAGCTGAACCCCAGGAGCTGTGCGAACAAAGAAGAGAAAGGGAAATTTCTCCCAGCAGCCTCAGGAGCAGTGGATTAAATCTCCACAATCAACTTGATGTACCCTGCATCGGTAGAATACCTGAATAGACAATGAATCATCCCAAATTGAGGAGGTGGACTTTGGGAGCACCGATATATATATATATATATATTTTTCCCCTTTTTCTCAGTTTGTGAGTGTGTATGTGTATGCTTCTGTGTGTGATTTTGTCTGAATAGCTCTGCTTTTACCATTTGTCCTAGGGTTCAGTCTGTCCGTTTTTTTGTTTGTTTGTTTGTTTTAGTATAGTTTGTAGCACTTGTTATTTATTATTGGTGGATTTGTTTTGGTTGCTCTCTCTTTTTTATTACTTAAAATTTTTTTAAATAATTATTTTTTAATTTTTAATTTTAGTAAATTTTTAATTTAGTTTTATCTTCTTCTTTCTTTCTTTCTTTTCTCCCATTTATTCTGAGCTGTGTGGATGACAGGCTCTTGGTGCTCCAGCCAGGCATCAGGGCTGCACCTCTAAGGGGGGAGAAACAAGTTCAGGACATTGGTCCACAAGAGACTTCCCAGCTCCACGTAATATCAAATGGTGAAAATCCCCCAGAGGTCTCCATCTTAACATCAAGACCCAGTTCCACTCAATGACCAGCAAGCTCCAGTGCTGGACACCCCATGCCAAACAACTAGCAAGACAGGAACACAACCCCACCCATTAGCAGAGAGGCTGCCTAAAACCATAATAAGGCCACAGACACCCCAAAACACACCACCAGACATGGACCTGCCCACCAGAAAGACAAGATCCAGCCTCATCCACCAGAACACAGGCACTAGTCCCCTCCACCAGGAAGCCTGCACAACCCACTGAACCAACCTTAGCCACTGGGGGTAGACATCAAAATAATCTATAATTTTACGGGCATCAAAATAACTGTAGCTTGTTCTGCCCATGTATGTAAATAGGCAACTAAAACTGTCAGCAAAGTGATGCTACAGAACTACATTGACATCTTCCACTCTAAGAATATGGCACCCTATGTCAGCAGGAAGAAGTTACAGAAGATAGACCTTCACCCATAATCCCACAAAAATGGAATGATGTTCTGACAAGTGGGGATTTGTAAGCAGCTTTTGGCAGGAAAGAGCTCTTTGCAGAAGAGAGCACTCTGCAGGAGGCCCCTTTGTTTTGTCACTTTAGCAAAGCTATATTGTAACTAATATAACCATGCACCCCCATGCTCTGCTCATCTCTGGCCCTAGCACACATTTCATATCTTTTGATCACACATACCTTGACTAACCTGTTGGTTCTTTCCATAGATCAAAGAAGTAGAAATGAAGAAAAAGTAATTAACAGATGACCAGATTGTTTCCCTAGCTTCCCCTTCAGTAATCTTTCAAATAAACTTTGTGAACAAACTGTGTGAGCAAAATAGCATCTAAAGAAAGATCACTAGGAGTCAACAAGCCTGCATTCAGTGGGAGATGGCAATGACTCAGACCCCCATCTCAATGATTAACTGAAATTACTTGTCCTTTTCCCTTTAAAACCTTTCATGGTAAAGCAGAATCTTGGGAGTTAGTTTTTGAGGGACATGAGTCCACCTTCTCCCCAGATTGCCAGCATTCTGATTAAAAGCAACTTTCCTTTCTACCAAAAAAACAATGAGAACTACGAACTTGCAGTCTGTGAAAAGGAGACCCCAAACACAATAAGTTAAGCAAGATGAGACGAGAGAGAAACACACAGGAGATGAAGAAGCAAGGTAAAAACCCACCAGACCTAACAAATGAAGAGGAAATAGGTAGTCTACCTGAAAAAGAATTCAGAATAATGATAGTAAAGATGATCCAAAATCTTGGAAATAGAATGGAGAAAATACAAGAAAAGTTTAACAAGGACCTAGAAGAACTAAAGAGCAAACAAACAGTGATGAACAACACAATAAATGAAATTAAATATTCTCTAGAAGGGATCAATAGCAGAATAACTGAAGCAGAAGAATGGATAAGTGACCTGGAAGATAAAATAGTGGAAATAACTACTGCAGAGCAGAATAAAGAAAAAAGAATGAAAAGAACTGAGGACAGTCTCAGAGACCTCTGGGACAACATTAAACACACCAACATTCGAATTATAGGGGTCCCAGAAGAAAAAGAGGAAATGAAAGGGACTGAGAAAATATTTGAAGAGATTATAGTTGAAAACTTCCCTAATATGGGAAAGTAAATAGTTAATCTAGTCCAGGAAGCACAGAAAGTCCCATACAGGATAAATCCAAGGAGAAATGCACCAAGACACATATTAATCAAACTATCAAAAATTAAATACAAAGAAAAAATATTAAAAGCAGCAAGGGAAAACCAACAAATAACATACAAAGGAATCCCCATAAGGTGAACAGCTGATCTTTCAGCAGAAACTCAGCAAGCCAGAAGAGAGTAGCAGGACATATTTAAAGTGATGAAGGGGAAAAACCTACAACCAAGATTACTCTACCCAGCAAGGATCTCATTCACATTTGACGGAGAAATTAAAACCTCTACAGACAAGCAAAACCTAAGAGAATTCAGCACCACCAAACCAGTTTTACAACAAATGCTAAAGGAACTTCTCTAGGCAGGAAACACAAGAGAAGGAAAAGACCTATAATAACAAACCCAAAACAATTAAGAAAATGGTAATAGGAACATACATATCAATAATTACCTTAAATGTGAATGGATTAAATGCTCCAACCAAAAGACATAGACTGGCTGAATGGATACAAAAACAAGACCCATACATATGCTGGCTACAAGAGACCCACTTCAGACCTAGGGACACATACAGACTGAAAGTTAGGGGATGGAAAAAGATATTCCATGCAAATGGAAACCAAAAGAAAGCTGGAGTAGTAATTCTCACATCAGACAAAATAGACTTTAAAACAAAGATTATTACAAGAGACAAAGAAGGACACTACATAATCATCAAGGGATCAATCAAAGAAGATATAACAATTGTAAATATTTATGCACCCAACATAGGAGCACCTCAATACATAAGGCAAATACTAACAGCCACAAAAGGGGAAATAGACAGTAACACAGTCATAGTAGGGGACTTTAACACCCCACTTTCACCAATGGAGAGATCATCCAAAATGAAAATAAATAAATAAACACAAGCTTTAAAGGATATATTAAACAAGATGGACTTAATTGATATTTATAGGACAATCCATTCAAAAACAACAGAATACACTTTCTTCTCAAGTGCTCATGGAACATTCTCCAGGATAGATCATATCTTGGGTCACAAATCAAGCCTTGGTAAATTTAAGAAAATTGAAATCGTATCAAGTATCTTTTCTGACAACAACGCTGTGAGACTAAATATCAATTACAGGAAAAAATCTGTAAAAAATACAAACACATGGAGGCTAAACAATACACTACTTAATAACCAAGAGGTTACTGAAGAAATCAAAGAGGAAATAAAAAAATATGGAGAAACAAATGACAATGAAAACACAATGACCCAAAACCTACAGGATGAAGCAAAAGCAGTTCTAAGAGGGAAGTTTATAGCAATACAATCCTACCTTAAGAAACAAGAAAAATCCAAATAACAACCTAAACTTACACCTAAAGCAATTAGAGAAAGAAGAACAACAAAACCCCAAAGTTAGCAAAAGGAAAGAAATCATAAATATCAGATCAGAAATAAATGAAAAAGAAATGAAGGAAGTGATAGCAAAGATCAATAAAACTAAAAGCTGGTTCTTTGAGAAGATAAACAAAATTGATAAACCACTAGCCAGACTCATTAAGAAAAAAAGGGAGAAGACTCAAATCAATAGAATTAGAAATGAAAAGGAGAAGTAACAACTGACACTGCAGAAATACAAACGATCATGAGAGATTACTACAAGCAACTCTATGCCAATAAAATGGACAACCTGGAAGAAATGGACAAATGCTTAGAAATGCACAACCTTCTGAGACTGAATCAGGAAGAAAGAGAAAATATGAACAGACCAATCACAAGAACTGAAATTGAAACTGTGATTTAAAATCTTCCAACAAACAAAAGCCAAGGACCAGATGGCTTCACAGGCGAATTCTATCAAACATTTAGAGAAGAGCTAACACCTATCGTTCTCAAACTCTTCCAAAATATAGCAGAGGGAGGAACACCCCCAAACTCTTTCTATGAGGCCACCATCACCCTGATACCAAAACCAGACAAAGATGTCACAAAAAAAGAAAACTACAGGCCAATATCACTGATGAACATAAGATGCAAAAATCCTCAAAAAAATACTAACAAACAGAATCCAGCAGCACATTAAAAAGATCATACACTATGAACAAATGGGGTTTATCCCAGGAATGCAAGGATTCTTCAATATACACAAATCAATCAATGTGATACACCATATTAACAAATTGAAGGAGAAAAACCATATGATCATCTCAATAGATGCAGAGAAAGCTTTTGACAAAATTCAACACCCATTTATGATAAAAACCCTCCAGAAAGTAGGCATAGAGGGAACTTACCTCAACATAATAAAGGCCATATATGACAAATCCACAGCCAACATCATTTCCAATGGTGAAAAACTGAAACCATTTCCAGTAAGATCAGCAAAAAGACAAGGCTGCCCACTCTAATGACTATTATTCAACATAGTTTTGGAAGTTTTAGCCACAGCAATCAGAGAAGAAAAAGAAATAAAAGGAATCCAAATTGGAAAAGAAGAAGTAAAGCTGTCACTGATTGCAGATGACATTATACTATACATAGAGAATCCTAAAGATTCTACCAGAGAACTACTACAGCTAATCATTGAATTTGGTAAAGTAGCAGGATACAAAATTAATGCACAGAAATCTCTTGCATTCCTATACACTAATGATGAAAAATCTGAAAGTGAAATTAAGAAAACACTCCCATTTACCACTGCAACAAAAAGAATAAAACACCTAGGAATAAACCTACCTAAGGAGACAAAAGACTTGTATGCAGAAAACTATAAGACCCTGATGAAAGAAATTAAAGATGATATAAATAGATAGTGAGATATACCATGTTCTTGAATTGGAAGAATCAACATTGTGAAAATGACTATACTACCCAAAGCAATCTACAGATACAATGCAATACCTATCAAATTACCAATGGCATTTTTCACAGAACTAGAGCAAAAAATTTCACAATTTGTATGGAAACACAAAAGACCCCAAATAGCCAAAGCAATCTTGACAAAGAGAAATGGAGCTGGAGGAATCAGGCTCTGACTTCAGACTATACTACAAAGCTACAGTAATCAAGACAGTATGGTACTGGCACAAAAACAGAAATATAGATCAATGGCACAGGATAGAAAGCCCAGAGATAAACCCATGCACATATGGTCACCTTATCTTTCATAAAGGAGGCAAGAATATACAGTGGAGAAAAGACAGCCTCTTTAATAACTGGTGCTGGGAAAACTGGACAGCTACATGTAAAAGAATGAAATTAGAACACTCCATAACACCATACGCAAAAGTAAACTCAAAATGGATTAAAGACCTAAATGTAAGGCCAGACACTATAAAACTCTTAGAGGAAAACATAGGCAGAACACTCCATGACATAAATCACAGCAAGATCCTTTTTGACACACCTCCTAGAGAAATGGAAATAAACACAAAAATAAACAAATGGGACCTAATGAAACTTAAAAGCTTTTGCACAGCAAAGGAAACCATAAACAAGACAAAAAGACAACCCTCAGAATGGGAGAAAATATTTGCAAATGAAGCAACTGACAAAGGATTAATCTCCAAAATTTACAAGCAGCTCATGCAGCTCAATATCAAAAAAAACAAACAACCCAATCCACAAATGGGCAGAAGACCTAAACAGACATTGCTCCAAAGAAGATATACAGATTGCCAACAAACACATGAAAGGATGCTCAACATCATTAATCATTGGAGAAGTGTAAGTCAAAACTACAATGAGATATCATCTCACATTGTTCAGAATGGCCATCATCAAAAAATGTACAAGCAATAAATGCTGGAGAGGGTGTGGAGAAGAGGGAACCATCTTGCAGTGTTAGTGGGAATGTAAATTGATACAGCCACTATGGAGAACAGTATGGAGGTTCCCTAAAAAACTAAAAATAGAAGTACCATATGACCCAGCAATCCCACTACTGGGCATATACCCTGAGAAAACCATAATTCAAAGAGAGTCATGTACCAAAATATTCATTGCAGCTCTGTTTACAATAGCCAGGACATGTAAGCAACCTAGTGTCCATCGACAGATGAATGGATAAAGAAGATGTGGCTCATGTATACAATGGAATATTACTCAGCCATAAAAAGAAACGAAATTGAGTTATTTGTAGTGAGGTGGATGGACCTAGAGTCTGTCATACAGAGTGAAGTAAGTCAGAAAGAGAAAAACAAATATCGTATGTTAACACATATATATGGAATCTAAAAATAAAAAAATAAATGGTCATGAAGAACCTAGGGGCAAGACGTGAATAAAGACGCAGACCTACTAGAGAATGGACTTGAGGATATGGGGAGGGGGAAGGGTAAGCTGGGACAAAGTGAGAGAGTGGCATGGACATATATACACTACCAAATGTAAAATAGATAGCTACTGGGAAGCAGCCACATAGCACAGGGATATCAGCTTGGTGCTTTGTGACCACCTAGAGGGGTGGGACAGGGAGGGTGGGAGGGAGGGAGATGCAAGAGGGAAGAGATACGGGGATATACATATATGTCTAACTGATTCACTCTGTTATAATGCAGAAACAAACACACCATTGTAAAGCAATTATACTCCAATAAATATGTTAAAAAAAATCTCCCCCAAACAAAAGTCCAAGACCAGGTGGCTTCACTGGTGAATTCTATCAAAAATTTAAAGAACAATCAATTCCAAACCTTCTCAAACTCTTCCCAAAAACAGAAGAGTAAGGAGTACTTCCAAACTCATTTTATGATTCCAGCATTAACCTGATACCAAAACCAGACAAGGACAACACAAGAAAAGAAAATTACAGGCCAATATCCTTGATGAACAAAGATGTAAAAACTTCACAAAATATTAGCCAACCAAATTCAACAGAACATTAAGAGGATCATATACCATGATCAAGTGGGATTTATTCCAGGGATGCAAAGATGGTTCAACATCTGCAAATCAATGTGACACACTACATTAACACAGTGAAAGATAATATCATATGATCATCTCAATAAATACAGAATAAGCATGTGACAAATTTCAATATCCATTTATGATAACAATTCTCAACAAACTGGGTATAGAGGGAAAGTACCTCAGGATAATAAAAGCCATATGTGACAAGCCCAAAGCTAGCATTATACTCAATGCTGAAAACTTGAAAGCTTTATCTCTAAGATCAGAACAAGATAATGATGTCCACTCTCACCACTTTTATTCAAGTAGTACTGGAAATCCTAGCCAGAACAATTAAGCAAGAAAAAAAAAAGCCATTCAAATCTGAAAAGAAGTAAAATTGTCACTACTTGCAGATGACATGATATTATATAAAGAAAACCCAAGACTCCACCAAAAAACTGTCAGAATAAAAGGAATTTGGTATAGTTGCAGTATACAAAATCAATATACAAAAATCGGTTTCATTTCTACACACTAATAATGAACTATCAGAAAGAAAAATTAAGAATAAAATCCCATTTACAGTCGCATCAAAAAACAATAAAATACTACCTAGGAATAAATTTAACCAAGGAGATGAAAGACCTGCACGCTGAAAAATATGACATTGATGAAAGAAATGGAAGAAGACCAATAAATAGAAAGATATTCCAAGTTCATGGATTGGAAGAATTAATATTGCTAAAATGTCCAAACTACCTAGAGCAATCTGCAGATTCAGTGCAGTCTCTACCAAAATTCCAATGGCATTTTTCACAGAAATAGAACAAACAATCCTAAAATTTGTGTGGAACCATAACAGACCCCTGGTAGCCAAACTAATCTTGAGAAAGAAGAATAAAGCATCATGCTCCCTGATTTCAAACTATATCACAAAGTTATAGGAATCAAAACAGTATGGTAGTGGCATAAAAGCAAACACATAGATCAGAGGAACTCTGGTCTGAAGTGCTGGGTGGAGGCCTCTGTCTGTGGTACCCTATGAGCAAGTGAAGCTAGATGAAGCACAAAGGAAAGGAAAAAAAATGTTCTTGTTGGGAGACAAGATGGCAGAGTAGAAGATGTGACCTGACCTCTTCTTATGAAAAGACCAAAATCACAACTAACTGCTGAATACCCATCAACAACAACAACACTGGAACCTACCAAAAAAGATATCTTACATCCAAAGACAAAGAAGAAACCATAAAGAGATGATATGAGGGGTGCAATCATGAAAAAATCAAATCCCATACCCACTGGGTGGGCAGCCCACAAACTGGAAAATAATTATACCACAGAAGTTCTCCCACAGGAGTGAAAGTTCTGAGCCCCACATCAGGGTCCCTAGCCTGGGGGTCTGGCAATGGGAGGGGGAGCCCCCAGAGAATCTGGCTTTGAAGACCAGCAGGGTTTGATCACAGAAATTCCAAAGGACTGGGGGAAACAGAAATTCCATTTGTGGAGTGCGCACACAAGGTCTTGTGCACACCAGGATCCAGGAAAAAAACAGTGACCTCATAAGAGCCTGGGTCACACCTACCTACTGGTATTGGCAAGTCTACTGCAAATGTGGGGGCAGTTGTGGCTTACTGCACGGACAAAGACACTGGAAGCCACAGTTCTGGTGAGTACTTATTGGCATAAGCACTCCTGGAGGTGGCCATTTTCTCACAAAGACCTGGCCCCAGCCAACAGCCTGTAAGCTCCAGTGCTGGGATGCCTCAGACTAAAAAACAAACAAGGAGGGAAAACAGCCTTACCCATCAGCAAACAGGCTCCTGAAAGTCTTCCTGACCACAAAACTGCCTGCTAAACACAACCTCTGACAAAGCTCTGCCCATCAGAGGGACAAGATCCAGCTCTACCTGCCAGTGGGCAGGAACCAGTAGCTCCCACCAGGAAACCTGCACAAGCCTCTCAGACTGCCTCATCCACCAAGGTGCAGAAAGCAGAAGCAAGAAGAACTACAACACTGCAGCCTGTGGGACAGAAACCGTAATCATAGAAAGTTAGGCAAAATAAGACAGCAGAGGAATATGTTTCCAGAAGGAAAAACATAAAACCCCAGAAGAACAACTAAGTGAAGAGGAGACAGGCAATCTACTCAAAAAAGAATTCAGAGAAATGACAGTAAAGATGTTCCAAGATCTCAGAAAAAGAATGGTGGCACAGATCAAGAAGACACAAGAAATATTTAACAAAGACCTAGAAGAACTAAAGAACAAACAGAGATGAACAATACAATAAGTGAAATGAAAAATACACTAGAAGGAATCAATAGCAGAGGAACGGAGGCAGAAAACCAATAAGTGACCTGGAAGACAGAACGGTGGAAATCACTGCCACGGAACAGAATAAAGAAAAAAGAATGAAAAGAAATGAAGACAGTCTAAGAGACCTCTGGGACAACATTAAATGCACCAACGTTCACATTTATAGGGGTCCCAGAGAAGAACAAGAGAGAGAAAAGACCTGAGAAAATATGTGAATAGATAATAGCTGCAAACTTCTCTAACATGGGGAAGGAAATAGGCACCCAAGTCCAGGAAGCATGGAGAGTCCCTGGCAGGATAAACCCAAGGAGGAACATGCTGAGACACAGAGTAATCAAAATGACAAAAACTAAAGACAAAGAAAAAATATTAAAAGTAACAAGAGAAAAGCAACAAATAACACACAAGGGAACTCCCATAAGTTTATCAGCTAATTGCTCAGCAGCAACTATGCAGGCCAGAAAGGAGTGGCATGATATATTTAAAGTGATGAAAGGGAAGAACCTACAACCAAGAATACTCTACCCAGCAAGGCTCTCATTAAGATTAGATGGGGAGGGACTTCCCTGGTGGTCCAATGGTTAAGACTTTGCCTTCCAATGCAGGGGTTGCAGGTTCAATCTCTGGTTGGGGAGCTAAGATCCCACATGCCTCGGGGCCAAAAAACCAAAACAAACAGCAGAAGCAAATTTGTAACAAATCCAATAAAGACTTCAAAAATGGTCCACATCAAAAAAAATCTTAAAAAAAAAGATTTGATGAATAAATCAAAAGCTTTACAGATAAGTAAAAACTAAAAAGGCTTCCCTGGTGACACAGTGGTTGAGAGTCTGCCTGCCGATGCAGGGGACACGGGTTCGTGCCCCAGTATGGGAAGATCCCACATGCCACGGAGCAGCTGGGCCCATGAGCCATGGCCACTGAGCCTGCGCGTCTGGAGCCTGTGCTCCGCAATGGGAGAGGCTACAACAGTGAGAGGCCCGCGTACCGAAAAAAAAAAAAAAAACTAAGAGAATTCAGCACCACCAAACCAGCTTTTCAACAAATACTAGGGGAACCTCTTTAGGCAGAAAAGAAAAGGCCACAACTAGAAACAAGAAAATTATGAATGTGAAAGCTCACCGGTAAAGGCAAACATACAGTAAAGGTAAGAAATCATCCACACACAAATATGTATCAAAACCAGCATTCGTGAGAAGAGGAGACTAGAGGATGCTGGAAATACATTTGAAATTAAGAGACCAGCAACTCGTTTATATATAGACTGCTATATCAAAACCTCATGGGAATCACAAACCAAAAGTCTACAATAGATACACACACATACACACACACACACACACACACACACACAAAAGAAAGCAATCCAAACATGCAACTAAAGATAATCATCAAATCATAAGAGAAGAGAACAAATGAGGAAAGGAACAAAAAGAAATCCACAGAAACAAATCCAAAAGACTTAACAAAATGGCAATAAGAATATACTTATTGATAACTACCTTAAATGTAAATGGATTAAATGCTCCAACCAAAAGACACAGACTGGCTGGATGTATACAAAAACAAGACCCGAATATATGCTATGTACAAGAGATCCACTTCAGATCCAGGGACACATACAGACTGACAGTGAGGGGGCTGGAAAAAGGTATTCCATGCACATGGAAATTAAAAGAAAGCTGGAGTAGCAATACTCATATCAGACAAAATAGACTTTAAAATAATGACTTAAAAGAGACAAAAAAGGACACTACTTAATGATCAAGGGATACGACCAAGAAGAAGATATAACGATTGTAAATATATATGCACCCAACATAGGAGGACCTCAATATATAAGGCAAATGATAACAGCCACAAGTGGAGAAAGTGACAGTAACATAACAATAGTAGGGGACTTTAACACCCCACTTACATCAATGGACAGATAATCCAGACAGAAAATCAATAAGGAAACACAGGCCTTAAATGACACATTAGACCAGATGGACTTACTTGATATTTATAGAACATTCCATCCAAAAGCAGTAGAATACACAGTCTTCTCAAGTGCACATGGAACATTCTCAGGATACGTCACATGCTGGTCCATGAAACAAGGCTTGGCAAATTTAAGGAAATTGAAATCATATCAAGCCTCTTTTCAGACCACAATGTTATGACATTAGAAATCAATTACAAGAAAAAAAACTGTAAAAAACATAAACACGTGGAGGCTAAACAATATATTACCAAACAACCAACGGATCATTGAAGAAATCAAAGAGGAAATAAAGAAATACCTACAGACAAATGACAATAAGAACACAATGATACAAAACCTATGGGACAGAGACTTCTGGGGAAGATGGTGGAAGAGTAAGACGCGGAGATCACCTTCCTCCCCACAGATACACCAGAAATACAGCTACAGGTGGAACAACTCCTACAGAACACCTACTGAACGCTGGCAGAAGACCTCAGACCCCCAAAAGGCAAGAAACTCCCCCACGTACCTGGGTAGGGCAAAGCGGAAAGATTCCCGCACAGAGGATCTGTGCCAACCGGCACTCACCAGCCCGAGAGGCTTGTCTGCTCACCCGCCGGGGCGGGTGGCGCTGGGAGCTGGGGCTCGGGCTTCGGTCGGAGCACAGGGAGAGGACTGGGGCTGGCGGCGTGAACACAGCCTGAAGGGGCTGGTGCACCACGGCTAGCCAGGAGGGAGTCTGGGAGAAGGTCTGAACCTGCCGAAGAGGCAAGAGACTTTTCCTTCCCTCTTTGTTTCCTGGTGCACGAGGAGAGGGGATTAAGAGCGCTGCTTAAAGGAGCTCAAGAGACGGGCGCAAGCCGCGGCTGAAAGCACGGACCCCAGAGATGGGCGTGGGACACTGGGGCTGCTGCTGCCGCCACCAAGACGCCTGTGTGCGAGCGCAGGTCACTGTCCACGCCGCCCTTCCGGGGAGCCTGTGCAGCCTGTCACTTCCGGGGTCCCAGGATCCAGGGACGGCTTCCCTGGGAGAATGCACGGCGCGCCTCGGGCTGGTGCAATGTCACGCCGGCCTCTGCCGCTGCAGGCTTGCCCCGCACTCCGTGCCCCTCCCTCCCCCCCTGGCCTGAGTGAGCCAGAGTCCCCGAAGTGGCTGCTCCTTTAACCCTGTCCTGTCTGAGCGAAGAACAGACGCCCTCCAGCAACCTACACGGAGAGGCGGAGCCAAATCCAAAGCTGAGACCTGGGAGCTGTGAGAACAAAGAAGAGAAAGGGAAATCTCTACCAGCAGCCTCAGAAGCAGCAGATTAAAGCTCCACAATCAACTTGATGTACCCTGCATCTGTGGAATACATGAATAGACAACGAATCATCCCAAATTGAGGAGAGAGGAGTCAGGGCTGTGCCTCTGAGGTGGGACAGCCAACTTCAGGACACTGGTCGACAAGAGACCTCCCAGCTCCACATAATATCAAATGGCGAAAATCTTCCAGAGATCTCCATCTCAACACCAGCACCCAGCTTCACTCAACGACCAGCAAGCTACAGTGCTGGACACCCTATGCCAAACAACTAGCAAGACAGGAACACAATGCCACCGATTAGCAGAGAGGCTGCCTAAAATCATAAAAAGTCCACAGACACCCCAAAACACACCACCAGACATGGACCTGCCCACCAGAAAGACAAGATCCAGCCTCATCCACCAGAACACAGGCACTAGTCCCCTCCACCAGGAAGCCTACACAACCCACAGAACCAACCTTAGCCACTGGGGACAGACACCAAAAACAACGGGAACTACGAACCTGCAGCCTGCAAAAAGGAGACCCCCAAAACAGTAAGATAAGCAAAATGAGAAGACAGAAAAACACACAGCAGGAGAAGGAGCAAGATAAAAACCCACCAGACCTAACAAATGAAGAGGAAATAGGCAGTCTACCTGGAAAAGAATTCAGAATAATGATAGTAAAGATGATCCAAAATCTTGGAAATAGAATAGACAAAATGCAAGAAACAGTTAACAAGGACCTAGAAGAACTAAAGATGAATCAAGCAACAATTAAAAACACAATAAATGAAATGAAAAATACTCTACATGGGACCAATAGCAGAATAACTGAGGCAGAAGAATGGATAAGTGACGTGGAAGATAAAATAGTGGAAATAACTAGTGCAAAGAAGAAGAAAGAAAAAAGAATGAAAAGAACTGAGGACAGTCTCAGAGACCTCTGGGACAACATTAAACACACCAACATTCGAATTATAGGGGTTCCAGAATAAGAAGAGAAAAAGAAAGGGACTGAGAAAATATTTGAAGAGATTATAGTTGAAAACTTCCCTAATATGGGAAAGGAAATAGTCAGTCAAGTCCAGGAGGCACAGAGAGTCCCATACAGGATAAATCCAAGGAGAAATACGCCAAGACACATATTAATCAAATTGTCAACAATTAAATACAAAGAAAACACATTAAAAGCAGCAAGGGAAAAAAAACAAATAACACACAAGGGAATCCCCATAAGGTTAACAGCTGATCTTTCAGCAGAAACTCTGCAAGCCAGAAGGGACTGGCAGGACATATTTAAAGTGATGAAGGAGAGAAAACTGCAACCAAGATTACTCTACCCAGCAAGGATCTCATTCAGATTTGATGGAGAAATTAAAACATTTACAGACAAGCAAAAGCTGAGAGAGTTCAGCACCACCAAACCAGTTTTACAACAAATGCTAAAGGAACTTCTCTAGGCAAGAAACACAACAGAAGGAAAAGACCTATAATAACGAACCCAAAACAATTAAGAAAATGGTAATAGGAACATACATATCAATAATTACCTTAAATGTAAATGGACTAAATGCTCCCAGCAAAAGACACAGATTGGCTGAATGGATACAAAAACAAGACCCATATATATGCTGTCTACAAGAGACCCACTTCAGACCTAGGGACACATACAGACTGAAAGTAAGGGGATGGAAAAAGATATTCCATGCAAATGGAAACCAAAAGAAAGCTGGAGTAGCAATTCTCATATCAGACAAAATAGACTTTAAAATAAAGACTATTACAAGAGACAAAGAAGGACACTACATAATGATCAAGGGATCGATCCAAGAAGAAGATATAACAATTGTAAATATTTATGCACCCAACATAGGAGCACCTCAATACATAAGGCAAATACTAACAGCCATAAAAGGGGAAATCGACAGGAACACATTCATAGTAGGGGACTTTAACACCCCACTTTCACCAATGGACAGATCATCCAAAATGAAAATAAATAAGGAAACACAAGCTTTAAAGGATATATTAAACAAGATGGACTTTATTGATATTTATAGGACATTCCATCCAAAAACAACAGAATACACATTTTTCTCAAGTGCTCATGGAACATTCTTCAGGATAGATCATATCTTGGGTCACAAATCAAGCCTTGGTAAATTTAAGAAAATTGAAATTGTATCAAGTATCTTTTCCGACCACAATGCTATGAGACTAGATATCAATTACAGGAAAAAATCTGTAAAAAATACAAACACATGGAGGCTAAACAATACACTACTTAATAACGAAGTGATCACTGAAGAAATCAAAAAGGAAATTAAAAAATACCTAGAAACTGATGACAATGGAGACACGATGACCCAAAACCTATGGGATGCAGCAAAAGCAGTTCTAAGAGGGAAGTTTATAGCAATACAATCCTACTTCAGGAAACAAGAAATATCTCAAATAAACAACCTAAACTTACACCTAAAGCAATTAGAGAAAGAAGAACAAGAACACCCCAAAGTTAGTAGAAGGAAAGAAATCATAAAGATCAGATCAGAAATAAATGAAAAAGAAATGATGGAAACAACAGCAAAGATCAATGAAACTAACAGCTGGTTCTTTGAGAAGATAAACAAAATTGATAAACCATTAGCCAGACTCATCAAGAAAAAGAGGGAGAAGACTCAAAATCAACAGAATTAGAAATGAAAAAGGAGAAGTAACAACTGACACTGCAGAAATACAAACGATCATGAGAGATTACTACAAGCAACTCTATGCCAATAAAATGGACAACCTGGAAGAAATGGACAATTTCTTAGAAATGCACAACCTGACAAGACTGAAACAGGAAGAAATAGAAAACATGAACAGACCAATCACAAGCACTGAAATTGAAACTGTGATTAAAAATCTTCCAACAAACAAAAGCCAAGGGCCAGATGGCTTCACAGGCGAATTCCATCAAACATTTAGAGAAGAGCTAACACCTATCCTTCTCAAACTCTTCCAAAACACAGCAGAGGGAGGAATACTCCCAAACTCATTCTACGAGGCCACCATCACCTTGATACCAAATCCAGACAAAGATGTCACAAAAAAAGAAAACTACAGGCCAATATCACTGATGAACATAGATGCAAAAATCCTCAACAAAATACTAGCAAAGAGAATCCAACAGCACATTAAAAGGATCATACACCGTGATCAACTGGGGTTTATTCCAGGAATGCAAGGATTCTTCAATATATGCAAATCAATCAACGTGATACACCATATTAACAAATTGAAGGACAAAAACCATATGATCATCTCAATAGATGCAGAGAAAGTTTTCGACAAAATTCAACACCCATTTATGATAAAAACCCTCCAGAAAGTAGGCATAGAGGGAACTTTCCTCAACATAATAAAGGCCATATATGACAAACCCACAGCCAACACCGTCCTCAATGGTGAAAAACTGAAACCATTTCCACTAAGATCAGGAACAAGAGAAGGTTGCCCACTCTCACCACTATTATTCAACATAGTTTTGGCGGTTTTAGCCACAGCAATCAGAGAAGAAAAGGAAATAAAAGGAATCCAAATTGGAAAAGAAGAAGTAAAGCTGTCACTGTTTGCAGATGACATGATACTATACATAGAGAATCCTAAAGATGCTACCAGAAAACTACTAGAGCTAATCAATGAATTTGGTAAAGTAGCAGGACACAAAATTAATGCACAGAAATCTCTGGCATTCCTATATACTAATGATGAAAAATCTGAAAGTGAAATCAAGAAAGCACTCCCATTTACCACTGCAACAAAAGGAATAAAATATTTAGGAATAAACCTACCTAAGGAGACAAAAGACTTGTATGCAGAAAATTATAAGACACTGATGAAAGAAATTAAAGATGATACAAATAGATGGAGAGATATACCATGTTATTGAATTGGAAGAATCAACATTGTGAAAATGACTCTACTACCCAAAGCAATCTACAGATTCAATGCAATCCCTAGCAAACTACCACTGGCATTTTTCACAGAACTAGAACAAAAAATTTCACAATTTGTATGGAAACACAAAAGACCCTGAATAGCCAAAGCAATCTTGAGAATGAAAAATGGAGCTGGAGGAATCAGGCTCCCTGACTTCAGACTATACTACAAAGCTACAGTAATCAAGACAGTATGGTACTGGCACAAAAACAGAAAGATAGATCAATGGAACAGGATAGAAAGCCCAGAGATAAACCCACGCACATATGGTCACCTTATCTTTGATAAAGGAGGCAGGAATGTACAGTGGAGAAAGGACAGTCTCTTCAATAAGTGGTGCTGGGAAAACTGGACAGGGACATGTAAAAGTATGAGATTAGATCACTCCCTAACACCATACACAAAAATAAGCTCAAAATGGATTAAAGACCTAAATGTAAGGCCCGACACTATCAAACTCTTAGAGGAAAACATTGGCAGAACACTCTATGACATAAATCACAGCAAGATCCTTTTTGACACACCTCCTAGAGAAATGGAAATAAAGACAAAAATAAACACATGGGACCTAATGAAACTTAAAAGCTTTTGCACAGCAAAGGAAACCATAAACAAGACCAAAAGACAACCCTCAGAATGGGAGAGAATATTTGCAAATGAAGCAACTGACAAAGGATTAATCTCCAAAATTTATAAGCAGCTTATGCAGCTCAATAACAAAAAAACAAACAACCCAATCCAAAAATGGGCAGAAGACCTAAATAGACATTTCTCCACAGAAGATATACAGACTGCCAACAAACACATGAAAGGATGCTCAACATCTTTAATCATTAGAGAAATGCAAATCAAAACTACAATGAGATATCATCTCACACCAGTCAGAATGGCCATCATCAAAAAATCTACAAGCAATAAATGCTGGAGAGGGTGTGGAAAAAAGGGAACACTCTTGCACTGCTGGTGGGAATGTGAAGTGGTACAGCCACTATGGAGAACAGTATGGAGGCTCCTTAAAAAACTACAATTAGAACTACCATATGACCCAGCAATCCCACTACTGGGCATATACCCTGAGAAAACCATAATACAAAAAGAGTCATGTACCAAAATGCTCATAGAAGCCCTATTTACAATAGCCCAGAGATGGAAACAACCTAAGTGTCCATCATCGGATGAATGGATAAAGAAGATGTGGCACACGTATACAATGGAATATTACTCAGCCATAAAAAGAAACGAAATTGAGCTGTTTGTAATGAGGTGGATGGACCTAGAGTCTGTCATACAGAGTGAAGTAAGTCAGAAAGAGAAAGACAAATACTGTATGGTGACACATAATATATGGAATTTAAGAAAAAAAATGTCATGAAGAACATAGGAATAAGACAGGAATAAAGACACAGACCTACTAGAGAATGGACTTGAGGATATGGGGAGGGGGAAGGGTAAGCTGTGACAAAGCGAAAGAGAGGCATGGACATATATACACTACCAAACGTAAGGTAGATAGCTTCTGGGAAGCAGCTGCATAGCACAGGGAGATCAGCTCGGTGCTTTGTGACTGCCTGAAGGGGTGGGATGGGGGGGTCGGTGGGAGACTCAAGAGGGAGGGGATATGGGAACATATGTATATGTATAACTGATTAATTTTGTTATAAAGCATTAAAAAATGGTGTTGAAGGCCATGGGAAGCATGAGATCACCTCAGGAGAGAGGGTTGGCAATGAAAAAAAGATCCCTGACATGATCTGAGCAACCGGAAGCTTTCAAGACCAGGAGAAAGCAGAGGATCCAGGAAAGAAGGAGTGACAGAGAGATGGAAGGACAACCAGGAGGGGTGGGCTGACCACAAGCAGAAGAGACAGTGTTAAGGACAGGAAGGTCAAGAGCCAAATGTTTCCTAGAGACCAGATAAGAGGGATATCAAAGTGCCCACTGAGGGCTTCCCTGGTGGCGCAGTGGTTGAGAGTCCGCCTGCCGATGCAGGGGACACAGGTTCGTGCCCTGGTCCGGGAAGATCCCACATGCCGTGGAGCAGCTGGGCCCGTGAGCCATGGCCACTGAGCCTGCACGTCCGGAGCCTGTGCTCCGCAACGGGAGAGGCCACAACAGTGAGATGCCTGCATACCGCAAAAAAAAAAAAAAAAAAAAAAAGACTTGGAAGTCCAATGGACTCAGCTTTAATTGCATCTTTACCACTTTCCACTGTGAGATCTTGGGCAAGTTTCTCAACTTCTCAGAGCTTCAGTTTCCTCATCTGCAGGATGGAGATAATGATGCCAGCCTCCTAGGGTGGCTGTGAAGAGGAAGGAACGGACTTGAGGCCCTGAGCAGAGTGCCTGGTGCTCCTTACAGGTGCCACTTTTTCTCAGATGCCTTCATTATATCTCTTCCCCCAGCAGATGAAAACTTGTTGAAGGCAGGAACTGCATCGAATTCATCACTGCATTTTCCCCCCACCACCAGCTGTGTGGCATGATCTTAGATCCCCAACCAGGGATGGAACCCACGACCCCTGCAGTGCAGGCTCAGAATCTTTACCACTGGACCACCAGGGAAGTCCCCTCGCTGCATCTTTATATATCCAGATGGATATATATATCCTCACTTGGTTTTCTCTTCTACCAACTACCTTAAGGTCTTTTGCTCAGTTAAACCAGCATTGATTAAAAATGAGAGGAAGAACAACAATTTTATTATGGAAAATATCAGACTTCCACTATGATAGAGAGGCTAATATAAAGAACACCCATGATCCACTCCCACATTCAACATTGTCAACACGTGGATAACCTTTTTTTTTTTGCTTTTTTTTTTTTTTTTGGCTCTGCCTTGTAGCTTGTGGGATCTTAGTTCCCCAACCAGGGATCAAACCCAGGCCCTCAGCAATGAAAGCAGGGAATTCTGACCACTGGACCACCAGGGAAATCCTGACCAGATTTTTTCATTCATCTCTTGATCACTCCTTCCCACCACCCTTCTTTATGGAGTATTTTAAAGTGAATCCCAGATATCACATGATATCAATTGTTAAATACTTGTGTAAATTTTCAGTTGCAGTTCTCAAAAAATAAAAAAAAAGAAAAAAGAAAAAAACCCCAAAACCTATGGGACACAGCAAAAGCAGTTCTAAGAGGGAAGTTTGTAGCAATACAATCTTACCTCAGGAAACAAGAAATATCTCAAATAACCTCACCCTACAGCTAAAGCAACTAGAGAAAGAAGAACAAACAAAACCCAAAATTAGTAGAAGAAAAGCAATCATAAAGATGAGAGCAGAAATAAGTGAAATAGAGACAAAGAAAACAATAAAAAAGATCAATGAAACTAAAAGCTGGTTCTTTGAAAAGATAAACAAAATTGATAAACCTTTAGCCAGACTTGTCAAGATAAAAACGGAGAGGCTCATATCAATAAAATTAGTAATGAAAAAGAAGTTACAACAGACTTCAGAAGTACAAAGGATAATAAGAGACTACTATAAGCAACTATATGTCAATAAAATGGACAACCTAAAAGAAATGGACAAATTCTTAGAAAGGTGCAATCTCCCAAGACTGAACCAGGAAGAAATAGAAAATATGAACAGACCAGTCACAAGCACTGAAATTGAACATGTGATTTAAAAACTTCTAACAAACAAAAGTCCAGGGCCACATGGCTTCACAGGCAAATTCTATCAAACATTTAGAGAAGAGCTAACACCTATCCTTCTCAAACTCTTCCAAAATATAGCAGAGGGAGGAACACTCCCAAACTCTTTCTATGAGGCCACCATCACCCTGATACCAAGACCAGACAAAGATACCACACACAGACAAAAAAAGAAAATTACAGGCCAATATCACCAATGAACATAAACACAAAAATTCTCAGCAAAATACTAGCAAAACAAATCTGACAATACATTAAAAGGATCATTCACCATGATCAAGTGGGATTTATCTCACGGATGAAAGGACTTTTCAATATCTGCAAATCATTCAGTATGATACACCACATCAACAAACTGAAGAATAAAAACCTTATGATCATCTCAAGAGATGCAGAAAAAGCTTTTGAACAAATTCAATACCGGTTTATTACAGAAACTCTCCAGATAGTGGGAAGAGAGGGAACATAATAAAGGCCATATATGACAAGCCACAGTTAACATCATTCTCAATGGTGAAAAGCTGAAAGCATTTCCTCTAAGATCAGGAACAAGACAAGATGTCCACTCTCACCGGTTTTATTCAACATAGTTTTGGAACTCCCGGCCACAGCAGAGAACAAAAAGAAATAAAGGAATCCAAATTGGAAAAGTAGAAGTAAAACCATCACTGTTTGCAGATGACATTATACATAGAAAATCCTAAAAATGCTACCAGAAAACTACTAGAGCTCATCAATGAATTCGGTAAAGTTGCAGGATACAAAATTAATACACAGAAATCTCTTACATTCCTATACACTAACAATGAAAGATCAGAAGAGAAATTAAAGAAACAATCCCATTTACCATCACATCAAAATGAATAAAATACTTAGGAATAAACTTACTTAAGGAGGCAAAGACCTGTACTCTGAAAACCATAAGACACTGATGAAAGAAATCAAAGATGACACAAACAGATGGAAAGGTATACCATATTCTTGGTTTGTAAGAATCAATATTTTCAAAATGACTATAATATCCAAGGCAACCTACAGATTCAGTGCAATCCCTATCAAATTATCAATGGCATTTTTTCATAGGTCTAGAACAAAAAAATTTTTAATTTTCATGGAAACACAAAAGACCCTTAATAGCCAAAACAATGATGAGAAAGAAAAATGGAGCTGGAAGAATCAGGCTCCCTGACTTTGGACTATACTACAAAGCTGCAGTCATAAAAGCAGTATGCTATTGGCACAAAAACAGAAATATAGATCAATGAAACAAGATATAAAGCCCAGAAATAAACCCACACACCTAAGTTCAATTAATCTATGACAAAGGATGCAAGAATATACAATGGAGAAAAGACAGTCTCTTCAACAAATGGTGCTGGGAAAACTGGACAACTATATGCAAAAGAATGAAATTAAAACATCCTTTAACACCATACACAAAAATAAACTTGAAATGGATTAAAGACTCAAGTGTAAGGACAGATACTATAAAACTCATAGAAGAAAACACAGGCAGAACACTCTTTGACATAAATCGCAGCAATTTCTTTTTCAATCCATCTCCTAGAGTAATGGAAATAAAAACAAAAATAAACAAATGCGACCTAATTAAACTCAAAACTTTGGCACAGCAAAAGAAACCATAAACAAAATGAAAAGACAACCCACTGAATGGGAGAAAATATTTGCAAATGATGTAACTGACAAGGGATTAATCTACAAAATCTACAAACAGCTCAATATCCCAAAACAAACAAGCAACCAGACAACTCAATCAAAAAATGAGAAGATTCAACAGACATTTCTCCAAAGAAGACATACAGATGGCCAAAAGGCACATGAAAAGATGCTCAACACTGCTAATTATTAGAGAAATGGAAATCAAAACTACAATGAGATAAAATCTCACCCCCATCAGAATGGCCATCATCAAAAAGTCTAAAAACAATAAATGCTGGAGAGGGCATGGAGAAAAGGGAATACTCCTACACTGCTGGTGTGAATGTAAATTTGTACGACCACTATGGAGAACTACATGGAGATTCTCTGAAAAAATAAAAATAGAGCTACCATATGATCCAGTAAACCTACTCCTGGGTATATATGTGGAGAAACCCATAATTCGAAAAGATACATGCACCCCAGTGTTCACTGCAGCACTATTTATGATAGCCAAGAAAGGGAAGAAACCTAAATGTCCTCTGACAGCTGAATGGGTAAAGAAGATGTGGTACATATATACAGTGGAATATTACTCAGTCATAAGAAAGAACGAAATTATGCCATTTGCAGCAACATGAATGGACCTAGAGATTATCATCCTAAATGCAGTAAGTCAAACAGAGAAAGACAGATACCATATGATATCACTTATATGCAGAATCTAAAAAAGAATGACACAAATGAACTTATTTCCAAAACAAAGAGGCTCAGAGACTTAGAAAACAAACTTTCCCCTTTCCAAAGGGGAAAGGCCATGGGAGAGGAGGGATAAATTGGGAGTTTGGGACTGACATATACACACTACTATATATAAAATAGATAATCAACAAGGACCTACTATATAGCACAGGGAACTCTACTAAATATTCTGTAATAATCTATATGGGAAAAGAATCTGACAAAGAATGGATATATGCATTTGTATAACTGAATTACTGTGCTTTACACCTGAAACTAATAGAACATTGTAAAACAACTACACTCCAGTATAAAATAAAAATTAAATTAAAAAAAGAAAAAAAAACACCAAAAGAATTAAACTGGGCCACTATTTTACACCATAAACAAAAATCAATTGCAAATGGATTAAAAACTTTAATGTAAGACCTGAAACCACAAAACTAGAAGGAGAGCTAGGAAGTAATCTTCTTGCCATCACTCTTAATGATGACTTTTTGGACTTGACACCAAAAGCAAAGGCAACAAAATAAAAAACAAAGAAGTGGGACTACATTAAACTAAAAAGCTTGTGAACAGCAAAGGAAGCCATCAACAAAATCAAAAGACAGCCTACGGAATAGGAGAATATTTTTGCAAATCATGCATCAGATAAGGGGTTCATATCCAAAATATGCATGTAAAGGTCTCATATAACTCAATAGCCAAAAAAAAAGAAAGAAAAAGAAAAAAAGAAGAAACAAAAGGCAAAATAAAACAAAAAACAATTTTAAAAATGGGCAGAGACTCTGAATAGTCATTTTTCTAAAGGGGACATACAAATGGCTAACAGGCATACAAAAAGATGCTCAACATCACTAATCGTCAGGGAACTGCAAATCAAAACCACAGTGAGATATCACCTCACACCTGTCAGAATGGTTATCATCAAAAAACCAAGAAGTAACAGGTGTTGGCAAGAATGTGAAAAAAGGGAATGCTTGCGCACTGTTGGTGGGAATGTATCAATAAATTGGAGTAGCCACTGTGGCAAACAGTATGGAGGTTCCTCAAAAAACTAAAAATAGAGCTACCATATCATTCAGCAATTCCACCTCTGGGCATTTATCTGAAGAAAACAAAAACACTAACTTGAAAAGGTATCTGTACCCCCATGTTCACTGCAGCTTTATTTATAATAGCCAAGGTGTGGAAACAATGTAAATGTCCATCAAAGAATGAATGGATAAAGAAAATGTGGGGTGTGTGTGTACACATCACACACACACACACAATGGAATATTATTCAGCCATAAAAAGAAGGAAATCATGGGCTTCCCTGGTAGCGCAGTGGTTGAGAGTCCGCCTGCCGATGCAGGGGACATGGGTTCATGCCCCGGTCTGGGAAGATCCCACATGCTGCGGAGCAGCTAGGCCCGAGAGCCATGGCCGCTGAGCCTGCACGTCCGGAGCCTGTGCTCTACAACGGGAGAGGCCACAACAGTGAGAGGCCCACGTACCGAAAAAAAAAAAAAAAAAAAAAAAAGAAGGAAATCCTGCCATTTGTGACAATATGAATGGATCCCCTGAGGGCATTATGCTAAGTGAAATAAATCGGACAGAGAAAGAAAAATACAATCTGATCTCACTTATATGGAATCTAAAATAAACAAACAAAAATAGAGTTCATAAATACAGAGAACATTGGTGGTTGCTAGAGGCAGGGTGTGGGAGGTGGATGGGAAATATGGGTGAAAGGGGTCAAAAAGGACAAACTCTACAAGCAACTATATGCCAATAAAATGGACAACCTGGAAGAAATGGACAATTTCTTACAAAAGCACAACCTTCCAAGACTGAAAGAGGAAGAAATAGAAAATATAAACAGACCAATCACAAGAACTGAAATTGAAACTATGATTAAAAATCTTCCTACAAACAACAGCCAAGGACCAGATGGCTTCACCGGCAAATTCTATCAAACATTTAGAGAAGAGCTAACACCTATCCTTCTCAGACTCTTCCAAAATATAACAGAGGGAGGAACACTCCCAAACTCATTCTACGAGGCCACCATCACGCTGATATCAAAACCAGACAAAGATGTCACAAAGAAAGAAAACCATAGGCCAATATCACCGATGAACATAGATGCAAAAATCCTCAACAAAATACTAGCAAACAGAATCCAACAGCACATTAAAAGGATCATACACCATGAACAAATGGGGTTTATCCCAGGAATGCAAGGATTCTTCAATATACACAAATCAATCAATGTGATAAAATATATTAACAAATTGAAGGAGAAAAACCATATGATCATCTCAATAGATGAAGAAAAAGCTTTTGACAAAATTCAACACCAGTTTATGATAAAAACCCTACAGAAAGTAAGCATAAAGGGAACTTACCTCAACATAATAAAGGCCATATATGACAAACTCACAGCCAACATCGTTCTCAATGGTGAAAAACTGAAACCATTTCCACTAAGATCAGGAACAAGAAAAGGTTGCCCACTCTCACCGCTATTATTCAACATAGTTTTGGAAGTTTTAGCCACAGCAATCAGAGAAGAAAAAGAAATAAAAGGAATCCAAATCGGAAAAGAAGAAGTAAAACTGTCATTATTCGCAGATGACATGATACTATACATAGAGAATCCTAAAGATGCTACCAGAAAACTACTAGAACTAATCAATGAATTTGGTAAAGTAGCAGGATACAAAATTAATGCACATAAATCTCTTGCATTCCTATACACTAACAATGAAAAATCTGAAAGAGAAATTAAGGAAACACTCCCATATACCATTGCAACAAAAAGAATAAAATACCTAGGAATAAACCTACCTAAGGAGACAAAAGACTTGTATGCAGAAAACTATAAGACACTGATGAAAGAAATTAACGATGATACAAACAGAGGAGAGATAGATCATGTTCTTGGACTGGAACAGTCAACATTGTGAAAATGACTATACTACCCAAAGCAATCTACAGATACAATGCAATCGCTAACAAACTACCAATGGCATTTTTCACAGAGCTAGAACAAAAAAATTCACAATTTGTATGGAAACACAAAAGACCCCGAATAGCCAAAGCAATATTGACAAAGGAAAATGGAGCTGGAGGAGTCAGGCTCGCTGACTTCAGACTATACTACAAAGCTACAGTAATCAAGACAGTATGGTACTGGCACAAAAACAGAAATATACATCAATGGCACAGGATAGAAAGCCCAGAGATAAACCCACACACACATGGTCACCTTATTTTTGATAAAGGAGGCAAGCATATACAATGGAGGACAGACAGCCTCTTCAAAAAGTGGTGCTGGGAAAACTGGACGGCTACATGTATAAGAATGAAATTAGAACACTCTCTAACACCATACACAAAAATAAACTCAAAATGGATTAAAGACCTTAATGTAAGGCCAGCTATAAAACTCTTAGAGGAAAACATAGGCAGAACACTCTATGACATAAATCACAGCAAGATCCTTTTTGACCCACCTCCTAGAGAAATGGAAATAAAAACAAAAACAAATGGGACCTAATGAAACTTAAAACCTTCTGCACAGCAAAGGAAACCATAAACAAGATGAAAAGACAACCCTCAGAATGGGAGAAAATATTTGCCAATGAAGCAACTGACAAAAGATTAATCTCCAAAATTTACAAGCAGCTCATGCAGCTCAGTATCAAAAAAACAACCCAATCCACAAATGGGCAGAAGACCTAAATAGACATTTCTCCACAGAAGATATACAGATTGCCAACAAACACATGAAAGGATGCTCAACGTCACTAATCATTAGAGAAATGCAAATCAAAACTACAGTGAGGTATCACCTCACACCAGTCAGAATGGCCATCATCAAAAAATCTACAAGCAATAAATGCTGGAGAGGGTGTGGAGGAAAGGGAACATTCTTGCAGTGTTAGTGGGAATGTAAATTGATACAGCCACTATGGAGAACAGTATGGAGGTTCCTTAAAAAACTAAAAATAGAATTACCATATGACCCAGCAATCCCACTACTGGGCATATACCCTGAGAAAACCATAATTCAAAAAGAGTCATGTATCACAACGTTCATTGCAGCTCTATTTACAATAGCCAGGACATGGAAGCAACCTAAGTGTCCATTGACAGATGTATGGATAAAGATGTGGCACATATATAGAATGGAATATTACTCAGCCATAAAACAATGAAATTGAGTTATTTGTAGTGAGGTGGATGGACCTAGAGTCTGTCATACACAGTTAAGTAAGCCAGAAAGAGAAAAATAAATACCATATGCTAACACACATATATGGAATCTAAAAAAAAAAAAAAGGTTCTGAAGAACCTAGGGGCAGGACAGGAATAAAGACGCAGATGTAGAGAATGGACGTGAGGACATGGGGAGGGGGAAGAGTAAGCTGGGACGAAGTGAGAGAGTGGCATGGACATATATACACTACCAAATGTGAAATAGATAGCTAGTGGGAAGCAGCCTCATAGCACCGGGATATCAGCTTGGTGCTTTGTGGTCACCTAGAGGGGTGGGATAGGGAGGATGGGAGGGAGATGCAAGAGGGAGGAGATATGAGGATATATATATATATGTATAGCTATAGCAGATTTACTTTGTTATAAAGCAGAAACACACTACTGTAAAGCAATTATACTCCAATAAAGATGTTAAAAAAAAGGACAAACTTACTGCTCTAAAATAAGTGTCATGGGGGTGTAATATACAGCATGGTGACTATCTTTAATAATACAGTACTGCATATTTGAAAGTTGCTAAAGGAGTAGATTTTAAAAGTTCTCATCACAGGAAGAAAATTTTTGTAACTATGAATGGTGATGGATGTTAACTAGACTTATTGTGGTGATTGTTTTGCCACATATATTGATACAAATATTGAATCACTATGTTGTACACCTGAAACTAATATAATGTTATATGTAATTATATCTCAATAAAAAGTAAAACGTATTGGGGCATTTAAAAAAAAAGAAATTCTTCCATCCAGATGGCTGTGCATCAAAAACTTTAAATGGGCAGCCAGCAAGGGGAGGGGTGCCTGGTCCTTTCTTGGGAGCGTGTCTTCCACTCAAGGGGCTGAACCTTGAGTAAGAAGCTGGCAAATGTCTCTGGGGGAGGAGTAAGGTCCAGTGAGACCATCCCTCCATGAACATCTCCTCGGGAACTTCCTCTGAGCTGTCAGTTGACGTTTGTGTGCTCTGAGCTGTTCCACAGCTGCCAGCCACTGAGCCTGGAAGGTTCTGGCTCTGAGACCAGGAAAGTCCCCACCCCAGAAGATGGGAAGGGATGAGAAAAATCCAAGATGATCAGGACAAGGCCACACGAACACGGGTGTCCTGAGGGACAGGAGTGTCCTGTGAAATGGTCCTGTTGTTGGTTCCTTCCTCCCAACTGGAGAGTGGCTGAGAATAGCTAGGTACACCTAACAGTCTCTGTCTCTTCCTAGTCATTTACACAGATTTGGAACTGGTAATCCAAGCTGACAGACACCGTCTTACTCATCCTGTTGGGCTTCCAGATGCATCAGACACTTTGTTTTCAGGAACAGACATGCCCTCTGAATTCACCCTGGCTTTGATCATGCTGAAAATGAGAGGGCTTCCCCTTGGCTCAGTTTAACTAAAGACAAGGGAAAGAGATGGCCTAGAACCTTGGTGAGTGACACGGCAAAGCTGGCACAGGTCAGGCAGTGAGCACACGAACCCACCTAATGGCTACGGCAGTTTGAGAGCCCCTTCCTGCTGGAGGCTGTGTATCCAGGTGGTGAAGACCACATGCTGAGGCCTGGCCTTGGCGTTTACCAGCTGTGTGACTTTGGTCAAGTAACACAGACTCTCAGTAAAGTGGGGATGATAAGTGTATTAGTACTGAGTTCTCCAGCATTTAGTTGTGAGGATTACATCAGATAACATGGGTAAAGCAGTTGACAAAGAGCTTGATACAAAGTGAGGGCGTCATAAATACAGCCACTGCTGCTGCTGCAGCTGGTGTGCTGTCATTAGCGTTTCAGTTTCCTCATTCCTGAAGATGGCAGAGTGGAAGGACTCAAGCTCACCCTGTCTCATGAAAGTACCAAAAGCACAACTAACTGCTGAACAACCATCAACAAAAGACCCAAACCTATCAAAAAAGGCATTCTACATCCAAAGTAGAACTCACAACAAAATGGTAGGAGGGGTGCTTTCATGGTATAATCAAATCCCATACCCGTCGGTGGGTGACCCACACATGGGAAAATAATTATATCACACAGATTCTCCCACAGGAGTGAGAATTCTGAGCCCCGCTTTCAGGCTCCTCAGCCTGGAGGTCTGGCATCGCGAGGAGGAGCCCCCGAAGCATTTGGCTTTGAAGGCCAGTGGGGCTTGAGTGCAGGAGTTCCACAGGACTGGGGGAAACAGAGACTCCATTCTTGGAGGACACACACAAGGTTTCACATGTACTGGGAACCAGGGCAAAGCAGTGACTCCACAGGAGCCTGAGGCAGACATACTTGAGGGTCTTGGAGGGCCTTCTGGGGAGGTGGAGGTTGTCTGTGGCTCACTGTGTGGGCAAGGACACTGGGGGTAGAAACCTCAGTGAATATTCACTGGTGTGAGCTCTGCCAGAAGTCACCATTTTGGCATCAAGACCTGGGCCCACCCAACACCCTGTAGGCTCCAGTGCTGGGACATCTCAGGCCAAACAACCAACAGGGTGGGAACATAGCCACACCTATCAGCAGACAGGCTGCCTACAGTCATCCTGATCCTACAGCTGCCTGATAAACATACCCCTTGACATGGCCCTGCACACCAGAGGGACAAGATCCAGCTCCACCAACTAGTGGGCAGGCACCAGCCACTTCCACTAGGAAGCCTGCACAAGCCCCTGGACCAACCTCACCCATCAGGGGGTAGACACCAGTAGCTAGAGGAGCTACGATCCTACAACCTGAGGAATGGAGGCCACAAACACAGAAAGTTAAACAAAATGAGATGGCAGAGGAATATGTTCCAGATGAAGGAACAAGATAAAACTTTGGAAGACCAACTAAGTGAAGTGGAGATAGGCAATCTTCTTAAAAAAAAACTCAGAGTAATGATAGTAAAGATACCAAAGATCTCAGAAGAAGAATGGAGGCACAGACTCAGAAGATACAAGAAATGTTTAACAAAGAGCTAGAACATTTAAAGAACAAGCAGAGGGCTTCCCTGGTGGCACAGTGGTTGAGAATCTGCCTGCCAATGCAGGGGACACGGGTTCGAGCCCTGGTCTGGGAAGATCCCACATGCTACGGAGCAACTGGGCTCATGAGCCACAACTACTGAGCCTGCGTGTCTGGAGCCTGTGCTCCGCAACAAGAGAGGCCACGACAGTGAGAGGCCCGCGCACCACAATGAAGAGTGGCCCCCACTCACCGCAACTAGAGAAAGCCCTCGCACAGAAACGAAGACCCAACACAGCTATATATAAAAAAAAAAGAACAAGCAGAGATGTACAATAGAATAACCAAAATGAAAAATACACTAGGAAGAATCAATAGCAGAATAAATGAGGCAGAAGAGCAATAAATGAGCTGGAAGACAGAGGGGTGGAAATCACCACTATGCAACAGAATAAAAAAAAAGAATGAAAAGAAATAAGGACAGTCTCAGAGACCCTTGGTACAACATTAAATGCACCAACATTCACATTATAGGGATCCCAGAAGGGGATGAGAGAGAAAAAGGGCCTGAGAAAATATTTGAAGAGATAATACCTGAAAACTTCCCTAACATGGGAAAGGAAATATTCACTCAAGTCCAGGATATGCAGAGTCCCATACAGGATAAATCCAAGGAGGAACACACCAAGACACATAGTAATCAAACTGACAAAAATTAAAGACAAAGAAAAAATATTAAAAGCAACAAGAGAAAAGCAACAAATAACATGCAAGGGAACTCCCATAAGGTTATCAGATGATTTTTCAGCATAAACTCTGCAGGCCAGAAGTGAGTAGCATGATATATTTAACGTGATGAAAGGGAAAAACTACAACCAAGAATACTCTACCCAGCAAGGTTCTCATTCAGATTCAATGGAGAGATCAAAACCTTTACAAACAAGCAAAAGGTAAGAGAATTCAGCATCACCAAACCAGCTTTACAAGAAATGCTAAAGGAACTTCTCTAGACAGAAAAGAAAAGGCCACAACTAGAAACAAGAAAATTATGAATGGGAAAGCTCTCCAGTAAAAGCAAACATACAGGAAAGGTAGGAAATCATCCACACACAAATATGATATCAAAACCAGCATTCATGAGAAGAGGAGAGTACAGACGCAGCATATTGGAAATGCACTGAAAATTAAGAGAGTAGTAACTTGAAATAATCTTGTATATATGCAGACAGCTATATCAAAACCTCATGGGAACTGCAAACCAAAAATCTACAATAGATACACACACACAAAAGAAAACAATCTAAACACAACAATAAAGACTGTCATGAAATCACAAGAGAATAAAAGAGGAAGGGAAGAAAAAAGACCTACAGAAGCAAATCCAAAACAGTTAACAAAATGGCAATAAGAACATACTTATAAATAATTACCTTAAATGTAAATGGATTAAATGCTCCAACCAAAAGACACAGACTGGCTGAATGGATACAAAAACAAGACCCGGATATATGCTGTGTACAAGAGATCCACTTCAGACCTAGTGACACATACAGACTGACAGTGAGGGGATGGAAAAAGATATTCCATGCAAATGGAAATCAGAAGAAAGCTGGAGGAGCAATATTCACATCAGACAAAATAGACTTTAAAATAAAGACTGTTACAACAAGAGACAAAGAAGGATACTACATAATGATCAAGGGATCAATCCAAGAAGAATATATAACAATTGTAAATATATATGCACCCAACACAGGAGCACCAAATATATATGGCAAACACTAACAGCCATAAAAGGAGAAATCTACAGTAACACAGTAATAGTGGGAGACTATAACACCCCACTTACATCAATGGACATATCATCCAGACAGAAGATTAATAAGGAAACAGGCCTTAAATGACACATTAGACCAGATGGACTTAATTGATATTTATAGAACATTCCATCCCAAAGCACCAGAATACACATTCTTCTCAAGTCCATATGGAACATTCTCCAGGATAGATCACATCTTGGGCCACAAATCAAGCCTTGGTAAATTTAAGAAAACTTAAATCACATCAAGCATCTTTTCTGACCACAATGGTATGAGATTAGAAATCAGCTACAAGAAAAAAAACTGTAAAAAGAACACAAACACATGGAGGCTAAACAATATGTTACTAATCAACCAATGGGTCACTGAAGAAATCAAAGAGGGAATAAAAAAATACCTACAGACAAATGACAACAAAAACACAATGATCCGGGCCTCCCTGGTGGCGCAAGTTGTTGAGAGTCCGCCTGCCGATGCAGGGGATGCGGGTTCGTGCCCCGGTCTGGGAGGATCCCATATGCCGCGGAGCGGCTGGGCCCGTGAGCCATGGCCGCTGAGCCTGCGCGTCCGGAGCCTGCGCGTCCGGAGCCTGTGCTCCGCGACGGGGGAGGCCACAACAGTGAGAGGCCCGCATACCGCAAAAAAAAAACAACAACAACAACAACAAAAAAAAAACACAATGATCCAAAACCTCTGGGACGCAGCAAAAGCAGTTCTAAGAGGGAAGTTTGGAGCAATACAATCTTACCTTGGGAAAAAAGAAAAATCTCAAATGAATAATCTAGCCTTATAACTAAAGCAACTAGAGAAAGAAGAACAAACAAAACCCAAAGCTAATAGAAATCATAAGGATCAGAGCAGAAATAAATGAAATAGACATGAAGAAAACAATAGAAAAGATCAATGAAACTAAAAGCTGGTTCTTTGAAAAGATAAACAAAATTGATAAACCTTTAGCCAGACTCATCAAGAAAAAAAAAAAGAGGGCTGGAAATAATAAAATTTGAAATGAAGAAGGGCAGTTACAAGGGACACCACAGACATACAAAGGATCATAAGAGACTACTACAAGCAACTATATGGCAATAAGATGGACAAGCTAGAAGAAATGGACAAATTCTTAGAAAGGTATAATCTCCCAAGACTGAACTAGGAAGAAATAGAAAATATGAACAAACCAATCACAAGTATTGGAATTGAAACTATGATTTAAAAACATCCAACAAGGGACTTCCCTGGTGGTCCAGTGGTAAAGAATCTGCCTTCCAATGCAGGGGACACAGGTTCGATCCCTGGTCGGGGAACTAAGGTCCCACATACCACGGGGCAACTGAGCCCGCATGCCACAAATACTGAGCTTGTGAGACTCAATAAGAGAGACCACGTTCTGCAAACTACAGAGCCCATGCGCTCTGGATCTTGCACGCCACAGCTACAGAGTCCACATGCCCTGGAGCCCACATGCCACAACTAGAGAGAGAAAACCTGCACATCACAACTAGAGAGAAGCCTGCATGCCACAACTAGAGAGAAGCCCGTGCACCACAACTAGAGAGAAGCCTGCACACTGCAATGAAAACCCTGTGCCTCAATGAAAGATCCCATGTGCCACAACTAAGGCCTAACACAGCCAAAAACATTAAAAAAATAAATTAATTAAAAAAAATCCAACAAAGAAAAGTCCTGGATCAGGCTTCACAGGAGAATTCTATCAAACATTTACAGAAGAGTTAACACCTATCCTTCTGAAACTCTTCCAAAAACTGCAGAGGAAGGAGCACTCCCAAGCTCATTGTATAAGCCAACCATCAGCCTGATACCAAAATCAGACAAAGATACCATAGAAAAAGAAAATTATAGGCCAACATCACTGATGAACATAGACACAGAAATCCTCAACAGAATACTAGCAAACCAAATCCAACAATACATTAAAAGGATCATATACCATGATCAAGTGGGAGTTATCCCAGGGATGCAAGGATTTTTCAATATCCACAAATCAATCAGTGTGATACACCACATTAAGAAATTGAAGAATAAAAACCACATGATCATCTCAATAGATGCAGAAAAAGCTTTTGATAAAATTCAACACCCGTTTATGATAAAAACTCTCCAAGGACTTCCCTGGTGGTCCAGTGGGTAAGACACCATGCTCCTAATGTAGGGGACTGGGGTTCAATCCCTGGTCAGGGAACTAGATCCCACACGCATGCCGCAATTAAGAGTTTGCACGCTGCAGCTAAGAGTCTGCATGCTGCAACTAAGAAGTCTGCATTCCACAACTAAGAAGGTCCCACATGCTGCAACTAAAAAGATCCCACATGCTGCAATGAAGATCCCATGTGCCACAACTAAAACTCAGTGCAGCCAAAATAAATAAATAAATAATAAAATAAATATGAAAAAAAACCTCTCCAGAAAGTGGGCATAGAGGGAACCTACCTCAACATAATGAAGACCATATATGAGAAACCCACAGCTAACAACATTCTCTCAGTGAAAAGCTGAAAGCGTTTCCTCTAAGATCAGGAACAAGACAAGTATGCCCACTCTCACTACTTTTAATCAACATAGTTTGGAAGTCTTAGCCGTGGTAATCAGAGAAGAAAAAGAAATAAATGGATTCCAAATTGGAAAAGGAGAAGTAAAACTGTCACTGTTTGCAGATGACATGATACTCTACATAGAAAATCCTAAAGATGCTACCAGAAAACTACTAGAGCTCATCAGTGAATTCGGTGAAGTTGCAGGATACAAAATTAATGCACAGAAATCTGTTGCATTCCTATACACTAAAGTTCCTATACAACGGAAGTTCAGTTAGGGAAATTAAAGAAAAAATCCCACTTACCATTGCATCAAAAAGAAGAAAATACCTAGGAATAAACCTCCCTAAGGAGAACAAAGATCTGTACTCTGAAAACTATACAGACACTGATGAAAGAAATCGAAGATGACAGAAACTGATGGAAAGATCCACCATGTTCTTGGATTAGAAGAATCAATATTATCAAAATGCCTGTACTACCCATGGCAATCTATAGATTCAATGCAATCCCTATCAAACTACCAAAGACATTTGTCACAGAACAACAACAAAAATTTAAAAATTTGTGTGGAAACACAGAAGACCCCGAATAGCTAAGGCAATCCTGAGACAGAAAACCAAAGGTGGAGGAATCAGGCTCCCTGACTTCAGACTATACTACAAAGTTACAGTCATCAAAATAGTATGGTTCTGGCACAAATACAGAAACATAGATCAATGGAACAGGATATAAAACCCAGAAATAAACCCACGCACCTAAGGTCAATTAATCTATGACAAAGGATGCAAGAATATACAATGGAGAAAAGACAGTCTCTTCAACAAATGGTGCTGGGAAAACTGGACAGCTACCTGTAAAAGAATGAAATTAGAACACTCCGTAACACCATACACAAAGATAAATTCAACATGGGTCAGAGACCTAAATGTAAGGTCAGACACTATAAAACTCTTAGAGGAAAACATAGGCAGAACACTCTTTGACATAAATTACAGCAATATCCTTTTGGATCCACCTCCTAGAGCAATGAAAATAAAAACAAAAATAAGCAAATGCGACCTAATTAAACTAAAGAACTTTTGCACAGCAAAGGAAACCATAAACAAAATAAAAACACAATCCACAGAATGGGAGAAAATATTTGTAAATGAAGCCACTGGGAAGGGACTAACCTTCCAAATATACAGACAGCTCATGCAGCTCTATATTAAACAAAACAAAACAAAACAAAAACCCCCAAACAACCTAATCAAAAATGGGCAGAATATCAGACAGACATTTCTCCAAAGAAGACATACAGATGGCCAAAAAGCACTTGAAAACGTGCTCAACATCTCTAATTATTAGAGAAATGCAAATCAAAACTACAATCAGGGGGCTTCCCTGGTGGCGCAGAGGTTAAGAATTTGTCTGCCAATGCAGGGGACACGGGTTCAAGCCCTGGTCTGGGAAGATCCCACATGCTGCGGAGCAGCTAGGCCCGCGAGCCACAACTACTGGGCCTGCGAGCCACAACTACTGGGTCCACATGTCACAACTACTGAAGCCCGCGTGCCTAGAGCCCATGCTCCACAACAAGAGAGGCCACCGCAATGAGAAGCCCACACGACACAACGAAGAGTAACCCCCGCTCACCGCAACTAGAAAAAGCCTGCATGCAGCAACGAAGACCCAATGCAGCCAAAAATAGATAAATAAATTTAAAAAACGAAGAAACAAAACGACAATCAGGTATCACCTCACACCAGTTAGAATGGCCATAAAAAAGCCTACAAACAATAAATGCTGGGGAGGGTGTGGAGAAAGGGAATCCTTCTACACTGTTGGTGGGAATGTAAATTGATGCAGCCACTATGGAGAACAGAATGGGGGATCCTTAAAAAACTAAAAATAGAGCTACCATATGATCCAGCAATCCTACTCTGGCCATCTATCCAGAGAAAACCATAATTCAAAAAGATACATGCACCCCTGTGTTCATTGCAGAATTATTTGCAATGGCCAAGACATGGAAGCAACCTAAATATCCATCGACAGAAGAATGGATAAAGAAGATGTGGTACATATATACAATGGAATACTCCTCAGCCATAAACAAGAATGCAGTAAGGCCATTTGTAGCAACATGGATGGACCCTGAGATTATCATACTAAGTGAAGTAAGTCAGACAGAAAGACAAATATCATATGATATCACTTATATGTGGAATCTAAAAAATGATACAAATGAACTTATTTACAAAATAGAAACAGACTCACAGACTTCAAAAACATACTCATGGTTACCAAAGTGGAAAGGTGATAAGGGGAGGGATAAATTAGGAGTTTGGGATTAATAGATATATACCAGTATATATAAAATAGATAATCAACAAGGACCTACTGTATAGCACAGGGAACTCTACTCAATATTCTGTAATAACCTATATGGGAAAAGAATCTGACAAAGAATGGATATGTATATTTGTATAACTGAATCACTTTGCTGTATACCTGAAACTAACACAACACTGTAAGTCAACTATACTCCAATATAAAATAAAAATTAAATTAAAACAAAGTATTGAAGAGCTAAAAAAAAAAGAACTATGTGTGGACAATTTCACTCTGCTATTTTTAGAAACTAAAGCAAAAGGGAAAATCTACTGTCATTTGATTTTCATTTTTCAACAACAGAACAATAGGACACAGAAAAGTTTGTAAAAATGGTTATTTTCCTCCCTTGGCTTAAATGTCCCCCCTGTAAAATAAAGACATTAGGCAAAGTATTAAAAAAAAAAAAAAAAAAAAAGCTTCTTCATTCCCCAAACTAAAAGCTCTCTTTTGAAGGTCAGAGAAACTATGCCCCAGAGAGTTTAGGGGACTTGAGCAACACTGTACCACAATCAGGGCCAAACGAGCAGCAGTGCCCATGAGTTCTGACTCACAGTCCAGTTCCCTAGCCACAGGGGCACAGCACTTTTCCTGGGCACCAAGAAGTGTCCTGGGCCTGCTGAGTGGCAGAGGGCCACCTCGGAAGGCCAGGGGCAGGGGCTCACCGATCAGGGTCATCGCTGAAGAAATAGTTGACTTCCCCGAAGGTGCCCACGTCATTGTCTGTTGCCTACAAAGGTAAGAAAAAGAAGTCATTACTGCCAGAACCAGCCGAGGCTCCCAATCTCAGCAGGAAATGTCCACAGCAAACCCATGCTTCCCCCCACACAGCTCCTCAGGCCCAGGCCGAATTTTCTAGAACCACGCTGCTTAATGTTTTCACCAGTCACAAACGGCAATTTAAATTAATACTGGAGCACACAGTTCCGGAGGATCAGTCTGCTACCTAAATCTCTAACTTTGCAAAACCACCCCTCCTGGACTCATGTCAGACATTCTCTGTAGATGCTCAGAGGGCTTGGGCGAGAGACCCTAGACCTGTGGCTTGGGGTCACAACTTGTAGGTTTACAAAATATCTCAAACAAAAGTGGGGATGGGTTCAACCATCTGGTGGCCTCCTCCGGTGACTCTCCTCCAGTCCCCAAAGCCTCCAAGTCAGACGTGGTACCTGGTGGGGGAGGCCTCTTGGGTGGATTTCTGGTGTTCCCCCTCCTTCGACCCTGGGAATAATCCACTGCATGTATCAAGCAGACTGTCATCTGGTTGGCAACCTCTTCTGCTGGAAACAGTCTGCTGCCCACCCCCACCCATCTTTTGGCATCCCTCTCTGCTCGAACAAGTGGTCCAAGTGGGACCTAGTGCCGTGACCTCAGGGACTAGGCTGGGAGTGGTCCCTGACCTCAGCAGGGGCCTATTCGAATCCTTCCCTGGGATTCTTCTTCTTGTTGCTGGGGATAAAAGCTTTCCTCTGGGGCAGTGAAGCTGGGACGATGTGAAGTGGCAGTTGCTGGATGCGTAGGGACGATGAAGAGAGGGGCTGATCTTGGTAGTTCTGGAGTCCTGAATCTGACATCCCTTCCCACCTCAGTTTGGTTTGTGAGTCCAACAAGAGCTCTTTTATCCAGGCTGGTCCAAGTTGGCTTTCTATCACCTACAGTCAAAAGAGACTGGAGCGAGAGTGGCCTGCCTTATGCCTGATGATGATGGCAACAATGGTGACCGCTGCCAGCCTGCACTCTATCATATATTTGACATTGTCAAAGGGCATCCGGGTTTATTAAGACCTCATTTTATCCTCACAACTGGCACAACATGATGAGGAAGGCACACGTTTCTACCCATCACACAGATCACAAAACTGAGGCCCAGACCACAGTGAGGTCTGGTGTAACCCTGTCACCACTCTAGGTCATGAGCAGGTTCAAGCAGAGTGGGGCAGAACCTGCGATCCCTACTCCCATCCCAGGGTTCCTTCCTTTAGGCCACCTACGTGGGGCCCCTCTCCAACCCCTCCCTTGTCCAGGACAATGGTAGTTATAGTAGAGGCTTGGCTTTTGCGGCTGGAATCTCTGGGCTTCTGCATTGTCGCTGGCATGGTTACAGTCCACAGTGCAGACTAAGTGACACCATTCATGCATTCATTCAATAGTTACTCAGTAAGCATGTACTCTGTGCCAGGCACTGCGACCTCTGCTCCCTCCCAGGCCATGCCCTAGAGCTGGGCAAACTGCTACCTGCCACCAGAAGCCTGGAGGGAAAGGCCTTGGGCTGACCTTGGGGTCATCTGTTTTACACTCAGGGCTTCTCTAAGATCACAACTGGATAAAGGTTCTGCTGCTAAAAATATGTTTCAATACCTATTTTTGTTTATTTTTATCTTTTAGCTTTGAGGTATAATTGACAAATTATTTTATAACTTTATTATACAATAAAATTATTATGATAATATATTATATTGAGGTATACTTGACAATGGAAAGGATTCCCACTACTGAGTTAATTAACCACCCACCACCTCACAGATTTACCCTTTGGTTCCTTGTCTGGTGAGAACACTTAAGTTCTACTCTCTCAGCAACTTTCAATGGTACGGTACAGTGTTATCAACTATAGTCACCATGTTATACATTAGATCCTCAGACCTTATTCATCTTATAACAAAGTTTGTACCCGTTGATCAGCCTCTCCCTATTTCCTCCTGCTCAATACCTTGGTACTAAGTATTTTCTGAGGTTCCTTTTAAAGTTCTTGGATTCTGTGAAATCTATTCCATTCTGTGTTCTTTATGATAAACCCGAATTTCAAGAAAACGCCAATTTGTGTTCAGTATATTGAATTCAGGAAGGCAGAGAAGTAAATGATATATACCAAATGATTTAAATGAAAAAAAGTGTTTATACCCAAAGGGTTAAGATCTCAGTTATCCAGAAAACTTGGTTATCCAGAAGGAAGCCAATTCCAGGGGCTGTGGCAGCCTGCTTTTAAGGACAGGCTCTTGTACCCACTGTTCCATTCAGTGTCCCCACTGTGTTCAGCAGACTGTGTGTGGACCTCTGTCTTCTCACCGCCCTGGCCAGGCCCCAAGAGCATCACAGGTTCTCGGGGGACGCGTGTCTAATAAATGGAAAGGTAAACGCCGAGCTATGTAACCCACCCTCTAACCCAGGACCGATTCCAGGGCAGACCCTCCCCCATGCCCTGAGCCACTCTTCCCGACAACTGCATTTATCGACTCCTCACACTTATCACGTATTGCATCTTCATAATGACCCTATGACGTAGGTGCTATTATTACTACCACCCCCAATTTACAGATGGGGAAACTGAGGCACAGAGAGAGTGAACAGCTCACTCAAGGCTTCATAGCTAAAAGAGCGGCAAAGTTAGGATTTGAACCCAGTGCCGGCTTGTCACATCCTTCGCCTCAACGTGTTCTTGCTTTTAAACCAAGAAGAGAACTTGTTCTCAGAAGGAGAGGTGTCTGGTTATTCCAGGGCAGAGGAGACCAAAACTTCTCATGATAAGCTCACCTCTCTCCTCCCCTTTCAGGGACCAGAGAAGGCGGGGAGGCACCCATAAGTCCTCTTTCATTCCACCAACAAATGATCACCACCACGCATGGTATTACTATACTATAATAACTGCAGCTCAGTCTGGGGAGCAGCTGACCAGACGCCATCAAGCCCCTTGGCGAGGGGTGAGTGTAATGTAGAGACCCTAGCTCCAGGTCAGAGTCAGCAGCCCAGGTCACCGTGTGACCAAACAGCAACCTCCTGGGGCCTCGGCATCCTCATTTGTCAAAGGAAAGGGTTTGGGGAAGCAAAGAGGGTAGGGCTGCGTCTGCCAGGCTCACCTCCCAGCCTGGATAGTGCCTGACACATGGCAGATGCTTCACAAATGCTTGGAAGATAAAGGAACCAATTCTAGTAAGAAGGGGGTGGTGGAGAGATGGGGGCAAAAGCGAGGAGAGCGGATTCTAAGGGAAAGGGAGGGGCGAAAAGAAGGAGAGAGGGAAAAGGAGGGCAGAGGCTAGGAGGGGCAGAGGGGTGAGCAGAGTGGGCTGGGCCAAGCCACAAGGGGGGTTCCCTGCCCCTGAAGGTCACATCGGGACCCTGGGGACAAGTCCTCCACATCTATGTGCCCTATGGAATCGCACTCGGACTGTTAGGGTGAAGGACCCCCGAGGTCCCCCTGTCCAGTCCTCTTCACCCTGAGGCTCAGGGAAGTTAGGTGACGAGCCCCTGGGAACAAGACAGAACTGTCTTCTCTCTCCAGACAGATGCTGGCCTCTACCACCCCTGCCGAGTCCCCACTCCCTCCCCGAGTGGACTGAGCACAGCCATGGTTCCCACGGTGACCCCTCTCCCCAGGGGCCCCTTGCTGCCCGCCCAGGCCGCCGATGCTAACCGGGGAAGATCTGTGAGTCCTTTAGTGCCACCGTCTAATGACCGTATGAAATATGTATGCCTGGTGAAGAGGAGAGGGAGAACTTTCATTTTTCACGTGCACGAAGCAGAATAATATGAAGACGAAAAGCTACTTCTGTGCGCCTGCCAGGGTGGGAGCAGCCAGCACCAACACAAAGGGCCTGGTCGGGGCGCTCAGGCCAGTGCCAGGCTGCTGTGGGGCCTGATAGGGGCCTGTGCCCAGAGAAGGCAGCAAATCTGCCCACTAGGCGGCCGTGCTGAAGGCCCTCCTCCTTTACATGCCTTCTTAGCCCCGTACTTGGGCCTTTGCTCTGACCACGTGCAGGCTGGACCATGTGCGGCTCCCGGGCCTGACCGGCTCTGCTCACACTGCGCCCTCTGCCGGGATCGCTTCCTTCCTCTCCCACCTGGCTCACCCACTCCTGTCCTCCTGGCTCCCCAAGGTTGGGTTAGGGCTCCACCCTGCTGGTGATATTCCCAGCTGTGACCGCCCTGTGGAGCTGGAGCTGTGGGCTGATGTGTTTCCCACCCCAGGAGGCTGCGGATCCCCGAAGCCAGGGTGGGACACGGGGCCTGGACATCAGGGCGGCTCAGGAAAGCTCCTATATCCGTCATCTACAGGTACACCTGCGCCCACATCCACACCACATATGTACGTATACTGTTTCATTCTGACCACACCCATACGTGGCAAGTACTGTTAGAACCCTGTGCTCCCTGTCTTTAACAAACAAGGAAACAGAGGCAGGATGATAAGGAACTTTCCCAAGATTTCACAGCTGGTAAGTGCCAGAGCTGGCCTCCAGATCCCTGTGTTGAAAACCATTTAGCAGCTTGTGGCATACGCCCTTGGAGCAGCATCCTGTGGAGGCCAAGGAGCCGCTTGGCCGTGCTGGCCAGCCCAGTAGGGGGCGCTGCCAGGGCCTGCTCCACTACCCACCCTGCAACCTGTCCCACCCAGGCAGGTCTCTGTCCCAGCCCCACTCTGCTTGTTACAGCACTTTTCACAACAACCTCCTTCCCAGAACCTGCTTTGCTCCTAAGCAACTGAAAAATCAACAGATGAATCACGTGCCAGACAGTGACCCTCGGGCCCACTTTAGGAAGGAGGGTTTGAAAAGTGACCAGGGGCCTGTGCAGAGAGAACAAATGTCCTCCTCAGGCCATGAACACCCTTCCTCCTGCCACGTTCTGGGACGTTCTGTCTCCCTGCAGGGTCACTTCTGGGATCTCGCAGGCCAGTCAGATGGCTACAGGGATGGGGGAAGGGGACGGCCCAGCTGGCCAGGCTGGCTGACTCTCATTTGTACCTGGCGACTCTAAGAAATGCCAAACCAGGGTTCCAGGTGGGCACCTCAACTGTGCTGCCAGCCCCCTCTCTGATGCTTTTGTGTCCCTGTTACTATTCCACCTGGGCTAGAATCTCACACACAGGTACACAGTAGCACATTTTGCTACTTGCCATGACTCTCATAAGATGCCCAGGGGTAAGAAGTCAAAACCAATGGCTACAATGATCCTCCTCTGCTCAAAGACCTTCACTAGCTCCCCACTGTGGCTGAATTAATTTCAGACCAGCACCTGTCGTCAAGGCTCTGCAGAGCCGGGCTGGCCTTGGCGATTTTGTACCCATCTCTCCCTGAGGCACCCAAACTGTCCTCTCATTGCCTGGTTGCATCATCCCTTCATTCTGTAACTGCTGCCCACCCCTCCAAATGCCCCCTCCCTTAGGGAGCTCCCTGGCTGCTAGCTGTTCTTGACCTGAGAGCCCCTGGCTGGACCTGTTTTAGGATACTTAGCAGTCTGCTGTCCCTGAAACCTGCTTGTGTATGCCCCGTTCCCTCCCCTTGACGGACAAGTCTGTACCTAACTTATTTTTGTATCCTGTGTTGTGCCTGGCACAGGGCTCAAAATCTTCGCCAAATTTAGTAAAATCTGGGATTTCCATTGCCAGACACTGAGGGCCAGCATGACCTTCCTTCTGGGGGGCTAGTGCCCCCATCAGCAAACACCTTGGTGGGCCGTGAGCAGCCAGAATGGGGCTCCTTAGGTTGCCCAGGAGGCAGGGCTGGGGTTTATAAAGCATCTCCAGTAAGTCTCCCAAGCTCAGGTCTCTCGTCCAAGCTCCCTACTGGCCAAACCTTAGAGGCAGGTGGGATGGGGGGTGGGGGGAACACTCACTGAACGGCCCTCACTGTCAGGCTGCAGGCACGTGCAGAGCAGGTGAGAAGGACAGCGTGGGTGTGGAGGGGCAGATGGGGGGGGCGTCTGGCACACCACAGAAAGAACCTTCACCAAGATGATGATCAGACTCGCGCTCAGTCACGTGCTCAGTAAATACTTTCTGAGCTTTTCCAATGTGCCAGCTACTGTGCCTGGCTCTGAAGCCACAGCCATCAGCATGACAATGCCCTTGCTGGAATGTGACTTATGATCAGAAAGGGCAGACAGACAATAATGGAGGAGAGAAATAGCTAAATAACAATTTCAGACAGTGGTAAGAACTGTGGGGAAATACAGCAGAAAATGGGCTAGCAGGTGACTGGGTTGCTATCTTAGGTTGACTAGTCCTGGAGAAGACCTTTGGCAAAGTGTATCTGGGTCTACAGGACAGTCACTGGCTGGACACTGAGAAGCCTGGGAGGTCCTGGTGAGAACTGCTCTCACTGAGGCCCGGAGGCAGCTCAGAACATCTCTGACTCCCCCAGCGGAAGCGTCTGCAGCCCAGGAAGACCGGCCAGCGGGTCAGCATCTGTCCCTGTGGTCAGCTCATGGGAGAGGGTGCCTCCGGGACTGGCTGCTGCCCAGCGCCTGATTTATAAGGCATCTCCTCCGATTCTCCTCAACACTGGCATTACCAGCAAAACTAATTCCCTCATTTGGGCCTTTATAATTGCATCCGTGAGTGCTTATTTCCGTGATGGACAATGCCGGCAAAAGTGTAATTTTCTTCTGCTGACAAAAAAGAAAAAAATAAATACACACGGCGGGGGGGAAAATTCCAAAGGTTAAGACAAGGTGAGCCTGCAGTGGAGGAATAGCCAGATCCCCAGACCAGCCAGGCTCATGTCAGAAACGTCCAACTTTCCCCTGGCTATATAGGGTGGGAGGGGGTCAAATGACCCCCTGCCATTTCCCTTTGAGCACTTAGAGTGTCAGGCACTGTGCCCAGCATTTCTCATGCTTTAGTTCACTCCATCTTCCCAAAAGTCCTATGGGAAGGACTTTCAGGAAGTCCTTCCCTTTGGGAAGCACCAGTATTACTTCTATTTTACAGATGGAGGGAACTGAGGCTCAGAAAGGTCAATCAACTTGCCCAAGGTCAAACAGCCACGGTACCAGGACATGAACCCAATACAGTCAACTGCAAGGCAGGTGCTCTCAAACACTCCCCTCCCCCATTGGTGGGGCTGGAGGAGAGGCATCCTCCTGCAGTTTGAGAGCTCAGCCATGGGATCCAGGGTGCTCCTACCAGGTCACTGTACTCACCCTGTAGATGAGGCCCCAACAGGCAGTCTTTTCCTTCTTGTCACAGGCTCTGCCCCCAGCCTCTGCCTTGAGTGGGTGGGCTCCAGCAATTCTGGTTGTGCCCATAAGCAGAGGATGCAGGGGTCCCTGGATGTCATTTCCCAGGACGCAGGCCCTTAGCCAAGATCCTTCATCCTCAAAGATTCCCCCCAATCCCCTCCCACCCAAGCTTGGTCTTGGTGTGTGCAGGTGGCTCAGGGCCTAGACTGGGGGAGGCTGTCACCTGCTAAAGGCCGGGGCAGCCTGGCTGGCTGTGGGCACCCATCTGACCCTTGCAGGGCTCTTCACCCGGCACCCTGTGGATATAGCTCTTCCTTCAACTTGGATGCCAGGGCTCTATGCTCAGCCCAGCTCCCTGCCCTCTGATGCTCATCACAACATCTCATGCCCACTCCCAGGAATCCACCATTTCAACAGCGATCAGGTCCTCTTGTCTCTTTGTCTCCTCCCAAGAGCCCCCTTCTGACCCAGCCTGTTTTGACGATGAACAGTGGCCATCTCTCACCCTCTTCCATTCATTTGCCCTGAACCAGGGGCCTCCCTTACAGGCTATCTGCCTTGGTGACACACCATCCCCATGGATTCCTGCACCTCCCTGTTGTCCCTCGTCATGGCCGTGCAGACGCCCATCTGCTGACGTTGGGCCTTATGCCCCGACCTGACCCCCACCTGCTCTGGCCTCTTCCCGGGTCTGCCTCCAACTGCTGCTCATTGGATGCCGCTGCCGCACTCTGGTTCCCTGATCCCCTCCCTGGGCCAGACGCCCTCCTCTCTCAGGTTTCTAAACACCCTGTACCCTTCCTTATAGCTAGAAAGTCCTGCCCTGTGTCTTCTTTTGTCCACCTGTGACCTCTCGCTTCCCTACCTACTTCTCTCTACACACACACACACACACACACACACACACACACACACACACACACACACACACTCTCTCTCTCTCTCTCTCTCTCTCTCTCTCTCTCTCTCTCTCTCTCTCTCTCTCTCTCTCTCTCTCTCTCTCTTCCTCCCTGTGTCTTAGGCAGCCCCTAATACCTCCCTGTCCCACCCCCACCCTCACATACTCTCACAGAAGCCTTCTCTCTTTTCCTCTGTCTGGCTCAGGTGGACCCCATCCCGCTATGCACTCACACGCAGAAACTCATGTACATCTGCACCCACCCTCAGTCTCGAGCAGCCCCCACGCCCACCCGAGCCTCAGCCCCGGGGGCCCCTCCACGTCCCTTCCCCAGCCACCTGTGCACCTCTCCCTGCAGGCCGGCTGCTGGCAGGCACGCACTCAGTCACTCCCCGCCGGCGTCCACACCCCCGTCACGCACGCTCGCCCGGATGCCCCGCACCGGGGCTTCTGCTCTGAAGCAAGGCGGGCCCAGCTGCCTTCTCAGCAGCCCTGGGTCCCAGCAACCGTGGCAGGCAGCGGGCACCGGCGAGCAGTTCTGCTCCCGTGCACAAATCTGCAGAGAAGGGCACACGGTACAATTTGTTCAAGAAACAATAGCAATGTTTGACATGTCATAAGGATTGATGGAGCAGAAATTTACATGGGAGAATGCATTTTTAAACAGCTCCACGGAGCCCCGGTGCTTCACTGGTAGTGCTTTCCACATTCATCATTCGCTGAGCCCCTCTGAATAACCCCTTAAACTATGTGAGATTAACTGCACTCTTGCAAGCTCTGGGGAGGCCAGTAGGAGGCAGGAGGTACTCCTCTGGAGGAACCTGGTAGCCCAGAGGCTGGGGTGACCTCCACTTGGCCTGATTAGGCCCATGGGGCCCGGTCCTCTCCCCTGTTCCCACACTCCCTCCCATGCTGTGGACAAGGATTTCAGCTTCTCTCTAGGATGCGAGGTAGAAGCCAATGGCCAGGAAATATCATCTGGACTGCCCCACACTTCCGGGCAAATGCTCGGTGTGTCAGTTTCCCTCGTCCTCTCAGAAGGAAGCTATCTAATCTGAGTAGGAAGCCAGGGCTGATGGGTGAGGGCATGGTGAGTGCTGGGTGGGCAAAATAAGGTTTGGTTGGAAGCTGCTGCTCTGAGCATCTTCCTGGAGGTCCCTGGCCAGGGGGGATGTCACACTCCTGGGAGAAGAAATGATAGCATCTGTAAGGAAATGCCTCCCATTGGACTTCATGTAGGGATAAGAAGAGGAGTGCTCCAGGTGGGCAGTGGGACCAGGGAGTGAAGCAGAGGGTACAGGAGAGATCCCGGGGAGGCTGCGGGTCATAGGAAGAAAGATGCATTCAGGAAAGCCCTCGGTCCTGCTCTTGGCCTTCTGAGTGTGCAGAAGGCCTTAGGACAAAAGGGTGCTACTGGGGAGGCTGGGGACAGAGGCTCAGAGCACACGGTCAGGTGAGTTGCCGAGTGGGAGGGCAGTTAGGAAATGGTGGGGACTCGGTGGGTGGTGGGGCTCCCTCACGTTCCATCGTGGACCTGGGGTGGGTGGCCACCACTCCATCACGCATGCCCATGCCGCATCACTCATCGGTCATAGTACTGAGTGCAGAGAAGGCCTCAGGATCTCTCTCAGCCCCACCTTCCCTATGGGAGTCAGCGAACAGTGGGATGTGAGTAAAGTCTCTCTGCTATGTCTACTGGGCTCTCTGCCCCTGGAGGGTCAGAAACCTGCTTCTCCCTGGGAGGCACAGTACAAGACCAGGCACCAAGGGCCTCAAAAGGATTTGTGGCTCTGTGTAGGGTCATGAAAACCCCTTCAAAATGGGAGCGTGAGATGTGGGTTCTGGTCCAGCTTCTGCCCAACCATCCAGCTGTGGGACTTTGAGGAAGACACTGGGCTTCACAGCCTATGTGCTGCACAGCCTCCTGACCCATCTGCCCGCTCCTCCTCTGGTGCTAGCAGCCCATCCTCCACCAGGGCCAGAGGGGATGTCTGACCACACGAGACACCATTCTCCAGCTTAGAAGGCTCCCGGGGCATTGAAGACAAAGCCCAAACTGCTTGCCATGCCCCTGAGGCCTGATGTGGGCCAGCCTCTGTGGCCCCTGACCTCCTCTCCTGGCCCATCTGCCAACAACGACAGTAACATCCACTCTAACCCTCAGTTTCCTCATCTGTAAAATGGGGCTAATAACAGTACTTGTCTCATGGAGTTGGTGTGGGGATTTTAGAAGGTACTGAAGCAAGGTGCTTTAGACCAGTGCCTGGCACACAGGAGCCGCTAAGTGGAGCCAGTACGTGTCTTTCCACCCCCAATTCTAACCACTCACTCTTTCCAGTCCTCTGCAGACACGCTCCTGCTAAGCCCTCTCTCAGCCTGGCCCTCCCGCCTGGGCTGTGCCAGCAGCTGGCCGGGTGGAGGGGGAGGGGAAGTGGCACTGAGCCTTACCGGAGGGGGTGCTCCTGGGGGCCAGACCTGAGGCCCGCCTATTAACGTGTCAGTCTGCGGCTGGGGAGGAGGGATGAGAATTGGGCTGACAGGTGCACTCAAGGTGTGGGGTCCCCGGCTTGCTTGTTATTGCAGACACAGTGTTGTTCTTGGGCTCCTCCACCCCCTTCTTTATTTCTATCTTATTTTAAAACCTGGAAACAAAAGTTGATGGGGAGCAAATTGCTCTGGCCAGCGGCTCTATGCTTAAAGGAGTTGTCACGGGAAAGCAATTACGGGACGTCAAGGGCTGTCAGGGTGGCCGCAGCTGCCTGCGCCCCACGCCTGGCACTGCCTGGTGGCCCCCAGGCCGGCTTGCAGGACAAGCGTGGGGTCTCCCGGAGGCAGAGGGATAGGATAAGCGCAATCACTACCTTGCTGAGTGTCAAGCTACGGGCCTGGCCTGCCACTGTGTGAGAAACTTGACACAATTTGTCCCTAATCCTGCAAGCAACCAGCAAGATGGGGTCACAGTCCTATTTTACAGATGAAGCAACTCCAGCTGATATGACTGCAAAAACAGTAACAGCAGCTCACTCTTGTTTAGTCCTTACTGGGTTCCAGGATTTATTCCAAGAAATCTACATGTATTAGCACATTTCATTTCCACTCCCACTCCAGGAGATAAGTACTAATACTACCTTTGTCTTATGCGTGTGGAAAGTTCCCAGCTGGGGCAGAAGCTGGTGGTGCCACACACGACCCCTTGTGTCCACCTCCACACACCAGGGGCTGCTTTAGTGGAATCGTCCATGCCTCCCTTGGCCTGTGAGCCTTCTTCTCAAGGGAGCAGTTGGAATGATGCGGTGTCCACATCCCCAGAAGCTGTCCCCACTCAATGGGGGCTAGGAGTCGATGGACCAATACCCCAGCCTCCTTGCCCTGAGCTTGGATAGCTCAGACACAGCCCTCCTGCTGATTTCCCAGCGGACAGAGTTCCAGAAGCCCCCACGGTAACCGGCTTCACAGCGCCCCCTTGAGTGACCTCGTCTCACCTCCTGCTCCTACCTGAGTTTCCTGGGGTCACCTCCCAAGTAAACTGCCGGTCCTTGAGTCCTTGTCTCAGGGTCTGCTTCTGGAGAGCCAGACCTTAGACACAAGCCTCAGGCTGGACAATGGACATGCAACAGTGAGCCTGGCAGTATGTTCCTGGCCCTCAAGGTGCTCAGAGTGGCCAGTGGCTCAGGGATGGCTGTTAGCGGGCTCAGGGTCCTGCAGTTGGTCACTGGCAGAGCTGGGACTCGAACCCTCGTCTGTCTGACACTCGCACACACGAATCAAAGAGGAAAAAATCCCGCTCCTAGCCCTTCTACAATGCTGCCCCTTCTTTTATGCCGTTGGATGTGAGGAAGACTCAACTGGGTGCCTTTAAAAAAAAAAAATCACATCTGACCATCAAACAAAGAAGAGTGGGATGAAGAAAGCCATTTTCCCAGGGATGCAGGAAGGTGGCTGGGGGTGAACGAGATGTTCATAGTCAGAAGGGACTCGAGGCCCATCTGGGGCCAGTTATCAGGCTGGGATTATGTGGTAGAAGATGAGAAGGGGAGGGTGCCAGAGAGATGTGGGGACAGACACCGCGGCCGAGGCTCAGTTAAGTGGGGCCTTGTGTGCAGAGGAGATGGAAGGAGGAAGAAAAGACAGTCCAATCAACCCCCTGGGGATGCAGCAAAACCATGGCTGGGAACGCCTCTCCCCACTGTGGGACCCTCACCACTGTATCCTTGCCTGGAGTCTGACCCCCTCCCTCCTTTTCCCTGCCCCCATGGGGTGCAACAGGCAGCTCCAGGCCTAGTGGGAAGGTGAGGAGAGGTACCTGGGTGGGGACTGGTCCCCACCCATGTGCCAGGACACATCCTCACTCAAGGTGACTTGGAGCTGGGTGGCATGGCCCCCGTGCCTGCTGCCATTGGCGGGCTCCGATTCGGCCATCACGCGTAGCTCACTAATGAACCATATTGATTCCACATCCTCCTGTTGTCTCCCTAAATGGCAAGCCACACATCTGATAGATTAAATACCCACACAGTTGCCCGCCTGACATCTCCATCACTCCGCCTGCATGTCCCTAATGAATTTTACAGCCCCACAACGACAGAAGAAATTAAGGTCAAAGTCAGACAAAGGAACTATAAATCACCCATGATCCTGAGACCAGCAGAGGGCTACAGCCCCAGCCCCTCACTCACATGGGCCAGTCCAGCCCAGGGCTTGATGGTGAGACAATCAGATTTTGTGTATCAGTGCAGGCTGGCGAGGGTGTGCTGGGAGCATTCACGCCCGAGAAACAGCCTCTGTCCACAGACATTTGGATTCACTCACTCTTCTGCCCATCCCGCCTCCGGTATTTAGAATGTTCTAACTCAGACTGAGAAATGCCCTGACAGGAGAGCAGCATATCTCATTTATAAAGACTTGCTTCCCAAGGAGTTCAAGACATTCTAGCCACGTTGTTCTAAAAATGTCCCAGAATGGGGAGAGGGTCCAGCAGCCTTCTCTCCATAGAGAAACAGGTTCATGGAGGAAAGGGGTTTGCCCAGGGTCCTTCAGCAACTTGAAGTCCCTGACCTTCTGACCCGAAGGTTGCAGGTCTTGTTACAATGGGAGCCTAAAGGGCTTTTGTGTGTGTGTGTGTGTGTGTGTGTGTCCTGGTCCTGTTTCTCCTTTGGGCAGTTGGTACCCCCTACAGGTGGCTGGGCAGAGAGAGGGGGCTCTGGGCCTTGGGTTCAGCTTGGACGTCAGCCAGTCAAGTTCAGTTTCCAACCTGTCATACCTCTTGGCCCCATAGTTTTACCAGGGCAGTCTCAGGGAGGGTTTCAGTCTTCATGAGGAGGCTGTGTTGCCTCATGGTGAAGGGAAAGGACGTTGGTATCCTAGAGACAAGGGTTCATGCCTCCACTCTGCCCCCTCCACAGGTGCGACCTTTGCAAGCAGCTAAGTACTCTGAATCTCAGGGCTCTCATCTATAAGATAAGGACACTAATTTCTACCTCATTGGGTTGTCATGGGGATAACACACAGAAGGGGCTCAGTTTGGCACCAGGCACTCAATACTAGTGCCTGTTATTTGTTTAGCACCACTCCACATCAGGTGCTTTGCCAAGTCCTTTACATTATCCTCTTGAACCCCCACAACAAATCCATATGGAGCTATCGTGATCACCGTTTTCCAGAGGAGGAAACTGAGGCACACACAGGTTATTTGGCAGAGACTTAAACATCTATACTCCCTTTCTCAACTGAACAGAAACCATGCTTTTTAGGAGGTAGAACACTACCTGGCTAAAATACTACATTTCCCACCTTTCTTTGCAGCTAAGCACAGCCACAAAACTAAGTTCTGGCCAACGAGATGAAAGCAGAAGTTTGCAAGGCATTTTCTTTGGAAGTCTCCTTAAAAGGAAATGAGAGTGCTTTGCCTCATTTTCTCCATTCTGCAGCTTGGAATCTGGATGTGACGGCTGGAGCTCCAGCAACCATTTTGGATCATGGAGATGAGGGCCATACTCTAGGAATGGTGAAGGAGAGAACCTGAAAGAAGCAACCAAGGCTGCTTACCTCTAAACAGCTTTTAAATGTGAGAGAAATGCACTTTGATTTTGTTTAAGAAAAGATTTGGGGGGTTTCTGTTAGTGGTAGCTGTATTGAGTCATTGCTAATACAAGTAACCTATTCAAAGTCATAGAGCTCAGAAATGGGTGAGTCAGAATAAACCTGGATCGTGTAAGTCTGGAGCCTGGGGTCTTTACCACTGTGCTCCCTGTAGTGAGCACTTGAGAAACATGAGATATCATTATCATCATCATTATATTAGGGGAGAAATTTCCTTCTTAGGTTACCATACGTTAATTGGTCATAAAATCAATTTAGTGGGTCATGACTATCATTAAAAAAAAAGAAATCTAGTAGAATGAAACAGAAAATACTAGGGTGAAAACTCTAAGACATTGATGAAAGAAACTGAAAATGACACAAATAAATGAAAAGATATTCCATGGTTATGCACTGAAAAATTAATACTGTTAAAATTTCCATACTACCCAAAGCAATTTACAGATTCAATACAATCCCTATCAAAATTCCAATGGAATTTTTCACAGAAACAGAGCAGACAATCCTAAAATTTGGGTGGAACCACAACAAACCCCCAATAGCCAAAGCAACCTTGAGAAAGAAGAACAAAGCTGGAGGCATCATGTTCCCTGATTTCAAACTACAAAACTATAGGAATCAAAACAGTATGGTACTGGCATAAAAACAGACACAGATCAATGGAACAAAATAAAGAGCCCAGGAATAAACCCACGTATATATGGTCAATTAATTCATGACAAGGAGCTAAGACTATACAAATGGGAAAGGACAATCTCTTCAGTAAAACTGGGAAAACTGGACAGCCATGTGAAAAAGAATGAAACTGGGCCACTATCTTATACCATACACAAAATTAACTCAAAATGGGGATGGGGATCAAGATGGTGGAGGAGTAGGATGGGGAGCTCACCTTCTCCCCCAGAAATATTAAAAACACATCTACAAGTGGAACGGTTCACACAGAACATCTACTGAATGACAGCGGAAGACCTCAGACTTCTGAAAGGGTAAGAAAACCTCCATGTAACCAAGTAGGACAAGAGGAAAAAGAAAAAGAAAGGAATCGGTGACAGGGCCTATGCCCCAGGCAGACAGCTGTGAAGAAGGAAAGGTTCCTGCACCCTGGAGAGTCCCTGCATCAGCAGGTAGATCAGCCTGGATAGAGGGGAACTTCGGAGACTAGGAGGAGAGCACAGCAACCAGTTTTCAGAAGGCAAAACAGAGAGTAACCTGCACTGTAACTTGCTGCCCTGTACTCCCCCAGCCTCAGACACTCATCTGTCGGTGTGGGTGGGGGCTGGGTACTGAAGTGCAGGCTTCAGAGATCAGACCCAGGGAGAGGACTGGGGTTGGCTTCACCAAGACAGCCTTAAGAGGCTGGACTGTGGCACCTTAGGGGGTACTCAGAAGAAGCCAGGGCCCACCAGAAAGGTGCCATTATTGGGGGGGTGCACGAGGAGAGGGGGCAGGACGACTGTAAGAGCTTCTCTCCCTGTGAGTACTCCCAGGCAACAGAACACCACATACAGAAGCTCTGGGGGGTGTGCGTGAGTTGTTGCTGCTATTCTGGGCTCCAGAAGTGGGAACGGGCCACCGGTATGAGACCTGCAAGCAGGCACCAAGCACCGTCCTGCTATCCTGGGAGTGCACAGAGAGCAGCTACCCCTAGGAGACCTGCGAGCAGGTGCCAAGCCCTGCCCCACCGTCCTGTGAGTGCTCAGAGAGCAGCCACCCCTAGGAGACCCATGAGGAGGCGCCAAGGGCTGCCCCACTCTCCCAGGAGTGTGCAAGGACCACTGCACCTGCACACCCCATATCAAAGAGATAACGGCCAACACACGCTGAGGAAAGAGACAGCGAGCATCAAAACTAAAAGCAGTCCCTCAATTCTGGAAAAGATGGCAGAGTAGAAGGACTTGAGCTCACCTCCTCTCATGAAAACATCAAAATCACAACTAACTGCTGAACAACCATCAACAAAAAAGACTCGAACCTAACAAAAAAGATATTTTACATTCAAAGACAAAGTCACAACAAGACGGTAGGAGAGGCACTTTTGTGACAATCAAATCCCATACCACCCAGGTGGGCAACCCACAAACTGGAGAATAACTATATTGCAGAGGTTCTCCCACAAGAGTTAAAGTCCTGAGCCCCACGTTAGGCCCCCCAGTCTGAGGGTCTGGCATCAGGAAGAGGAACCCCCAGAGCATTTGGCTTTTTTTGGGGGGGGGCTGTGCTGTACAGTTTACAGGATCTTAATTCCATGACCAGGGATTGAACCCAGGGCCCTGGCAGTGACAGCACCAAGTCCTAACCACTGGACTGCCAGGGAATTCCCCAGAGCATTTGGCTTTGAAGGCCAGCTGGGCTTGAGTGCAGGAGGTCCACAGGACTGGGGGAAAAAGACACTCCATTCTTGCAGGGTTCACTCAAGTTTTCACATACACTGGGACCCAGCACAAAGCAGTGACTCTATAGGAGCCTGGGCTGGACCTACCTATGAATCTTGGAGTGTCTCTTGGGGAAGTGGGGGTCAGCTCTAGTTCACTGAGGGGACAAGGACACTGGTGGCAGAGGCCCCAGAGAATACTGATTGGCATGAGCTCTTCCAGAATTCGCCATTTTGGCATCAAGACCTACAGCAGCCTACGGGCTCCACTGCTGGAATGCCTCAGACCAAACAACCAGCAGGATAGGAGCACAGTCCCACCCATCAGCATACAGGCTGCCTAAAGTTATACTGAGCTCACAGCCACCTCTAAACACAACCCTTGAATGGCCATGTCCAATGGAGGGACAAGACTCAGCTCCATCAACCAGTGGGCAGGCACCAATCCCTTCAACCAGGAAGCCTACACAAGCCCCAGGACCAACCTCAACCACGAGGAGACAGACACCAGAAGCAAGAAGAGCTATGATCCTGGAGCCAGTGGAAAGGAGACCACAAACACAGAAAATTAGACAAAATGAGATAGCAAAGAAATATGTTCCAGACGAAGGAACAAGATAAAAACCCACAAGAACAACTAAATGAAGAGGAGATAGGCAACCTACCTGAAAAAGAATTCAAAGTAATGATAGTAAAGATGATCCAAGATCTTCAGAAAAAGAAAGAAGGCACAGATTGAGAAGATACAAAAGTAGTTTAACAAAGAGCTAGAAGATTTAAAGAACAGAGATGAACAATACAATAACTGCAATGAAAAATGCACTAGAAGGAATCCATAACAGAATAACTGAAGCAGAAGAACAAATAAGTGAGCTGGAAGACAGAATGATGGAAATCACTGCCATGGAACAGAATAAAGAATGAAAAGAAATGAGGACAGTCTCAGAGATCTCTGGGACAACATGAAATGCATGAACATTCACATTATAGGGGTTCCAGAAAGAGAAGAGAGACAGAACAAGCCTGAGAAAATATTTGAAGAGATTATACCCAAAAACTTCCCTAACATGGGAAAGGAAACACTCAAGTACAGGAAGCACAGAGAGTCCCACATATGATAAACCCGGAGAGGCACATACTGAGACACATATTAATCAAACTGACAAAAAATTAAGACAAAGAAAAATATTAAAAGCAACAAGGGAAAAGCAACAATATACAAGGGAATCCCCATAAGGTTATCGGCTGATTTTTCAGCAGAAACTCTGCAGGCCAGAAGGGAGTGGCATGATATACTTAAAGTGATGAAAAAGAAAAAACCTACAACCAAGAATGCTCTATCCAGCAAGGCTCTCATTCAGATTTGACAGAGAAATCAAAAGCCACAAACAAGCAAAATCTAAGAGAATTCAGCACCTCAAACCCAGCAAATGTTAAAGGAACTTCTCTAGGTGCAAAAGAAAAGGCCACAACTATCAAGAATCAAGAAAATTATGAATTGGAAAGCTCACTGGTAAAGGCAAACATAATGCAAAGGTAAGAAATCACACACATACAAATATGATATCAACACCAGCAACTGTGAGAAAAGGAGAGTACAAATACAGGATATTGGAAATGCACTGGAAATTCAGAGACCAGCATCTTGATACAATCTTGTACATATATAGACTGCTATATCAAAACCTCATGGGAACCACAAACCAAAAATCTACAATCCCCCCCAAAAAATCTACACACACAAAAAAGAAAAACCAAACAACACAAAAGATACACATCAAATCACAAGAGAACAAAAGAGGAAGGGAAGAAAAAAGACCTTCAAAAACAAATCCAAAACAATTAACAAAATTGCAATAACAACATATATATCAATAATTACCTTAAATAAAAATGGATTAAATGTTCAAACCAGAAGACACAGACTGGCTGAATGGATACAAAAAACAAGACCCGGATATATGCTGTCTACAAGAGACCCACTTTATTATTATTTTTTTTTTTGCGGTACACGGGCCTCTCACTGTTGTGGCCTCTCCCGTTGTGGAGCACAGACTCCAGACGCACAGGCTCAGCGGCCATGGCTCACGGGCCCAGCTGCTCCGCGGCATGTGGGATCTTCCCGGACCGGGGCACAAACCCGTGTCCCCTGCATTGGCAGGCAGATTCTCAACCACTGCACCACCAGGGAAGCCCAAGAGACCTATTTTAGATCTAGGGACACGTACAGACTGAAAGTGAGGGAATGGAAAAAGGTATACCATGCAGATGGAAATCAAAAGAAAGCTGGGAGCAATATTCACATCAGACAAAATAGACTTTAAAATAAAGACTATTATAAGAGACAAAGAAGGGCACTACATAATGATTGAGGGATCAATCCAAGAAGAAGATATAACAACTGGAAATATATATGTATCCAACATAGGAGCACCTCAATATATAAGGCAAATGCTAACAGCCATAAAAGGAGAAATCAATAGTAACACAATAAAAATGGGGGACTTTAACACCCCACTTTCATCAATGGACAGATCATCCAGACAGAAAATCAATAAGGAAACACAGGCCTTAAATGACACATCAGACCAGATGGATTTAACTGATATTTATAGAAGATTCTATCCGAAATCAGCAGAATACACGTTCTTCTCAAGTGCACATGGAACATTCTCCAGGTTAGATCACATCTTGGGCCACAAATCAAGCCTTGGTAAATTTAAGAAAACTGAAATCATATCAAGCATCCTTTCAGACCACAATGCTATGAGATTAGAAATAAATTACAAAAAAAAACTATAACAAACACCAACACATGGAGGCTAAACAATATATTACTAAACAACCAATGGATCACTGAAGGACCCAAAGAGGAAATCAAAAAATACCTAGAGACAATTGACAATGAAAACATGATGATCCAAAACCTTGGGACACAGCAAAAGCAGTCCTAAGAGGGAAGTTTGTAGCAATACAATCTTACCTCAGGAAACAAATCTCAAATAAACAACCTAACCTTACAGCTAAAGCAACTGGAGAAAGAAGAACAATGAAAACCCAAAGTTAGTAGAAGGAAAGAAATCATAAAGATCAGAGCAGAAATAAATGAAATAGAAATAAAGAAAACAATAGAAAAGATCAATGAAACTGAAAGTTATTCAAAAGTTTCTTTGAATAGATAAACAAAATTGAAAAACATTTAGCCAGACTCATCGAGAAAAAAAAGAGAGGGCTCAAATCAATAAAATTTGAAATGAAAAAGGAGAAGTTATAATGGACGCCACAGAAATACAAAGGATCATAAAAGACTACTGCAGGCCACTATATGCCAATGAAATGGACAACCTAGAAGAAACGGACAAATTCTTAGAAAGCTACAAACTTCCAAGACTGAACCAGGAAGAAATAGACAATATGAACAGACCAATCACAAGGAATGAAATTGAAACTGTGATTTAAAAATTTCCAACAAACAAAAATCCAGGACCAGATGACTTCACAGGCGAATTCTATCAAACATTTAGAGAAGAGTTAACACCTGGGCTTCTTAAACTCTTCCAAAAAATTGCAGAGGAAGGAACACTCCCAAGCTCATTCTATGAGGCCACCATCACCCTGATACCAAAACCAGACAAAGATACCATGAAAAAAGAAAACTACAGGCCAATATCACTGATGAACATAGACACAGAAAAAACTCATCGAAATACTAGCAAACCTAATTCAACAGTACACTAAAAGGATCATACACCATGATCAACTGGGATTTATCCCAGGCATGCAAGGGTTCTTCAGTATACTCAAATGAATCAGTATGATACACCACATTAACAAACTGAAGGATAAAAACCATATGATCATCTCAGTAGATGCCGAAAAAGCTTTTGATATAATTCAACACCCACTTATGATAAAAACTCTCCAGAAAGTGGGCATAGAGGGAACTTACCTTAACACAATAAAGCCCACACTTATATCCAGACAAAACTGTAATTCACAAAGATACATGCACCCCTATGTTCCTAGCAGCACTGTTCACAATAGGCAAGACATGGAAACAACCTAAATGCCCACTGCCAGACGAATGGATAAAGAAGATGTGGTACATATATACAATGGAATATTACTCAGCCATAAAAAAATGAAATAATGCCATTTGCAGCAACATGGATGCAACTAGAGAGTATCATACTAAGTGAAGCAAGTCAGAAAGAGAAAGACAAATACCATATGATATCACTTTTATGTGGAATCCGAAAGATGACACAAATGAACCTATCTATGAAACAGAAACAGAATAGAGAATAGACTGGTGGTTGCCGACGGGGAGGGGGATGGGAGACAGTTGGATTGGGAGTTTGGGATTAGCAGATGTATACTGGTATATACAGAATGGATAAACAACAAGGTCCTACTGTATAGCACAGGGAACTGTATTCAATATCCTGTGATAAACCATAATGGAAAAGAATATGAAAAATGAATATCTATATGTATAACTGAGTCACTTTGTACAGCAGTAATTAACACAATATTGTAATTCAACTGTACTTCAATAAAAAATAAAATGAAAAAGAAAAAATTTTAAACTAAATGACAAAGAATGTACTGAATATCAATTTTTCTTGATACAACTTATGAATGCTTAGATGAAAATCCATCACTTTGAATACTTATATTAGAAGAAAAATCTAAAATCAATGACCTAAGATTCCATCTTAAGAAACTAAAAAAAAAAAAACAAAGTAAAAAAGAAATAAATTATAATAAGAGGAAAGTCAATAAAATAGAAAATAAATAATAGAGAAAATTAACAAAGCCAAAAGTTGATTCTTTGAACTTATAAACAAAAATGACAAACTTCTAGCTAATCAAGGAAAAAGAGAAAACCCCAAAAGGAGGAATGAAAAAGAGATGATCAGCACAGACCTCACAGACATTAGAGGATAATAAAAAGAATGCTATGAACAACTTTATGCTAAAATTTTCAAAAACTGAGATGAAAGGACAAATCCCTCTCCCCCCCAAAATTACCAAAATTCGCATGAAAAATAACAAAAAAATCTGAATACACCTATATCTATTAAGGAATATGAATCTAAAGCTTCCCCCAAAGAAAATTCCAGGACCAGATGGTAACCCCAGTGAATCCCCTCAAATATTCAAGAAGAAATAAGACCCATCTCATGCAAACTTTTTAAAACATACCGAAGGGATTACTTATAAACTCGTTTTATGAGACAAGGATAAATGTAATACCAAAACCTGATAAAGACATTACCATAAAAAAGATTATAGACCAATATCCTTCATGAATATAAACCCCAAAATTCTTAATAAAATAATAGCAAATCAAATTCAACAATACATCACATACTAGGTTTTATCCCAGGTATGCAAGGTTGACTTAACATTCAAAAATTAACTAATTTAATTTTTCCTTTTATTCTCTTAATAGGATATCAATAAATGCAGAAAAAGCAAAAAAAAAAAAAAAAACCATATATGACAAACCCACAGCTAACATTCTCAACAGTGAAAAGCTGAAAGCATTCCTTCTAAGATCAGGAAGAAGACAAGGTTGTCCACTGTTGCCACTTTTATTCAACATAGTTTTGGAAATCCATGGCAATCAGAGAAGAAAAAGAAATAAAAAGAATCTAAATTGGAAAAGAAGGGTCACTGTTTGCAGATGACACAATACTGTACATAGAAAATCCTAAAGATATTACCAGAAAACCACTAGAACTCATCAATGAATTTGGTAAAGTTCCAGGATACAAAATTAATACACAGAAATCTCCTGCATTCCTATACACTAACAATGAAAGATCAGAAAGAGAAATTAAGGAAACAATCCCTTTTCCCATGGCATCAAAAAGAATAAAATACCTAGGAATAAACCTACCTAAGAAGACAAAAGACCTGTACTCTGAAAAACTATAAAATGCTGATGAAGGAAATTGAAGATGACACAAACGGATAGAAAGGTATACTATGTTCTTGGATTGGAAGAATCAATATTTTCAAAATGACTATACTACCCAAGGCAATCTACAGACTCAGTGCAATCCCTATCAAATTACCAATGGCATTTTTTTCACAGAACTAGAACATTTAAAAATTTTGTATGGAAACATAAAAGACCCCGAATAGCCAAAGCAATCCTGAGAAAGAAAAAATGGAGCTAGAGGAATCAGGCTCCCTGACTTCAGACTATACTACAAAGCTACAGTCATCAAAACAGTATGGTACTGGTGCAAGGACAGAAATATAGATCAACAGAAAAGGATAGAAAGCCCAGAAATAAACCCATGCACCTATGGTCAATTAATCTATGACAAAGGAGGCTAGACAACGCAATGGAGAAAAGACAGTATCTTCAGTAAGTGGTGCTGGGAAAACTGGAAAGCTACATGCAAAAGAATGAAATTAAAACATTCCCTAATACCATATACAAAAATAAACTCAAAATGGATCAAAGACCTAAATGTAAGGCTGGACACTATAAAACCCTTAGAGGAAAACATAGGCAGAACACTCTTTAACATAAATTGCAGTGATATCTTCTTTGATCCACCTCCTAGAGTAATAAAAATAAAAACAAACAAATGGGACCTAGTTAAACTTAAAAGCTTCTGCACAGCCATGAAACCATAAACAAAACGAAAAGACAATCCACAAAGTGGGAGAAAATAATTGCAAATGAAGCGACCAACGAAGGATTAATCTCCAAAATATACAAACAGCTCATGCAGCTCTATATCAAAAAAACAAACAACCCAATCAAAAAATGGGCAGAAGATCTATATAGACATTTCTCCAAAGAAGACATACGGATGGCCAAAATGCACATGAAAAGGTGCTCAACATCACTAATTATCAGAGAAATGTAAATCAAAACTACAGTGAGGTATCACCTCACACCAGTGAGAATGGCCATCATCAAAAAGTCTACAAACAAATGCTGGAGTGGGTATGGAGAAAAGGGAACCCTCCTACGCTATTGGTGGGAATGTATATTGGTACAACCACTATGCAGAACAGTATGGGGATTCCTTTAAAAACTAAAAATAGAACTATCATATGATCCATCAATCCCACTCCTGGGCATACATCCGGAGAAAACCGTAGTTCAAAAGGATACATGCACCCCAATGTTCATTGCAGCACTATTTACAATAGCCAAGATACGGAAGCAACCTAAATATCCATCAACAGAGGAATGGTTAAAGAAGATGTGGTACATATATACAATGGAATATTACTCAGTCATAAAAAAGAACAAAATAATGCCATATGTGGCAACATGGATGAACCTAGAGATTATCATACTAAGTGAAGTAAGTCAGACACAGAAAGCAAATATCACATGATAACGCTTATATGTGGAATCTCATTTTAAAAATGATGCAAATGAACTTATTCACAAAACTGAAACAGACTTTCAGATATCAAAAAAAACCTTATGGTTACCAAAGGGGAAGTGTGGCAGGGAGGTATAAATCAGGAGTTTAGGATTAACATATACACACTACTATATATAAGGTAGATAACCAACAAGGACCTACTGTATAGCACAGGGAACTCTACTCAATATTCTGTGATAACCTATATGAGAACAGAATCTGAAAAAGAATGAATATATATATATGTATAACAGGATCACTTTGCTGTACACCTGAAACTAACACAACATTGTAAATCAACTATAGTCTAATAAAACTTTAAAAAATGAACTCAAAATGGATGAGAGACTTAAATATAAGACCTCAAACCATAAGAAAACATAGGTGGGAAGCTCTTTGACATCAGTCTTGGTGATGATTTTTTTGGATTTGACACTGAAAGGAAGAGCAACAAATTAAAAAATAAACAGATGGAGTACATCAAACTAAAAAGCTTCCAAACTTCAAAAGAAACAAACAAAATGAAAAGATAACCTACTGAATGGGAGAACATATTTGCAAATCACATATCTGATAAGGGGGGTCATATCCATGTCTATAGAACACATATAACTCACTATCAAAAACCCAATCTGATTAAAAAATGGGCAGAGGGTGGCACAGTGGTTAAAATTCCGCACTCCCAATGCAGGGGGCCTGGGTTCGATCCCTGGTCAGGGAACTAGATCCCACATGCATGCCACAACTAAGGAGCCCACCTGCCTGCAACTAAGGAGCAGGTGAGCCACAACTAAGATCCGGTGCAACCAAATAAATAAATAAATAAATATTTTTAAAAAGGGCGGAGGATCTGAATAGGAATTTTTCCAATGATGATGTACAGATGGCCAACAGGTACTTGAAAAGGTGTTCAACATTACTAATCATCAGGCAAATGAAAATCAAAACCACAATGAGATATCACCTCATACCTATTAGAATGGCTATTATCAGAAAGATAACAAATAACAAGTGTTGATGAGAATGTGGATAGAAAACCCTTGTGCACTGTTGGTGGGTATGTAAATTGGTGCAGCCACTGTGGAAGACAGTATAGAGATTCCTCAAAAAATTAAAAATAGAGCTACCATATGATCCAGCAATTCCACTTCTGGATATTTATCTGAAGAAAATGAAAACACTAACTTGAAAAGACATCTGACCTCCCATGCTGATGGCAACATTTTTTTTTTTTTACACAATAGCCCAGATGTGGAAACAACCTAAGTGTTCATTGATGGAGAATGGTTAAAGAAGATGCAGTATACACATACATACAATGGAATATTACTCAGCCATAAAAAGAAGGAAATCTTGCCATTTGTGACAACATGGACGGACATCCTTGAGGGCATTATGCCCTCAAGTGAAATAAGTCAGACAGAGAAAGACAAATATCATATGCTCTTTTACTTATATATAGAATTTAAACAAACACCACCACCGAAACTGAGCTCATAGCTACAGAGAACAAATTGTTGGTTGCCAGAGGCAGGGGTGGAGGTGGGCGAAAGGAGTGAAGGAGACCAAAAGGTACAAACTTATTATAAAACAAGTCCTGGGGATGCAACATACAGCATGGTGACTATAGTTAGTGATACTTTATTGTACATTTGAAAGTTGCTAAGATAGTAGATCTTAAAAGTTCTCATGAAAAAATGAAACCTAGCAGAATAAAATACAACTAGGGTGTATCATCACACTTAGCAGGGAAGTACTGTTTTGTTCTGCATGTGGATGTGCGTGTTTGAGTGTGTATTCTGGGTCATGCAGTTAAATGTGGTTTTCATTATGGACCATGGTAAGAAAACGTTTGAAAAACACTAACCAAACCAATGGGCCTCCGGGACTTGGAGCCAGTAGGGAAACAAGGTGACAGGAACCACAGGTGTTATACCCTCTGACAAGAATTATGCAGCAAGATTGAGTCACCCCAAACCCATAGGCCCTGCTCAACTTCTCCCTAAACCTCTGCGGGCCCCTCTTCCTGCTCCCTCAGCCTTTCTCCCACCTGCTCCCAGGACGAGCTCTCAGGCCGGGGCCCCTCCCCTGTCGGCTGGTCCCAGGGCTCCTGACCCTCCTGGCACAAGGCACAGGTGGACTTTGTACAGCCACTGGCTTTACTGAATTGATGAACTCATTCTGGCCCTGGCCACGCTCACAGCTACCCACTGTCCCCTCACCCAGGGGGTATATTTTCTTCCCTCTCATGCCCTTTGAGCGACTGCCTGAGAGGAATAATCAGCAGCAACCCTACTGAAGGGGGACTCTGACAGGCGCAGAGGGCAGGGAATCACAGCTCTCAGGGCAGGAGGGGGCTGTCAGGGGCCGGTGGTCGCACGTTGTTGGCACAGGGGGCCTTAGAGGGCAGCCAGCACAATCCCTTCATTTTACAGATGAGGACACCAGGGCCCTGGGAGCCAGGGACCTGCTCAAGGTCACCCAGTGATGGGGTGAGTCCGGTCTCTGAGGCCAGCGCTGGGCCCATCTCCCTGGACCCTGGAGACAGCTGATTTCAACAATAGGCTGGAGCCCAGCGTGGGAATGGGCACCTGATGGTGACCGGCAAACGGGAGGGGGACCCAGGGGCTTTGGAATCAGGCGGACCCAGGTTTGAATCCTGGCTTGGTCACTCGTTGTTGGCTGGCCCCAGACAGGTTACTTACCACTCTGGGCCTCTGTTTCTTTCTTCTGCACAATGGGTACAGAAGAGATAAGTACCATTCTGTAAAGTACTTGCCATTTACTAAGCTCACATCACCCGCTCACCAGGCCTATGACGATAAACAACAGCATCCTTCCAGTTTTTTTTTGCAAACGGGCAAAGGTCAGTAACAGACAGAGCCGCTCCTGTCAAGGATGGGGGATTCTAGAGGCGCCAATGAGGGAGACATCAAAGGCTTGATGGGAAACGAGGGTTTAGATCAATTTGACAAAAATCCAGTAGTCAAGCGACTAAATGGCGGGAAACTGTTGGACCGTGAACAAAGTCTGGGACAATCCACTTCAGGGGCAAAGCTGGGGGAGTCCCGCTCTCCATTCTGACCCAGGCTCTAGCCAGTCTCAGGCGGCCCCCTGCGGCCTCCAACCCACATGCCCTGCCGAGGTCCTTCCAGAAGCCCAGGGTGGCAGCGAGCAGCCAGCTCTGTTCTCTCTCTCTCTCCTTAGCACCTGTCCTACCTCTAATTCCATCCCATTTTGGTTTTATGGATTGATATTTAGATTAAAGAGATAAACACAGCCGAGGAGCACTGAGGCCTGACAGACAGAGGAACTTGTACCCGTCAATCACCATCAAGCAGCTCAGCTTCCTCCCAGTGCCTGGCCCCTCTGACTGGAGATGAACCAAAGAGCAGATTAAAGGGGCCCAGAAGTACAGCCGAGACACCCCCTCAAATGGGGGACGGTGTGTCTACAAAGGCCTTCCAGGCCCGCTTGGGAGCCGAGCTAAGGTGACTACTATTTATGTGTGCGTGTGTGCGTGCGTGTGTGCGTGTGTCTCTAGCCTCTCTCTTCCCCTCCCCAGGCTGCAGATAAAGAATTCAATTTTCTTTTAAACGGTGGGGAAATTGGAAGAGATTTTGTTCTGTTTAAGCACAGCTGGAGCCTCAGGTCTCTAGGGATTGGAGAACAATGAGATCAATTAAGATGCCTGTGGTGAGGGGTGTCAGGAGGGGGTGGGGAAAGACAGCAGAGGTAGTGGGGCAGGAGGAAGGGGAAGGACAGCCTAGGGGACCCAGTTGCCAGGAGCCCTGCTTCCACTCTTTCCTGTGTTGACCTGCACACCTCTGTTGGGTTTTGCTAAAGTGTCTGGATGGGGCCTGCCCATTGGGGGCTATTATCTCCCAAACTTGCTAATAATTCACGTTGGCAATTTCTGTCACCAGCTTTACACAATGATAGAATCGAGCTGAAGCAAGGCTATCAGAAACAGGGAGAGGACACTGTTGCAGAGCAGCACGGATAACACTGGACGCTTGGCCTGCAGCAGGGGCTGGGACTGCAACCGGAGCATCTGCTGTGCGCGGGCTCCAGACCACTATCTTTCCACACGTCACCCTACAACATTGCTGAGATGGAATTACTTTGCCCATTTTATAAAGGAGGAAACCGAAACTCAGGGACAGTGAATAACCTGCCCAAAGCCAACCTGCTGGTGAGAAGCTGAGGCAGGACCCCAACAGGGGCCTGTCCACCCACTTCAGTGTCTGTGAAGGTACAGGGAGCACCTGGCAGCCAGGTGGGGATGAAGATGGGTGTGCCTTGCTGGGTCTGGGGAGGAGAATGGTGGAGCCGCTGTTCAGACCTGAGCACAGGCTAGGAGAGCTCTCCTCACCTCCACTGTCACCTGGGTGGTCAGGGCCATCGTCTCTCACCTAGTCGCCCGCTTCCACCTGGGTGTCCTCGGCCCCTCCCGCTGGCCTGCTCTCCACACAGCAGCCTCCGTGATCCATCTGGCTCCCCTTTAGCACAGTCACATCCTGACCTCCTCTGGTCCTCCCTCTTCCTCTCTGCATATCCACCCACCACCGGGCTCTTGTCTCAAGCCTCTCACCTGCAGCTCCCTTAGCCTGGGGCAGCTCTTTGCAGAATCCTCAACTCAGACTCCCCTGCCTTCCTTCAGGTCTCTGTCTAAGGTCACCTTCTGTGAGAGGCCTGCCTTCCTTGACCACCTGGTAGAATACAGTAACAATGCCACCCCCAGCACTCCTCCCTTACTGCCCCCAGCTATACTTTCCCCCAAGGCATGCATCCCCCTCTGACACGCTCTGTATTTCCTTGTTCACCATCTGTCTCCACCCCTGGTACATACACAGATGTTTGTCTGTCTCATTCACTGCCATTACTCCAAGCCCTCGATAAACAGTCACGGAATGAAGGAGTATGGTAGTTGCATCTGGGAGCCCCCTTTCCCCCAGAGAGTGCAGAGTCCTGTTCTGGGAGGGGCAGAGGGGAGGCTGCTATAGGGGAGACACAGGGGCTCACAGGGCACCCGGCCCTGCCAGCAGCAGCCAAGAAAGCAAGGTCAGCTCCTGCATACCTGTCTGCAGAGGCAGGCTGAAGGGCTGGGCACATTTCAGCCTTGACCTTGTAATCACATGCCCTGATTAGGACTAGGAGGCCAAAGGGATCCTGGAATCTGGTGGCCATTGCACCTTCTGGACCCTGGCCTTTGCTCCTGGCCTGGGGTCTGCATCCCCAGACCTCCCCTGACCTAGGAAGGATAATCAGAGGGCATCCAGTTTACCCTCTCCTTGGACTGAGCAGGAAGCCAAGGTCCAGAGAGGGAATGAGACTGGCACAGGGTCACAAAGCAAGTCAGTGATCTAGAGCCCAGGCCTCGGGGCTCCCTGTCCAGCAGTCTTCCTCCTGTGCCCATCGCCAGAGCGGGTGCTTGGGAGCCTGGCACACACAGTGAAACATGGGGGTACGAGGCTTTGGATTCAGACAAACATCTCTGCCCTTGACTCTCTGGGTGAACTTGGGTGTATAATTTACCCTTTCCATGCCTCAGTTTCCCCATGAGACCTCTGCCTCCATCCCTCCTCCGAGGAAGCTGCCCTAGACACTCCAGACCACAGGAGTCAAACCTCCTCTGTGCCACAGAGCCCAGGGATGGGGGCACCCAGACAGAGAGAACCTGCCTTCAGGAGGTTCTCTGTGGAGTGGGGAGAAGAGGACATGAGCCATGCTGCCCCCACAGGAGTGGTGAGAGCAGCCAGGGAAAGCGAGGTGCAGGCACGCAGGGGAGCTGGAGAGGAGGGGGAGGACCTCGGGGGAGGTGGGCACGTGCCCGTTACCAGAGGGAGATGGCTTCTCATGGGGAGGCTGCCAACTGGGCTGGCTCTGAGGGTCAGCAGGCTTTTGATGGTCTCAGACAGGAGGGAGGGAGAGCTAGGTGGGGGAGGGGTGTGAGGAAGTGCAGAGGGTGTGCAGGGAAGCTGGGGACTCTGGTCAGGCAGGAGAGAAGGGGTATGAGAGGTGTAGCGGGCAGATGGCTGGAAAGCGGCTCAGGGCCAGGGTGTGGGGACCTTGACTGCCAACCCAGGCCTAGGGCGCTGGAGCTTTACCGGCCAGGGAGTGCCTGGGATTACTCTCTTTTCTCTCCCCTCCTCCCACTATTGGCAGAGAACACTTCCAGGCTGATAATGGGGTTTGAAGGGTTCCCCGCTTCTGTTCTCCTGCTTATGTTTGCACAGCACCCAGGAAGAGCGGGAATCCGCTGTATCCCGGCGCCACGCTTATGTGCATCTCAGGAAAGGAGCGTTGAGAGCTCGGGACGGTCTATAGCCCCTCTTCTTAAACGTGAACCTGCCTTGGTGTCTCACTGTAACCGATAGCATTCAGAGGAAATGCAGCGTGACCTCTAGGCCAGATTACAAAAGGCCACACAGCTTCTGCCTGGCTCTCTTGGGACACCCGTTTCCCAGAGGCCTCCTCTGAGGAGCTCTCTCTACAAGCCATGCCTGAGATGCCTGTACCATGTGGAGAGGCCACAGGCAGGGGCTCAGAACACAGTGTCGGGCTGAGCCAATCCTTCAGCCAGACCAGCCCAGGCGCCAGACAGAGGGAGGAGCCGCCAGTGGCTAGAGTCACCCCCAGACTTGGAGCAGAGAAGGGCTCCCCTGCTGGGCCCTTTCCATACTCCTGACCCACCCGATCCACGAACGTAACAAAACGGTTGTAGCTTTATGCCGCTAAGTGTGGGATGGTTTCTCACACAGCGTTTGGAACCGAAACAAGCTCGGTGGGCCCTTGCTTGGAACGTGGCACAAGGCAAGCAATTACTGAGCCAGGGCCGATGGAACGTGGGAATAGACGAAAACAACGGACAACCACAGAGCTCCTTTGGGCACAGAATTATGGAGCTCCTATAGCCAGGATAGGCTACATAATTTGCATAATTTTCCAGTGCAAAATGAACATGCAGCGCCCCTTGTTAAAAAATTAAGAATCTCAAGACGGCAACAGTAGAGCATCAAACCCAGGGTGAGGCCCTCCTACTTCCAGCCTCCCAAGCAAATGCCCAGGCCACACATGCATGAAGCCAGTCCTCCTGTCGCACCTGCTGCCTGCCTCCTCTGAGTCTTAGCCCTCCAGCCGCATCCTCATTTAACCTCTCTCTTCTGCTTCTTGACGCTGGGGCCTGAATGTTAGAGGCCCAGGGTCGGGCACAGACAAGAACTCACCAGTGTGTCAACTGAGAGGACCCAGTGTCCAGTGAAGTCGGAGCCAAAGGCAGAGAATCCAGGAACCCAGAGACCTAGGTTTAAGAGCCAGTGTTCTCTGAAGCTCCACTGACCCCCAAATATGATGGTGGAGAAGAAAAACAGCAAGAGCACTAGCAAGCACAGCTGTCAGTCACCCAGCACTTTCTGGGTGTAAGAGTTCTAAAATACATCTTTTTAAATCATGGGATAGATATAATTACTATCATCCCCACAGCAAACTTTGGGGACTTAGGTTCAGACACAGCCAGGCATCTGTCTAGGGTCACAGAGACAGCAAGGGTAGGGGCAGAATTTCAACCTGAGTCTCCCTGGTTTCAAAGCTTTGCTCCTCAAGTTCCCTCCTGCAGGTGCTGATGCAGCTGGGAGGTGCCCCCCCCCCAACTTGCAGAGCAGCAAGTCCTTCTGCAAGGGGCCAGAGGGACCAGGGAGCACCACCTGAGGCCGAGGCAGGGGACTGGCCTTCCCAGACCACCTGGCTGGGCCATCGAATTCCCAGCACCCAGGGTGAGGCCCTTGTTAAATTCCTTGGATTCAGCAATGTTGGGGGGGTGGGGTGGGCGGTGTGCCCTGAGCCTGCAGGCTCTCAGGGCTGGGGAAGAGGCCCCGCAGCCTGAGAGCTGATGGAAGAGGCACGCTGCATTTCAGTTCTTCCAGGACTGAGGATGGCCTTCACCAGGGTCAGCCTGGGGCAGTGACATCACACACACCTTTGCCTTTGGCGTCAGCGGGCAGGGGAGGAGGGAGTGAAGGGGGCCAGCAGGAGCACGGCTGCCTCTGTTGATGTCCCTGGGGAGGGAGGCCAGGCTGGGTGACTAGGAACAGCTGGTGAGCTCCAGGAGCAGGGAAGTGACCACCTGGAACCTTCACCAAACTTCCAGATGGGGGCTGGGAGAGGGAGGGCAGGGCAGGCAAGGGAGCTCTAGAGAACAGTGGGTGGGTGAGGGACCCTCAAAGGACAGGAAGCATGTTTGTGTTGCCAGGAGTGAAACTACACAGCAAAAATCAACTTTTCCTCTTGGGCAGAGTGCACTGGAATTAAGCCGCATGGAGCCAGAAGGCCCTGAAGCAGCATTGGCCCAACCATCTAGCTTTATAATGAGGACGATGGGGCCCCAGAGGCTCAGGGACACGCTCAGGTTACAAGACTCCGAGTGAGTCCTGGCTACATCAAAGCTCAGGCGGGAGGCTGGGATGACTTGCTGACATTTTCTGAGTGTCCCTGGCCAGGCTCGGCACCGAGTGGCTTCACCAACCATTCCACTGAACTCTCATGACAACCCTCCCAGGTAGGTTCCTGTCAGGGTACCTCCCCAGGTAAAAGAGGAGGAAGGAGGCCCAGCTCTGCGAGCTGGGATTACACACAGGCTGAAGGGCGGCCAGATGGGGGCCTTTAAGGCCGAAGATAATAAGAACCACAACTTAGGTCTGTAATCACTTACCAATTACATACACATCACTGCACTGGAGCCTCCCAACAGCCCAGCCAACGCAGGCCGGGCAGACACTATTTTCCTCACGTAATGGGAAGAAAACCAAATCCTGGAGAAGGAGTGAACAGTCCACAACTGAACAGCATTCAGGGCCCTGCCCAAGATGGTACCAGCCTCCCAAGGACTGGCTGGGAAGAGGGGCATGGAAGGGAGAGAGGAGCCATGCCTTTCAGCCCCCACAGGCCACTCTGTCTGCCTGGAGTTGAGGGGTGACACTCCAACCCTGGGCTGAGCAAACTGAGCTGGTCCTGGGCCCTGCACCTGCCCCATCAGGGCTGTTATGTACCTCTCCTTCTTGCTTTGATTCCTGCCTGGGGAAGAATCCTGTCTTGTCCGGCACTCCATCTTCTGCCCATCCTTGCTGTGCCCCACGCCCCTGGAGCAGGGAGGGAAGGCCTCTTGGAGTGCGGGAAGACCTGCCCTCCTGGCTGTTGCTCCTCCTCAGTGTCCCTCTCTCACTGCCCAGGGGACATGGAGCTAATAAATCTGGGGACACGAGCTCCATAGTGCAGGAGGCCAGGCTGGCTCCTTGCACATCCCGGGAACAGCTTCTGCCAGCTGTTTCCCAAATGCTGGCCATGGGCCACCAGGATGGAATAGGTAAGAGAATGTGGATGGGTTGATACAAGACTTCTCCACTATCAGAACAGCAGCCCAGTGGTTATGTTTGGGGTGGGCGCAATTCAGGAGAGACAGTTGAACCCACCCCCAACCCCCGCCGCCTCAGAGGAGCAGCACTCTACTTCCTTGCACATCACACCCCCACCACTGCATTCCAGCCACAGGGCCTTTGCACATGCTATTCCCTCTTTCTCCAATGTGCTTCTCTTCATTCGCTTACCTGTTAACGCCTACTCAATTGCCACTTCCTCAGGGAAGGCTTCCCTGACCCCAATCAAGTTCAGATGCCCTGTTACAGGTTTTCACAGCTCCCTGATCTCTCCATCACAGCAAGTAACACTTAATGTAAAGATTCACTTCTTAGTACTAACATCAGGTTTTCCCAAGAGACTATAAACTTCATGAGGGCAAGACTCACGTCACCATTGTATCCTCAGGGCCATGTGCCTGACACAGTGGTGGGTATTAAAAACACATTTGTTGAACGTTCAGATTGCTCTCCTACTGTCCAGCAGCACCCACAAACCCCACCAGGCCCCAGGTAGCCATCGGCCAGGATACAGGGCTGCCCGAAGCCCAGCAGAATCCTAGGAAGATACCCCACAGCCTTCCCACCCAATCCCTATTATCAGGTCAGGAGGCAGGATTGGAAGGAGAGAATCAGAGCAGCCTGGGGATATGAGAGGGAAAGAAACCATAGAACCTAGAGGATCGGGAGCCACCAGAATCATACAGGAACCTGCACACGCACACACATGCACACGTGTTATATACACATATCTGAGTGCACGTAGTTGCACACACACATAAAGGCACAGACACAAGGGCATGCCTGTGTGCGTGCACGCATACACACACACACCCCACAAGCAAACATACGTGGGTAAATGTGCCCCTACACACCCCTCCTCTATGTGGTCACCCTTCAGAGTTGGGGCTCAAGGTCAAGTCTTTGACCATTACATCCCTGCTCTTTCCCCTCCACCAGTGGAAACTCATTTGTCTATAACTGGGGGCTGTAAGGGCCTCAGAACCTGGGCTGAGGAAGGTCTGGGGAGCAGGGAGGTGAGAAAGGATGCCACCCGAGCTGGGATGCCCAGGTTGCAGGCGACGGCACCCTCCTATCCTGGCTTTCCCAGCTCCCTGGTGAACTGCTACCTTCCCCCAGGACAGGTGATGAGGCACAGAAATGGGGCCCTGCCATGGCGTGGGGTGGGGAAGCCCCTGGCAGCAGGCTCTGCCCTGGCCTTCGGTGCAAACTGAAACATTTTCCTTTTCTTCATAATTATTTTTTCTGACACAACTGCCCATGAAACGTTTTAATAACATCCCAGAAAAGGTCAGGGAGAAGGAATTTCACAGTCCCTGAGCAGATAGCTATAATTTCAGCCCCTCCTGGAGTAAAGGAGGTAGAGAGACTGGGCTAACCCTGGGTCTGAGTGGAGAAGGGCAGGGTGGGAGAGGCCAGGGCAGTGGGTGTTGCAGGTGTGGCCGTGAAACTTGCCCCCTGCTAGGAGCTCTGGAAGTACCTTGGGGAGACTGGGAGATGACGGTGAGTGGGGGTCACCAGGGGATGCTTTCACATCTGTCATTCACACCTAGCAGCCTTGGTGCCGGCGGGAGTGGTGGGGGGAATTCATGCCCATTCTGCAGATGGGAAATGAAGATTCTTAGAGGTAATACAGTTAGACCAGCACACAGAGAAGGCAGGGATGCAGGGCCCACTGTTTCACTTCAGGACCTGATCTCCTTCAGACACACAGCCCTGCTGCTAGAGCTTATCACTGGGTGAAACAGCCCCCTCAGAGCTGCACAATTTCACAAACCCTGGGGCTGAGGGTTTGATAGGAAGGTGGGCAGGGCTTGGACAGACACACTAAGGAACTAGAGGCTGCCCAGATGAGCCAGCCCTGGACGGAGACCCTCAGGTAGCCACAGAGGAGGCTGAACGCACCTGCTAAACATTGGGAGAGGGACTGGAAAAGGGGTCATAGGCAGCGGGCAGGGGTCCATGCAGGCCCAGGAACTGCTCCAGTGCTTGAGGAAACCCAGTTTGAGAAGCTGCTCTCCAGTGCCAACCCCAGATGGGATTGGGCTTCACACATCATCCTTGGCACCTGCAGCCGGCCATCAGCCAAGAGGTATGCCATTCCACACTTCACCCCCCACCCCCACCCTACATCCTAAGCTCCCCTCAACCCTTGCCAGGGCCACAGGAACCGGGGACTGCAAAGTGAGACCCTCTATCCCCAGCAAGAACGACACGAAGGAATTGCCGGCCACCCGCCAAGCCTGGGCTTCACATCCAAATTCTTTGCCATGTGGCTCCAGGCCCTGTGGGGGACAGGCTGCTTGGGTGTCCTTCATCCTGACATTGGAAGGTGGCTGGGGGGCTGAAGAGGCTCTCTTTGGGTCCAGAAGGCCAGAACCTCTGGCGCTTGCTCTCTGGCTGGGCCCCTTGAGGCTGCAGGAGGGCCCAAGGGGCCTCAGGCACCAGGTGACTGATTGCAATGAGCAACTTGGTGAAAGCTGGCAGAGCCATGGGCTGGGGAAGCAGGTGGGAGGAAAACAGCCGCAGCAGACTTACTGTTTACATCTGACGGCCTGCCAAGCTAAACATCTGTTTGAAATATTAATAACTGTCAGATGGGAAGGGCCTGGGGGCTCAAAACAGTTTCATACCATCTTTCTGTAGAGTAAACGCCCTATGGAGTAGGGGCCTGAGATCGGTGGGCAATCTCAATGCTTGGAGTGAGAATGGAGCCAGAGTGGAAGGACTCTGGGGGCCTCAGTGGGCAGGGAGGGGCAGCAGCGAGTTAAACTCCATAACGTTTATTGAGCACCTACTACGGGCAAGCCCCTGAGCTTGTGTAGCCCACATCTACCACTTTGGTCTGCTCAGCAACCCTCTTTGTTCTGATAATAGAAGCTGCTATAGAATATCCTGTCCCATTTTCAGCCCATATAATTTGTTTTTGGTTTTTTTTTTTTTGTGGTACGCGGGCCTCTCACCGTTGTGGCCTCTCCCGTTGTGGAGCACAGGCTCCAGACGCGCAGGCTCAGCGGCCATGGCTCACGGGCCCAGCTGCTGCAGCAAGTGGGATCTTCCTGGACCGGGGCACGAACCCGTGTCCCCTGAATCGGCAGGTGGACTCTCAACCACTGCGCCACCAGGGAAGCCCCAGCCCATATAATTTGAATGGAGTTGACCCAACCCCCTGTTCCACTAGGGGAGTATGACCCATCTCTGAAATATCAGAATTATGATGATTGGTTCCAGGGTGGCCCAATAAGCTGGGTCAATGAGAATCAGCTCTGGGACTTTGGCTGGAACTATTGAAAAGGAATATTTTTTCCCCCACTGGGGTTGATAAATTGGTGAGAAGTGAGCCTAAAGGTGCTGGTGTCCCTCTCTGCCAGTACAAAAAAGCAGAGCCCAGTGCTGAAGTCAGATTCCTGCTCAGCTGAATGCCTGGATACAGCCATGCCTGAAATCACTTACACTTTTGAGTTACATGAGCCAATCCTTTTTTGCTTGAGCCACTTGAAGGTTTCTATCCCTTGTGACCACGAGTACTAACGGACACAAATGGACACTGGCAGGAGTCCCCTGTCAAAGTCCCAGCCAAAGACAGCTGGGGATGTCCAGGCATCTTCAAGGAGCCCATTCTTCCCTAGTGTCTGTGCTCAGATAGAGAGGATCACCTTCCTGAGAGATGGCTGGCACTTGTCCCCATTAGAGGGCAGGTCCAGGGCTCCTGGCCCACCCAGGCTCAGTATCTCTCAGGGACAAGGCAGAAAACCAGAGTATCCTGGGCCCAACCTCATTCTTCCCCAGGTTGGTCCCTTTTCCACAGTGCTGCCCTGGCCAAGGAAGCCCATCCTGAAGAGTCCAGGTGCTCTAGTATACTAACATCACAGCCTCTGAGGGCTTGGGGGCACCCCGTTCCCTGACTGCTCAGACTCCTTGGATCCCTCTGGATGCCTCCTGATGGTCTACCCCAGAGCTCAGCTGCCCTGCAGGAGAGCGGAGACTCACCAGGACTGTCAGCACAGAGGTCCCCACGGTGACATTCTCATATAAGCTGACGTTGTACAGTGGCTGGCTGAAGATGGGCCGGTTGTCATTCTCGTTGATGAGGGTGATCTTCACCTTGGCGTAGCCCACGTGGTCAGGCACACTCTCATTGGCAAAGAGCTGGATGCGTAAAGCAGGGGCCAGGTGAGCTCTCACATGCTCCTGGAGCCCTCGTTCCCATGAGTCCCCCTGGGGCCTCTACCCATTCCAACCCAGAGCACCAGTCTGAGTCATTGCCCATCCCAGATGCATGCTACTGTGAATCCTTCCGTCAGTGCTCACAGGGTTAGGGTGGCCACAGAATCTGCTGGGAAGGAAGGGGCTAACGGGGGCCGTGCTGGCTGATGCTGGGCAGTAGAGTTTCCTGATGGGTTTCTGAGGCTCTGATGGTACCTAATGAAATTCCACTCAATTCTTGGACATTTCCTCATCCTCCTGGAAAAGAGGAGGCCCAGCCTAGCCCCTGCCATAACTCAGTGGGCTTCTCTGGGTCAGATCCATGAGGGAAGAATGGGGAGAGGTGGAAGGGGGGATTTAAGGGGACGGTGCCACCGCCCCCCTGAAATCCCCCACCCGGCCAAGGAGAGGGTGAGCGGGCCTTACGTCGAAGTCGTAACGGTCCACAGTCTCATAGTCCAGGGGGATGGCCACCCGGATGCGAACGTCCGCCTTCCCTTGGACGGAGGTGGGGGAGATGATGAAGTGGTGCGAGTTGTTCCCCACCAGGTACACCTCGAACATGCTGTTCAAGCCCTGAATCAAGATGGAGAAGAAATCAGTCAGAGCAGGCACTGGGGCTGAAGCAGGGCTTGTCTACCCCCCCCCCACTCCAAAGTGGCCTGGCCTCCCCTGGGCGATCCTGGCCTGGCTCCCTGACCCTTCTGCCCATGTCTAGGCCTTCTGGAAGTCTCCTCCAATTCTTTCTGCTTTCATCACCCCATCAGATGCCCACAATGTCCCTTGCAGAGGGTTTGGTTCATTTTCCATCTCCTGCTCCCTTCCTCTGCCCCAGTGGCCCCAACTGGAGAGGCATTTGCCAGCTGCAAGACCCGGCAGGGAGATGCAGGAAAGAAGAGGAAAGAGGGTCAGAAGGGAGGGGAGAGAAGCAAATAAGCATCCACGGTTGGCTTGGACAGGATAGGGCATGAGGGCCAGAGCAGGACACTGCTTCTCCTCCGTCATCCCTCTGGACCATGTCAGTCGGGGGAACACTGCCTTGCTTACACGGGGTGTGGGAACCACCCAGATGGCTGAGTGGCAAAGTGAACCCCCATGTGCCCGTCTCTGTGGCCAGCCGTGGTGGCTGGGAGGACACGGAATCCCAGATAGTGCAGAGACACCAGGACCTTCACTGGTTCTTCTACAGCCCAGCAGCCCGAGGCCATGGTTTCAGGTGGGGAGGCCTCACTCTAGGTCAGGTGCTTCTGATCATTCCAATCAGGGCCAGAGCTCACGGGGCCCTCAGATGCCACCTGGCTTGTCCTCACACAAAACGTGTGATCTCTCCCTCCATGCTACCCAAGTCTCCAGATGAGGAGGAGCTACTGCTGAAGGTGGGAGCCAGGGCTTACAGACTACCTGGAGACTGGTCTGCTCTGAAAGTGATTTGACCTCCTGCATGGGGGGAAATTACCCCCAGACTAGCCCCCTCCAACCTAGGTGGGTGGCCTGTGATTTGGAACTAACCAGTCAAGAGCCTCTCCCGAGCCTTGTTGAGATGCTCAGGGGGTTACAGACCTGGGCTCTCAGCGCCAGGAGGACACGTCCTCCTGCTCGGCCCGCATGACCCTCCCTCAGCCCAGACCCCGGTACAGCCCCTCTGGGCACATGTTCCTGTGGAACCAGGGGCTGGCAGGGAGGCACGCCTCTCTTCTTGGTTGCCCAGGGATGTTGAGGGGCTTCCTCCCAGAACCCATTCCTGCTGAGAGAGGGGCAGCCAGGCAACCTGGAAGCCTTTACACCATCAGAGAGGGGTGGTCCCAGCAAGGCTGGAAAGGACACCCTCAGCGAAGCCTGAGATTCACAAGATTCTGATGCCCTAGGAGCTGTCCCTTAGGTGCTCAGATACATTTGTGAAATAAATGCATGTTAACCCTCGGTCTCTTGAGGTTTTTCTACTTACAACTACAAACTGGCAAAATAAGGGCACTGCCAATTTTGGGATCCAGGCAAGCAGCGGGTCCTCCAGGGCCCCCAGCCCAGAGGGGTCCCGCGGATTGTGCAGGCAATGCTCTTCCAGCCCTGCTGGGCTGTGGAGTTTCCAAGTCTCCCTGGTGTGGAATCCATCCATCAGACCGAGAGGACCAATTAAATGCCCGAAGGGGCACTAATAGCCAAAGCCGGCAGCCTGTGACAGCGCCGAGCAGCTGACATCGACACCTCTCCCCCCCCGGACCTTAGCCCCGCCACAGGACCTGGGGCCCGAGAGGGTGGGCCGTCTGAGCCGTGCCCACAGCAGGTGGAGCGTGCCCCCCACTGAAGCTCCCTCCCCACTGTGCCCCGCATGCCTCCCAACCCCAGCCCTTCCCAGGCTCACTTACCAGGTTCTATCAGGGGAAGTCGGTCAGTCAAAGGGTATGGAGACAGAGAAGGAGCCGGGAAGGAGGAAGAAGGAACCAGAGAGAAAATGGTGAGATCCGAGGTCAGGGTAACAGAAGGGGGCCGAGCTGGACCCCAGGAGCACACCCAGCTCCGGAGGAACAGCTCCCTCTGCATCTGCTGGGCCACGTTCTCTGGGGTGCTGAGGAGGGGTGGGTGTGTGTGGGTGTGCACACACGTGCTGGGGTGTGGGGAGGTCTGTGCAGCCCCACATCCAGAGGAGAGGGAGGGACACAGGAAGAGGTACAGGGGCACAAAGCGTGAGGCGGGCAGGGGTTCCTGTATCCCTGAGCTCCCTCTGTCCTCACCCAGAGGGAGGTGGGGATGGTCAAAGGCTGGGAGAGGAGGGGCCACGTCCCTCTGTCCTACTCCCAGGAGCCTGGACAGGACCCCTGCAGGAAACGACCCCAAGCATTGTTATGTTTTAATTTTCCTAACATAGAAAATGTTAACGACTTGATAAACACAGACTCTGGAAAGTCTTCACATAGTTCATTCAAAAGTGTAAAGGGCACACAACCGACTCCCTTTCCCTGTTGCCCCTACCCTTTGAGAGCCTTCCCCAGAGACAACCATACCCCAATCCCTGGGTCTCTTTCCCCAGGAAATCCATGCATGTAAGAGCATTGTGTATCTACGCCTCCCCTCTTCGACACAAACAGTAGCATGCTCTACACACTGCTGTGTTGGATTTTTTCCACCTAAAACTATGTCCTGAAACTTGTTTCACAATTGTTCAGATAGCTGACGATACCAACAATAATCACACAGCAAACATTCACTGGATGCCTACTCTTTGCCAGACACAGTTCAGAATAACCACAGAATAACCTGTAGTTGCTGTTGGGAGCCCCTGGGGCAGGGCAAAGCCACATCAGAGCAGGCACACAGGAGGTGCTCAGATGCGATGGGGCTTCAGCAGCTTTTCCTCACGCGTTACTCTGTTCGATCCTCTTCCCATGGGCCACACGGTGGAGATGAAGGAATACTGGAGCTTGGAAACCCCTCCAGAGGAAATGGAATTCACAGAGGGTGGCGGCAGAGCTCTCAGGCTGGGGTGCCCTCCAGACGGAGGGAAACAGAGTCAGGGTCTGGTGCGGGCGTCCCCCAACTGCAGCTCCAGGGCACGGGGGGAACGTACTGGAGTTCCATCCAGCAATATGAGTGAGCTGAGCAAACCAAGGCTGCATCTAAGAGGACGCCAGCAGAGGAGGCTGCCCCAAGAGCGGTTGTGTTAGAAATGAAGGAAGGGAAAATGCACTGCAGGTGGAGGGAGTGGCTTTAAACACAAAGTTCTCGGGCCTTAGCGTGTATCAGAATCACCTGGAGGCTTGGTAAACTACAGACTGCTGTCCTCCCCCAGGAATATCTGATTCAGTAGGTCTGGGGTGGACCTGTGAATTTGCATTTCTAACAAGTTCCAGGTGATGCTGATACCACTGCTGGAGTGGAGAACGAATAATTGATGATGAGGCAGACAAGTGAGCTGATTACAAAGGTCCATGTACAGAAGCTGGGGAGATTGTTGGGGTATTGGGAGGCTTTGCAACTCTCCTACAGTCCCTCTGCAGGCGCCATCTGGAGGGCTCCAGCATGACATTGCTTCCGTGAGCAGTAGGGAGCCACTCTAGGCTCTGGAGCACAGGAACACTGGGGTTAAAAAAGGAAGGTGGGGGGCCTCCCTGGTGGCGCAAGTGGTTGAGAGTCCGCCTGCCGATGCAGGGGATACGGGTTCGTGACCCGGTCTGGGAGGATCCCATATGCCGCGGAGCGGCTGGGCCCGTGAGCCATGGCCGCTGAGCCTGCGCGTCCGGAGCCTGCGCGTCCGGAGCCTGTGCTCCGCAACGGGGGAGGCCGCAACAGTGAGAGGCCCGCATACCGCAAAAAAAAAAAAAAAAAAAAAAAAAAAAAAAAGGAAGGTGGGGCTTCCCTGGTGGCGCAGTGGTTGAGAGTCCGCCTGCCGATGCAGGGGACACGGGTTCGTGCCCCAGTCTGGGAGGATCCCACATGCTGCAGAGTGGCTAGGCCCATGAGCCATGGCCGCTGAGCCTGCGCGTCCGGAGCCTGTGCTCCGCAACGGGAGAGGCCACAAAGGTGAACTTGGCGGCCATGTGTGACTCACGCCAGCGCAGCCCTCCTTACCTGGCTGCATGTCAGAATTGCCAGTGGAGCTCGAAAAAGAAACTCAGATGCCTAGGGCCACTGTGTCAAAATCTCTCAGGGGTGGGGCCCAGGCAGCTGCATTTTTTGACACTCCCTAGGGAACCACGTTGCTCAGTCAGGGCTGGGAAGACATCAGCTGGGACAGGGAGGGCAGCTTGGAGGCACCCACGGGGATCCCAGAGGGTGAGCAGGGCAGAGGCAGAGTGGTAGTTCTCCACCCAGCCACACATCAAAACCACCTGGGGAGGGACTTCCCTGGTGGCACAGTGGTTAAGAATCCGCCTGCCAATGCAGGGGACACGGGTTCGAGCCCTAGGTGAGGGAAGATCCCACATGCCACGGAGCAACTAAGCCCGTGCGCCACAACTAGAGCCTGTGCTCCCCAACAAAAGAAGCCACCGCAATGAGAAGCCCGTGCACCACAACGAAAAGTAGCCCCCGCTCGACACAACTAGAGAAAGCCCGCGTGAAGCAATGAAGACCCAATGCATCTAAAACTAAATAGATTTACTAAAAAAAAAACCCCACCTGGGGCGCTTTAAAATACCCCCATGCCTAGGTTGCACCCCAGACCAAGGAAATTAGACTTGGGGTGGAGGAGACGAGACATCAGGATTTTATAACGCTCTTCAGGTTACTCGTTCTAATGTGCACCCAAGGATGAGAACTACTCGGGGACAGCCGTGGTTCCCTGAGTGTTCTACAGGAACGGGTAGCATCAGCATCACCTAGGAACTTGTTAGAAATGCACATTTGGCGGTCACACTCAGGTTTACCATATCAGAAACCCTGGGGGTGGGGCCCAGCACTGTTTTAACAAGCCCTCCAGGTGTTCTGATGCACGCTGAAGTTCGAGAATCCCCGGGACAGAGCAAAGCTGGGGGTGAGGGAGTGCGCAGGCAGAGGGACTGAGGGGACGCCTGGGAAGGTGGTGCTTGCTCAGTGCAGATGCAGGACAAGCACCTGGTCAGGCGGGAGCACTGAGTTTCTGACCTCCTCCCCACCCCAGGGCCTCTTGGCCCCTTCATATGAGATCTCTGGGTCTCAACGAGTGAGGTCAGCTCCCTTCTCGCTGATCTGCCGCCAGGGACTGGAAGTTCACTAGGCTTGACACTGTAGCTGTCAGGACCCCGCATATGGCTGTCCTGAGACCCCAGAGCCACCTCCGGCTAAATTCCCTCAAATGCTCAGCCTGCCCCTTTCAGAACCTGCCCAGAGGGCTAATTCCCGCTGGGACTTGGCTTGTGACTGTCAATCCCTCGGGATGTGTGTGTGGGATTATTACCCAGTTCGTTAAGTTGGTGCAAAACCCCTATTAACTGCAGCCCTCAGCCCAGAGCCTTCTAAAACAGCAGCTTCCATTTACCAAGCCTCTACCGTGTGCTTCCCATACCTTAACCAAAATTTTCACATCCTAGTGACGTCAGCATCAGTCCACCCTTTTTACAGAGAAGGAAACTGAGGCCAGAGAGGGTAACTTGTTCAAGATGCACAGCTGCCAGTGAAGGATTCAAACTCGGGTCAGTACTGACTCCTACAGGGTACAAGCTCTTCATCACCTCGCTCTCCTGTGTCGCCCCCTCTACAGAACGCTGCTCCTCATGTGTGCAAAGAACTGGCATCAGATGGCACTGGAAGACCCTTCCTACCTTCGCTAAATGCCAGGAACGAGGCCCAAGGGGCAAAGCGCGCCTCTGCCAAGATCAGGGAGGAAGGTGGAGGGGAGGGGAGCCCGGGCTGTAGGAGGGTGTGGCCCTGCTCCTGGGGTCCTGTGTCCTCCACGCCCTTGCTCCTTGCTCGCGCAGCCCGTTTGGGGGGGATCGGAGTGCGCGCTGCTTAGTGGGGCGGGGAGGGAGGGGGGAGGTGGGGAGAGGCAGGAGGTCCTCTTGGAGCTGTCGAGGGGCAATTTTGTTGGGAAAGGAGATAAAGAGGAACATCAAAAGGATCCCAGTGTGTGTGGAGAGGAGCCCAGTGGATTTAAATTCTCTTCCAGCCAGGAGAGGCGATGAGAAGGCTGATAGCCGGCAGCCGCGGGTCCCAGAGCCGAGCTGCAGCGCCGGCCCCTCCCCGCACCGGGCTGGGGAGCCGGCTGGCTGCCCATGGGGCTGCGAGAGTTTGGCTTTCTTTATTTATTGGAGGGGAGGGACGCATGAAATCACTCCTCACTACCCCGGCCCCGTGCAGCGAGCTACGCTTTGCTCCTGGTGACTGAAGTCTTGGTACCACTGTTCCCTACCCCGTGGAGGGCAGCACACCAGCACACCAGCCCCCCAGCCCAAGGTATCGGCCGCTGCCAGCAGGAGCTGCCTCCCCAGCCTCGACTCCCCAAAGCTCCCCTCCCACTCCTGGAAGTGGAGGGGTGGCCTTGAGGGCGGTCAAAGCAGACCTTGCCCGGCAAGGACGTTCCTGCCTAGCCTCTTTGCAGCTCCCACAGCCAATATTGGCTCCATGATTGACCCAGTGTTGTTTTTCAAGTATGTATTGAGAGGTTTTTATGTGCTGGGTCCTCTACAACTCTTAGCTCACCGAGTGCTCACAACAACCTGGCAGCGTCCTGGGTGGCATTCACACTGGTTAACAGCTGCCATATGCAGGGCCCTTCCCTCCTCTTGGGGAGCAGATTCCACCCTGTCAGGCCATTAGGCTTGCTTGGAGGTGTCCTGGGTGCTCTCAGAGCCTGCACCTGACTTCTCTCTGGATATGGCTTCCCCCAGTCATCCCCTGCGGTCTCGGGCCACTGGCACTTCCCTCTGTAGATGACCTGGTCCCCCAAAGGGAGGAAGGCCTAACCCAGCCCCCAGACTCCTTCCCTGGATGTGAGACCTGCAGGTGCCTTCCTCATCCTGCTGACTCTTGCCTGGTTCTCCCCACCCTGAGGCACCTCCCTGCTGATGGTGGCACCAGTTTGCCCCTTAGAGATGCTCATCTCCCTCCACTGTTGGTCAGGGTAGTGGCCGGGTTGGTGACCCAGTGGTGTAATGCAGTGGAGAGAATGGGGTTCAGGGTTGGGAAACAGGCTCTGCTGCTTCCTAGCTGTGTGACCTTGGGCAACGCACTTCCACTCCTGGAGCCTCAATTTCTTCATCTGTGAAGTGGGGAGAATAAAGCATACCCTACAGGACTAAGCAGCAGTGTTGTCCCTTTGCTTCACCAGGTTTTGGTGCGTGACTTGTGGGTTATGTTCTCTTGCCTAAGACAGGAGGCTCCCTGATGGCAGGAGCCTTGTGTGTGTTTTTCCTTTGTACCCAAATGCTAGGGGACCCTCACTCCACCCTATGAACCACGATGTGCCCTGGAGGGGACCTTAATTCCTTTCAATAGAAGAGGAAGGACCAGGGTCACGTGCATGTCACGTGCATGTAGAGGGGACTAGGGACTCTGCAGTGTTGTGAACCAAGACGAAGAAGGCCCAGGGACCCTCAGAGAGCTCTGTGAGCTGGTGGGACACCCTTAGCTCAAGGTGGGAATGGGGCTGGGGACCTGGAGTGTGGAGATGGGCCCACAGAGTCAGTGCCACCCTCGCAGAAGCCCTGTCCAAAATTCAGGCCAGCCAGGGAAGAGCCCTCTGACCAGTGATTCCAAGGTGTGAGGCCCTAAGCTTCAGTGGTGGCTAAAAGCACAGGCTTTGGAGTTAGACCTGAGTCCAGATGCGGGTACTACCCTTTCCAGCTGTGTGATTTTTGCACAGTTTTATCTCCTTGAACCTCAACTTCCTCACCTGCAAAATGGGGAGAATGAAGCCTACCTGATAGGGCTACTGTGGGAGAGCAGCAAAATATTAGTAAAGTGCTTGGGATGGAGTAAATGCTCACTAAAGGAGAGTGGTTATTAGTGTTCTGGAAGGGAGGGGAGGGAGGGAGGTACCCCTGGGGAGGGGCTGATTTCTAGACCTCGGCTTGGCCAGGAATGAGAGGGGCAGGCAGAGAAGGACAAAGGCTCGGATGTGTGCAGGGGTGAGGGGACCCCCCCATCCTGGGCAGGGGGCCCTAGGCCTCCTTCCCTCTTCCACTGTGCCCTGTTGGTCTAATCCATGCTATTGAACAGCAGAAAATCAAAGTCCACGGAAGATGTATTTTTCATCACTCCTTTGTCCATCCTTTCACTTAACTAACTCCAGTCAGACATGCCCAAGTGAACTTGGCAGGGGGCCGGCCTCTCCTCACCCCTTCACTTCAAAACTTGCTGCTTCTTCCCCAGCCCCACACTTAAGGGGGGGCACCAAGTTGCTCGGGCCCCGCCTGCCTGCCCAGGGCAGCTGTCCCACACCCACTGCGCAGGCTGCCCACTGTGAAGTTGGAGTCCAGGGGACAATGGGGAGAAGCCCTGCACTATCATTGCCTCCATCTCCTGACTCCGCCTCAGTCCCCAGGGACCTTCCAAGCTTCAGAGTCTGGGAGAGGTATGCTGGCACGTCCCCAATCATTTCTGGGTGAACGGCCACCTCTGTCTCCTTGTGTTCCTCCCACCCCCTCCAGTTACTGGGCACGGCGTCCCAACGCCGGAGACCCAGCAAAGCCCATGTCACATGGTGGTAGCTCAGCTCTGCTGTGTCTTCTCCTTCTGCATCCCAGGCTTGCCTGGCTCAGAGCCTCAGCTTCTCCACCCTGGGAGTGGGCCAACTCTCAGGCCTGAATCAGAGGTGGTGGGCACTGCCCCTGGTTGACCAACTGTCCCAGTCGGCCTGGGCCTGGGAGGGTTCCCAGGATGCAGCAGGGTGAAGGTCAGCCCTCATTTCAGGTTCTCAGTCCACCTACACCCCCTTCCCAAGCTCCTCTGTGGTTTAGACCCTTGAACAGTGTGAGCCTGAGGTCAGGAACCAGGGATCTGAGGTTTTCTCTGGATCTGCCATTCCTCTCTGGGGCAGGACCTTTTATCTCTCTGGGCCTCAGTTCCCTGATCTGCAAAATGGGAAGCGTGGACTGGGTGATGCTCTAAGGGCCCGTTAACACCTGCTGTGCTCTTTCAAACTGCTTTTCGCACTTGCTCTGTCCACTCCTCTCTCCGAGCCTTTTCTGATCCTTCTCTCTCTCCCCTTCCCTCCCTCTCCGTCTTTTCTCTCTTCTCCTTTTGATTGTATCCCTCTTCTCCCTTTGCTTGTATCCCTCTTCTCCCTGTTTTCTTGCCCCTCCCCTCTCCCCTTTCCCTTTTCCTTTTCTCCCTCCTTTACCTTCTACCTCCAACTCTTCCTCCCTCCCTCCTCCTCCTCCCCCCATCACCCTTCCTCTGCTTCCCCCTCCTCCAACCCTCTCTCTGGCAGACCTGGCCCTCCTCTCCCCAGGTTATCTGTTGAATTCCACACACGCCTGCACAGACAGGATCAATCCGAGGCTGCCTTGCCTTCAGCTTATCTCTGCTCCAAATAATTGATTTTCCCTCTTTAAGAGTAATTTGTTGGTGAATTCCCATGTATTGCAAAAACCCCTGTGAAATCTAATTCAATCCTATTGGCAGCTGGAACTTTGGAGAAAGAATACTAGAGAGCTGTCAGTTCCATCACTAGCAGATGTGTGTATTATTCATCTACAGAAGAGATCCAGAGGTGGGCAGGTGCTCCTCACCTGCACATGCACACCTCCCTCCCTCCCTCTCTCCCTCTCTCCCTCCCTCCCTCTCTTCCTCCAGAGGCATCCGGTCTGTCAGCCCCGCAGTCAGCCCCAGCTCTTCTGGGAAATGAATTACAATGTGCATTGGGTACATGCATTAAGGTAAATGAGGGACAGGTGCTTTCAAATTGTTTTCCTAATTTGCAGCCCATTACCCTAGTGCACTATGGGGATCTCACCCAGCCACACCTGACAGCTTGTTTCTTTCCTTGCCCCTCTCCCCACCCCTTCTGTCCCTGGGTGCCGAGTCCCAACTCCAGGGACCCAGCAAAGCCCATGTCAAGCAGGGGTAGGTCAGCTCTGCTGTCTCTTTCTCTTCTGTGTTCCAGGCCCGTCTGGTTCAGAGCCTTGGAGTGGGCCCCCTCTCAAGCCTGCATCATTGATGATGGGTACTGCCCCTGGTTGACCAGCTGTCCCAGTTTGCCTGAGACTGAGAGGGTTCCTGAGATGTGGGTTTAAAGTGTTAAAACCTTGGCAATCTCAGGCATATTAGGATAATAGGTCCCCAACTCTACGATGAGAGTCTGAGAGCCCAGCAGCGGCCGGCTGGCACCACTGTCCAGGTGTGGAGGTCATGCGCTGGGTGTGGAAGACAAGGAGTCTAAGCATCTAGTTCCAACCACACCAGCCCCTGTGTCCCACAGGTGCTCCCCAAACTCTGAGCTGACTTTGGAGGTTCAAACCCCCAAGTAGCTCATACACAGGAGCTGGTCCTTACCAATGAGGAGGGTGCACAGCTGACTAGAAGCTCTTGCTCAGCCTTGGTTACCATGGCTCTGGGTGGGTTCCGTCTGGGGGTCACAGGTGCCATCTATGTCCACTAGATACAGCAAAGCTAACTGTACCCACCCCTAGAGATGGAACCAGTCACTCTGGCCTCATTTCTATGCCCCAAGCAAATAGCCATTTCATCCAAATCTTTAGGCTACCCTGGACTTCTAGGGACCTGAGCAATCAGCCCAGTGGGTACTTACTGAAACAAAGTGGCTTCAGGGGGTACCTGTCAGGAGGGCTAGGCTCCCCTTAATAGTGCCCGTGGGTGTGGCTGAAGGGCAAGCTTTATGTGGAAAGCCCAGGGCTCAAAGGGACCTTTCCAGGCCCACAAATGCAGAGACTGCTGCCCAGGCCAGAGGTACTGGACTGGTACCTCCACGAGCAAAGGGCAGAGGGACCATGTGAGATTCATGAGGCCCGAGCTCTTAATTCCAGAAAAATATGCTCCACCCCACAAGATCCCAAGGGAGCCAGGCCATGGCCCCCTCATCCTTTCCTCCCTCTCTCCTGCATGGAACCCTGTTTGAAGGCACCTGTCCTAAGTGGAAAGCTTAAGGATTTCTTCCTTGTGGCCCGGCCTCCCAGCACGGGTGGCCACTTTTCTAACATTAAAGTCTGCCATTCTGGTCAGAATCTGCCAACTTGGACGTCACCCTCACACCTGGCTTCAATCCCTTTTCTCACTCCACTGGCAAACTCTGCACCGGAGTTTTGGCTGGGGTTGGGGCAGTGGGCGAAAGAAGTGTACTCAGAGCTGCAGGGAGGAGAGGCCAAAATGCAGGAAGAAAGGGTGTGCATCCCAGTCTGCCCCAAGGCCAGAATCTTCCTGCCCCTCCCTCCGGGGGCCCCTTCTGCAGAAGAGCACAAGGCCTGAGGGGCAGGACCACAGCAGGAGGACAGGGAGCCTCGCTGGGCTGGCGGAGCGGGTGTCCAGCCTCTGCTTGCTGGCTGGGCCCTCTAGGGGCCTCGGCCTCGGAGCAGGGAGGGGCAGGGTGCAGAGCTGGGAGTGGGTCTTGCACTGAGCGGCCGCCTGGCTCTGTCCATTTACCATGCTAAAACTATTTCCCTGTTCCCACAGAGAGAGAAGTGTGGCAAGGCAAAGAAATCTACACGCCTTATGGAAATCAGGAGGGAGACTCTGCCTGCCTGCGCTAATCACACCACTTTATATTCCTCTGCCTCTCCAAGAGCGAGTCCACCTTCCCTATGCCTCTGGGTGGCAGGGAGGGGGCAGAGAGGGATCCCATTGCCTCAAGAGGCTTGGTGGAGAGGGGGCAGGTAGAACTCAAGACTATTTAGAGGCCATGAACCTGGGTGTCCTGGGAGCCAGAGGGGAGTGGGTGATTTCACCTCCTTCCTGCTCCTAGCCCTCTGCTGAGTGGAGCTGCCCAGACTTGGGGTCCCTTCCCTGAGAACAAAGGCACCACAAATGCCCTAAGGAAAGGGTCCTAGGCTGGGACGGGGCACTAGGCTCCAGGCAGATGGGTGACCATGCCTGATGACAGTGTCACTCAGCTGCCCTTGGGCATCCCGATGTCAAACCAGGGCACAGCTGCCCAGGTTTGCAAAGAGCCCTGCCTACATGACCCATGCCACGCCTTCCCAGGCACACAGGTATTGGCCACATAGTAACTGTGGTTAAGCAGACAAAGCAATACAGGCATGAATGAATTACCTGCATGTATGTACCTGTGAATGTGTGGGTGTGAGAAAAAATCAGAAGATAAGAGACGGTGGGAAGGGGGGCAAGAGAGGGATGATCTGATTCAAAGAAAAGCTAACAAAGATAAACAGAGAGAGACTCGGAGAGAGAACAGGCAAGGGTGGTAGAGGGCATTCAGATGAAGAACTAAGTTGAGGGAAAGATGAAACCAGGAGCCTGGCCATGCCCAGCAGAGTGGTGGCAGATGGTGACAGCTGCCATCTTTTCCTCCATCTAGCCACTTCCCTCACCTGCCCTTTTGAGCTTCTGCCACTTCCACCTCTGGGATTGCAAACCCTAGCCTCACTCCAACCCTCATCTTTTTCACGGACCCCACATCCAGCCCTTGCCCATTTGTGCTATCTGCCCTCACCCTGTCCTCTTTCTCCTTCTGTCCAGATTAATCAACCTAAAGCACATCTCTGAGGGTATCACTCATACTCAAGAACTGTCGATGGCTCCTGACTGCCTGCTGAATTAGGTTCAAACTCATTGTGGCATTCATGGCCCTACAGCCTACCCTTCTCCCTTATAGGAGGGTGGTATTATATATTTGTTGAATTAAATGACAGTGGAGAGAAGGATGGTGCTATCTGAGCATAAAAGTCCATCAGTGGTGCTATTTATGCTGGTACCTTTCACGTCATCTTTTTTGGGGGGATGCGGGGGGAAAGGTCTTCAATAATATAAATTTTTAGAAATTTTACAATTAACACGCAGTGAAATTGACATTTGGGGGTATACAGTTCTATGCATTTTAGAATATATAGCTTTCCTAAAAGCTATATGTAGCTTTCCCCCATCACAAACAGGACGCAGAACAGGTCCACCCCCACCCCAAACTCCCTTGTGCTATCCCTTTCCAGTCACCCCTCTCTTACCCCTAACCCCTAGTAACCACTGATGGGTTCTTTGTCACTAGAGTTTTGTCTTTTGAGAATGTCATAGAAGCACACAGGATGTCTGTCGCCTTTGAGACTGGCTGCCTTCACTCAGCAGAATGCCTTTCAGATCCATTCGACTCTCACTTCACCTTTGTGGTCTGCTTATTTAAGCACAGTCCCGTTCCTATAGGATGAGTTAGCATATCTGCATGGACTGCAGAGCTAGGGAAGGAAAGTCCCGCATCCCTCTAAGGGCTGGGCCAAGCCGGTGTACTAGGGAGGGCTTCGAAGGTGGGTGGGAGAAGAGGGTTAAGTGGATTTGAAAAAAAAAACAAAAAAAAAACAAAACAAAAAAAAGCCTGGTGGACCTGCTCAGTAAATGTCAGTGGATGTGGACCTTCCCTAATGAGGGTAATTAAGAGTCCTTATGTTGAGAACAGAAAAGTAAATACAGATACGTATGTTAACTGGGGACTACTGATAGATGTTCAGGCAGCTGCCTCCTCGACTCCTCACCACTGTCTCAGTCGTTCTCCTGTCCTTCAGTGCTCCCTCTTGGCCCTCCGCCTCCCTCAGGGGTGGCTCCTTCTCAGTGTCTTTGCTGGTTCATCCTCATCTCCCCTAACATGAACATTGAGGTGCCCTCAGCCCCAGCCCTGCTCTCTGCTCTTACCCACACCCCTTTCCTTGGGTGAGCCTGGTTAGACCCACAGCTTTAACTACAATCCAGACACTGGCAACGCTACCATTTTCCCCTCCAGCCTGGACCCACATAGTGTGGCTGGAGCCTCCTTGGCTCGAGAGGCTCCTGTCAGATTTCTAGGATCTCGGAGAGCCAGCTGAGGTCATGCTGGTGGCTTGAGATAGGCCACAGTAGGAGTATGTACACCATAGAGATCACCAGGTGCTACATGTTAGGGTCCTTCAACCCCAGAGCCACTTGTTGAGCATTTACCAGCCCACCCCCTCTGGCTTCCCGGCATTTCCACTTGAATGTCTAATGAGCATGTCAAACCTAACATGTTGAAAGCTAAGCTACAGATTCCACCTTCCCCTCACCAAAGCTACTGCTTCACTATCTCAGGAAGTAAGAACTCCAGTTTCCTAACTGCTCAAGTCAAACAGCTCGTGCAGTCATCCTCAAGGACCCCCATCACCCCAGCAAATCCTCTCCCTTCAAAACACGCCCAGGAGGTGACCACTCCCCACCCCTGCACACACCTCTCTGCCTACTTACTGCCCTCGCCTCCTAGGAATGGTCCTGCCCTGCATTGTCTATGAACCCAGGCAGCCAGTGCATCCTTAAAGTCTTTTAATTGAGATAAAATTCATCATTTTAGCCATCTTAATGTGTACGATTCAGTGGTTTTGCGTGTATTCACCACGTTGTACAACCACCACCTGTATCTAGTTCTAAAACATTTTTGTCATCCCCAAAGGAAATCCTGTACCACGAGCAGTCCCTCCTCATTCCCTTTCCCTCCAGCCCCTGCGACCACTCATGTGCCTTCTGTCTCTATGGATCTGCCTGTTCTGGACATTTAATGTAAATGGAATCACCCGCTATGTGGCTTTTTGTGTCTGGCTTCTTTCACCTAGCATCCTGCTTTCTAGGTTCATGTGTGTTGCACCATGGATCAGAACTTCATTACTATAACAGTTGAATAATATTCTACTGTATGGAGATAGCACATTTGTTTATCTACTCATCAGGTGGTGGGCATTTGGGTTGTTTCCAGAGACTGTCCTTTTGAAACTTTGGTCCTATCAAGTGCCTTGTTCCCTGCTCACTATCTTCCTGCTTTCGAAAGCAGAGCCTCAAAAACAGCCAGACCTGTCTGCCCTCCCCCAGCCCACGGGCCTCCTCGTGGCTTCCTCGACGTGCAGGCACACTCCTGCCTCAGAGCCACCACGCTGGCTGCTCCCTCTGCCTGGAATGCTCTTCCTCCAAATAGCCACACAGCTCACCCGCCACTTCACTGAGGTCTCTCCTCAAACGTCATCTTATTGGAGAGACTTCCTCTAACCCCTTCCCCTCCCAAGCATGCCCTTAGGCCCATCACTCTGCTTTATATTTTCTCCATGGCTCTCATCACCACTTGACATAATATACATCGATTTGTTTCTTTAGCCTTCCACTGCTGGCACATACACTGCCCGAGGGCTGGACTTCGGCTGTGTGTTCACTTACGAACAGTGCCTAGAAGAGCACGTGGCATGCAGTAGGTGCTCAACAAATACCTGCTGAATAAATGAACGAACGACTGATTCCCGCCTCCCACGCAATGCAAGAGTCCCTCTAGGGCATCTCTTTCCTCCTGCCCCCGGCCTGCTCCCCTGCGTGTTTCACTAGCTGCTCGCTGTGTATCGCTGGCCCTGCTCTGTGACCTCACGTGGAAGGTTCCTCTCTGAACTCGCTGTGCTCAAGTGAGAAGAGCAGAGGTACCTTCTGCCTGTTGACACTAGGCTCAGGGCCCTCGTCAGGACAAAGGAGAGGGAAATACACTCTGCTCTGCACCGAAACATCCTTCTAACTTGGGATGTAAACCTATGACAACACTGATCTCGAAGACTTCTCTCACTCCCAATTCCTTTTTCAAATTCAATGGAGAAGCTAAGGTCTGGAGAGGAAGGAGGAAACATCTGCCCTAGGCCTTCACGGACAGAATGACAACACAGCCATGAAACCTTGCCTTGCATCGAATGCCTCCTACCCACCTCCCGGCCCATCCCTGCACCATTCTCCCCGCTCAGGGGACAGAGGCCGCAGGAGCCCAGAAAAGCAGGGGAAGAGGCTCCCCGGCCTCCTCAGTGGCCGGCCCTCCCCGTGGCTGCTCTGCAGGGCTCTGCGCTCCCTGTGCCTTGCTGATGAGGATGTTTCACAGCCCATGGTCATGGTGACAGGGTGGGATACACAGGCACAGCTTCAAGACGGGGATGAACAAGACACACCACCAGTTGCTGTTGGGGCCGTGACAGCGGGTGGCAAATGGGGCAGGTGGGGGAGTGTGGGAGTTAGAAACCACGTTCTAGGGTGAGGCTGGGCTCACCAGGGCCCATGGTGAAGGGGCACCAGAGTGGGCATGACCCAGCCAAGAGGCGATGGAGAGAGCATGAAGTTTGTTAGTTCTGTTTATGATCCGGGTGGGGGTCTCCAGGAAGACCAGACGCTGCTTTTAGGGAGCATGACTCGGAGGATAAAATGATTCCCGGTACTTCCCATCCGTGCCAATGGGAGGTGGTGGGCGTGGGGAAGGGAGCTGGGTAAAAGGTGAGCAATCCCCCAGATCCAATATGGAAGATGACCTCCACCCGCTGGAGGGGACTCTAGAGCCATGGGTACTTGGGTGGGGAGGGGTGAGGTATGGGCCCTGGCACTACAGCTTCCAAATAGGCCCTGCCTGCTTCACACCCCCACCAGGGCTACGGGGCCTGGTGTAAAAAGCATGCTAAGTAGATTTATGGTGAGACTAAATTAGGAGGTGTCTGAATCATGTCGAGGACACCCTCTGCTCCTCAGGGAGGTTGGAGCTTAGCATGCTGGGAGGAATCACACCACGGGATGCAGCCACACACAGAAAAATCCTAATAATCATCATCGTCAGAATAAGAACCTCAGCCAAGGCAACTGGGGAGAAATTAATGGGAAAAAGCACCGATGGGGCTGCCCTACTCTCCCTGGCTTTCCTTCCAGAGCGGCTTTGCTTTGAAGTCAAAAGATATTTTCCTGGTGAGCCTAAATCTTGAGGGAGGAACCCTAGAAATATGTACTGAAGCTGTGACATGGCAGAGGTCTTGCAGACAGACCCCTGCGCACAGCCAGGGCAGAGGCGGGGAACAAATGTGCAGAGCGGTGCTCACCCAGGCACCACGGATCCCAGGTCCCAGCTATACTGACTGTGCTTTGGGTGGACGCTTAACCCCTGCTTTGCAACAGAACCACCAGAAAACCTTTCAGAAATAGGAGTAGCCAGGATGGGCACCTGGCTGGGGGCAGAGGGGCTAGGCAATGTGCCTTGCCTTGGTTGTTCCCGGGGCCAGACCCCCCATCCTCTACCTCCTCTCTGCTTTACTTCAGTGATGAAGTCACAAGCTGGGTGAGAGGTACAGAATGTTGGAGGCATTCCATCTACTTCCCTCATAGCCCCCGGGGGATTCAGTGGGAGGGGGGTCATTTCCAGCCAGATCCTAGTTATCTCCCTAATGGAGGGGAAAGAAGGGCCTGGATGATTGGATAATCACACATCCACAGGGAGCAGAAACCTACATCTGCCTCCACAGATGCCCTCCCCTCTCTCCCTCATCTCTCATCACTGCTTCTAGAGTTTGGTTTCTAGTTCAAATTGCTTTGGAAAATAGGAAAGCAGAGGTCCATGTCTTGGGTCACATCAGCAGGTAGGGAGAGTTTAGGGCAGCTGGGATCACTCCCTAGGGTGCCAGGGATGTATATTTCCTGTGCCTCTACTGCAAAGTAGATGTTGGTAGGTGGATTTATGGGGCCCAGTTGAACAGTGGCCTGGAGGGTCCAGAGCCGGAAGATGGACCCTCAGCTGAATGTCTGACATGGAGAAAGTGGCCTCCCTGTTCTCACCCCACCTCACCCCAAATGGATGTGCAGCTCAGGATGGCAATTCTGAGAACCACTGGAGGGTCAGCCTTAGAGCAAAAGCCCAAGGAGGGAGTCCGGCTGAAGGGGGGCAGTTAGTGAGGACAGGGATTAAGGAGGAGTCTTCCATCTTTTTCGTGCCGTGGACCCTCTAACAGTCTAGTAAACCCCACAGACCCCCTTAAGAGAATAACATTTTAATTGCATAAAATAAAACACACGGGACCACAATGTCAATTAATTATCTTGAAATACAGCTATCAAAGCATTTAAAAAGGGTGTTATAGTAGAATTATGTGCTTCTTAATGCATAAAACAATGAGATTTGGCAGCAGGTCTAATATACACTGTAATTTCAAAGTAGTGATGCGTGTAAATGATATTTTGAGATCCCTGTGACACCTGTAATGCGATATGAAAATATCTGAGATTTCTCTTGGGCTCAGAGTCACAGGTACTATTAAGGCCGCTGTGGTTTGTTTCTATTTCATAATTAAAGGGAGTGTGAAAGTTCAGGTAGAGGTTAGCAGAAATAAAGATGCAGATTTTTCTCCATTCAGGGTCAAAGATGCCTTGGCGAGTCAGTGGGCTCCCATCCTGGATTAAGAACCCCTGGACTAAAAGGACGCCTGGGAGGGGCCCATGGGACCGGCACCACAACCTTGCAGGGCTGTGTGGGGAGAAGGGCCAGAGGAACTGCAGGCTGGACGGACTGACTAACAGGAACAAATGCGAAAATGAATTTAAATAAATACAAGGTTGCGGGCTAGGCTCCCTGACAGGCCTGGAACACATGTGAAATGGAAAATGAGGGTGATGGATAAAAATAAAGCCAAGATTAACAGGAGAACAAGAGCAACCTCCCCTTTCTCACTGCCCCCTCATCCCTACAAATAAAACCAATATTCTGGAATATGGCCTTTTCTCCCTGTCATTTGCTTTCTTTTACTTATCTGTTTGGTGATGTTTTCTCCTTGGGGAGGTGGGTAAGTCCGTTTGTTTGTTTTTTTTCCCAATGCCCCTCAAACAAATGAATAGTGTCATCTCCTGCCTGAAATAGGAATTAGCTCCTGCCAGATGTGTTCCCACTCACCTCTGTGGTGCAGCCGCCCCCAATGCCTCACCTCCCCCTCGCCTTCCCACTAGCCATGCTGGAGGTGGGAGACCCACCTGCTTGGTGGGACCAAACCTCTGAAAATGGGGAGTCATGGCTGTAAGTAGGGAGATGAGCAAGAGGCACAGAAGTGTTTAAAGCCAAGCTCTGAGACCCACCGGCTGTGTGAGCTTGGGGAAGCCCCTTAACCTCTCTGAACTTCAACTTCGTTTTCCCTAGAAAGGACACAATAATACACATATCTTCCAGGGCTGGGAATAAGAATTGTTGGGATTTAAAGAGTGCTTTTTATGGGCCAGGCACTGTTCTAAATACACATATTGACCCATTTAATCCTCATAATAGCTCTTTGAGCTAAGCATTATTACTGCCTCCATTTTGCAGATAATAAAACTGGATCAGAGAGGATAAATGAGTCCCCTAAGGTTACACAGAACAAAAGTGTCAGCGTCAGGATTTGAACCCAGGCAGTCTGGCTTCAAAGCCCTTATTTGTAACCACTCTAGCTGGCTCTTTCTTCCTAACCCATGAAGGGCCAGGCTGCCCCAGGTGGTATCTAATAAAAAAGCACGTGGGTGAGCAGGGAGAGGCTGGGGGCAGGGCATGAGGCCCACAGCGGTGCCAGGCCCCTCTGCCCAAAGAGGGGAGCAGAAGTGGCTGAAGCAAGTTCAGGGGGGGAGGATGGGCCAATGTCGGGGTTTGGTTAGCGTTAGGGTTAGGGAAGCTTCAGGCAGTGCCCTCCCCCTTCCCACCCAGGTCCTCTTGGACAAAAAGAGTGTTAGGATTTATAGTCTTCAGGCTGACTGCTCCAACCCATGGTTTCCCAGCGGTGGCCACTGAGGCACAGAGTGGGGACATGACTTGCCTGGAATCCCTCTGTGAGTGAGGGGTGGGACAGGGCTTCCCTGCTCGCTCCACCACCATCTTCTCCAGGAGCTCCGGACAGGTCTGGTAGCAGAGTGCTATAGTCAGAGTTCAAAACCCTGGGTCGATCTGAACACGGGAGAGCCTCAGTCACAAAGGCTGAAGACAGCCACTCAGTGTCCTCCTGAGAAGCGTTCTGAAGGCGGTTTCTAGCGGACTTTTTAGGTTTCATTGTAAGGGGCCTGGCGTTCTCTGGCTTCTTGCAAACACCTTAAGAGGAAATTGGCTATAGAGCAGGAGAGCCTCAAGTCAGATGCTAGGAAGCACCTGCCGGCTGGAACAGGTGGTCAAGGGAGGTGGGAGGGTTTTCTGTGTGGGAGACTTCGCTGCGTTTCCCTGCTTCCACCCATGGCCCCTGACAGCCCATTTTTAACACAGCCATCGGGGCTCCTAAAGAAAGATGACTCAGAACACATCAGCTGGCTCCCGTTGGGGCTCACAGTCACAGAAGAACACCTCCCCGTGGCTGGCAGGCCTGGCACCATAACGTTAGTTGAGTGAATGAATGTATCATCCCCCACCTGTGTACATTTCAATACAGTCCCTCACAGAGGCCAGGGGGCAGCGGGCGGCCGGCAAATTAATGAGGTCTGAAGGCCATTCTGTAATGACTGCAATTCCCAGAATAGGGCAGAACCGGGCAGCAAAGGCTTCTCTGGGGGGATATTGGCACCCCACTCTCCACTCTGACCCTTCTCCTCCGCAAACATATTCTCAAGGACAGCAGCAAATCTGTTCTGAGAAGCTGTGGGTCAGAAGTAAAGTGGATCAAATGCTCCCAACTCCTGAGAATAAAGGTAGGATATAACACGGATGGTATTTCCCCTGATGAGCATGTGAGAGGAACTGTCCATTTTTAGCCCAGTCAACTGGGCAGGGTCGTGCATAGTACAGAAACAGTATTTAACGACAATCCCCTTTGCTGGAATTTGTAAAGCAGCCAGAGGCACGGATGGGCTTCCACACTCCCTGCCTCTGGCCCCCAACCCTTCGGAGGCAGGAGGCAGATGATCCACTTGCAACTAAGTAGAAGAGTGGCTTTTTAGGACAACTGAACAGAAACTGCCAACCCTCCCAATCAGTGCAGATGGGAAAACATGACAGCCTGTGGCTGGCTCAGCTGTAGGTAGGACTGAGGAGGGCTGCAGGCAAGATCAGGAGAGGAAAAGTTGACCAAACTGGGGAAAATGCAAAGATCATGTTGAGGGCAAGGGGGTGGGTAAGGATATGGTAGGGATGCAAGTGGGTGAGTGTGTAGCTACTCCCTGTGGCTTCCGAGAACAGCAGTGAGGAGGAGACAAGAGAACGCCCAGCAGCCGAGCTGGGGGAATGAGGCTGCCGAGGCCTTTCATTTGAAACTCAGAGATGAGCTCCCATACCAAGGCTGACTCCTGGGGCCTTTGCCTTGAGATTCTTTTGATGTGATTTGCATTACAACCATCTATTTGCATCTCAACTGTCAGTACAAATGGATGGTTGTTGGTTTCAGCCCACCCTGTCCCTTTCTCCTCTGGCTTCTGTAAGTTTTCTATAGCCGGGCAAAGAGGAAGAAATTACTCAGCGAGACTTGACAAAAGGGATGCAGTCCTTGGGACAGAGAAAGGGCCTCTTTCATGCACCTTTGTTGTCTTGAAGTGTCTGGCAGAGCCTGAGGTTCAGTGAGAGGCTGAGTAGAATCTTGGATGTGGAAGGGATGGCAGGCATTATCTAGGCTTTGTGAATTAGATTAGCATCCTTATTAGGAAAGACTGCCACAAAGGACTGACTGAGAGGTTAAACTGCTTCCTCCTTCCCTTCCTGTTTTCCATCAGCACCCTCTAGTGCCCCACAGTGGACCTTTGAGGTCACCTTCCTACACAAACTCAGCCGGATTTAGGCTTCAGCATAAGGGTACTGACTGATGATCTAGTTTGGATAAAGCCCTGGGCCACCTCATTGCTTCTTTTATCATTTAATCATGTTTTTAACTCAACCAAAATAAACTTCTGCGTGCCCCCCAAGTGCCAGGCAGAGTATGAAGCACTGGGTTACACTGGTGAGCAAAAGCAGACCTGCTCCTACCTGTGGGTCATTTAGCCTAATGGGAAGACAGGTACTCTTGAGACCACCACACTAATAACTGCAAAATCACACTCATGATGAGTGCAAGGGAGAATCACATGTTCTAGAGAATCTACAACAAAGGGATCTGACCTCTCCTCATGCGCCCTTCCCTTCTCCAAATCTGCTCAATAAACATCTTCCTGCCATAGCTAGCAAATCCAGAGTCACTTTCAACCCAGACACAAATCCCAACAGATGGAGTCTCCCCTCAGAAAGAGGTCGGAAAAATGACAATTTAAAAAAATCTTTTACAACAGCTCTTGAGTCCTCTTTGAGGTTCTCTGATTTTTCCCAGACATTGGACACTTGGGCAATGCGGCAAGTGCCTGTGGCTGCTGTCTTTTGTTCCTGTTGGTGATGTGGCTGAACACTCCACCTTGGGAACCTGGGACCTGGCCATCAGCACCCAAGACTAGCCTTTGGGAGCATTTACCTGGCCAGATCTGAATCCCTCCAGAGTTTTGGAGAGTGGAGAAGAGATGGGAGATACAAAAGAGCAGGGCAACTGAGAAAGCAATTTCTCTCTCTCTCTCTTATTTAGGAACCAGCCCAGGACCACATCTGGGGTGGTTTGGGTGCTGCCCTATGGGGAGACAGGAAGATGGTCCAGGTGACCTTAGGGTGGGATAGCCTGGGCTGCCTCTCCTCCTCTCTTTGCACCTCACTGTGCCCTGGAGAAGTGGGACCCTGTGAGAAGGAGGCCAGTCCTCTACTGTCAGAGACACTGGCCAAAGCCCAGGGGAAAGCAACTGAGTGGTCCCTGGTGGTGTTGAGCATCCTGTTCACAGTGGGCGTGCTGATGGATGTGTCCGAGTGGGGAGGGGTCACTGGGGCGGGCTGGATCCAGATGCCCCTCAGCATTCCTGCAGATGCTTCAGACAGGCTTCCCACAAAGGGAGCCTGAGGTAAAACCGAAGAGGTCAGAGTAACCTTGAGATCCCTCAACAAGTTGCAGGGCCCTGGGAATTCTGGCCCTGCCGGTGGTGATGTCCCTGGACCCATCTGGTTAACATCTGTGTGTGGCAGGCACCATGCTACGTCCTATACACGTATCATCTGAGCTCCTCCTCTCCACATACCTTGTTGATACCCTTTGTGGCAGAGACAAAACTATTTAGCTGCTTCCCCGCATTCCCCAGCCTTCAGGCAGTGAGGTGGGGGCACCTAACTAGTTCCGGCTGATGGGCCCTGAGTAGAGGTCACACTTCTGGGATGAAGCGTAGAAGAGCTGGTGCTTAACCCTTTAGCTGCCTCCTGCTTCCTGCAGCAACTGCGATCATGCAGAGTGTACACCTGAGTGACCACACAGAGGAGGGTCTCCCTGCCCACCCTTGCCGGATAAGTAGTCCAAGTGAGAAATAAACTGCTCTTTCAGGGTTAATTTGTTCCTGCGATAGAAACTGACTTATACATTGTCTTTTTATTTCTTTTTTACACAGATGAGCAAAGTGAGGCTTAGAAAGGGTTGTGACTCACCCAAGGTCACAGAGCTAATAAATGGCAAGGCTGGCCTTGAACACAGGCCTCGGCTGATTCCTTGGCTTGGCATTCAAGGCCCCCCGAGGCCTATGTCCCAGCCCACCTTGCCAGCAGCCCACTGCACAATCCCTGATCAGTTGCACGGGTTACTGCCTGTTCCCTCCATCTACTTAAAGGTTTCTCCCTCCGGTCCTCCCTGTGGGCCACAACCTGGCCCCCACCACCCCTCCTGAGGACCCTTTCACCAACTGATTTATACCCCAAGGCTCAGCCCTAGTCCCCCTCTCACCATAGAGTCTTTCCCGATCCTCCCAGCCCCTACTTCCCCCTTCCTCAGCTGAGCTCTGGAGCCTCACTGCCTATAGTCACTGGACCCTGGATCCACGCTGCTTCCAGTCTCTCTTCCCTTGGGCATTATTATCAGCCTGAAACCTAGGATGGGATTTTCTTCTGAGGTTCTCATTCACGCAGCGGTCTCCAAAGGGGGACCTGCACTCCCAGGGGATACAAGATGATCCACTGGGGTGTGAGAAAATGTTAGAATCTGTTTTTATACTTGTTTGTCTCCACCTTTTAAACTTTCCACATTATTGTATATGTTTTAAAATTACATATTACATTTGCATAAACACATTTGGCCCCATGGGGCAGGGACCATGGATTCCACTTCCTGAACTCCCTGAAGTGGCCAGATATAGCTGCTTGTAAACAGTAGATACGGACTTCCCTGGTGGCACAGTGGTTAAGAATCCACCTGCCAATACAGGGGACATGGGTTCGATCCCTGGTCCGGGAAGATCTCACATGCTGCGGAGCAACTAAGCCCGTGTGCCACAACCACTGAAGCCCACGCGCCTAAAGCCCGTGAGCCACAACTGAGCCCACATGCCACAACTACTGAAGCCCGCGTGCGTAGAGCCCATGCTCCACAACAAGAGAAACCACCGCAATGAGAAGCGCACACACCACAACGAAGAGTAGCGCCCGCTCGCCACAACTAGAGAAAGCCCTCCCGCAGCAACGAAGACCCAACGCAGCCAAAAATAAAAAATAAATAAATTAAAAAAAAAAACAGTAGATGCTCAGTACATACTTCAATTATCTCAGACAGATAGGTATGGAAAGACTTAGCAGGAGAGGGAGGCATGTGTGCATGTACATATGTGTACACAAGTGAACAGAAACGTGACTGTGCACGTACACACACACACACAGGCCAACTTGCCCTTGGGAACCTGAGTCCCTGGGGGGACTGTGTCCAGTTGAGAGAAGCTGACAGGAGACAGGAGAGGGGCCAGGAAGTGAAGAGGAACCAGGCCTGGAGCAAGGCCAGTTCGGCCACATGTGAGGAGTAATTGCAGAGAACACCTCGGGCGGGAAAACTTAATGGAATTCCTGAGCAGAGTGGGCCAGGGGAGCAGCGGTAATAAATAGAAATCCTATTAAGGTTGTGACTGCTGACGGGCAAGGGAGTTAGGGCGAGGGGAGGGGCGGGTTAGAGGCAGGCTGAGAGGGTCCTGAAGGCATAGAAGCTGCCCCATCCAGGCCTGGTCCTTGGCTTAATGACACAGGGCATAGCTAGGCTCAAGGGAGCTGCAGCCCTGCCGGAGCCTCCTCCCTCCTGTCCCTCTTGAGCTCTCTCTCACTCATGGCCCATGTCCCTCCCTCTTAAGTTTGGCCTCAGCCTGGCTGGCCCTTGGGCAAGGGGATACAGGTGTCCTGGACCCCCTGGAGTCTCTGTATGGCCTGGGATCCTCTGGAAGGCACTTACACTCCTTGCAAGGAAAAGGCAGGGTCAGTATTACCCCCAAAGCAGGAATAAGACTTTTCCAAAGTCAGCATTTATACAAGAGCCTCTACCTTTTAAATTTTATATTTTTTGTGTGTATGTTTTAAAATGTACATACTAGGTTAGTATGATGATCATGTATATACATTTCTGAATATAGAACTATACATTGGAGGTGTGTGCTCAAACAGTTTTTACAGGGTGTGGGGGGGGGGTTGGTCCAAAAGTTTAGAGACTACTAATTTTTGCAGTCTTATTTATCCTCAGAATGTAGCAGGGGAGGCTGCAGCTATGTTTGTTTCTATTTTATAGATGGGGACCTGGGAGCCCAGTGATCCCTGGCATCCCTTCCAGGGTTGCACAGCCCGGGCCGGGTGCTGGGCCGGATGGCCATGCGTTCTGGGACTCACCTCGTCCTTGTCCACCACCTGGATAAAGAGGGGGAGGGCAAAGCCGACCTGTGCCAGCTCAGTGATGGCCACGCTGTACTCGGAGCTGTTGAACTCTGGGGCATTGTCATTGATGTCAATCACCAGGATGTTGAAGGTTGTAGTCACTGTGGCATCAGATGGGGTGCGGTCATCATTCAGCTCTGTGCCCTGCAGATAGAGGAATAAACACCCCAGGGATGAAGGTGGCCATAGTCACAATAAAAGGCATCATTTACCAGGGCTTTCTCAATGCTGGGCACTGCACTTTATGTGAATTATCCCATCTAATCCTCACCATAACCCCAGGAGGAAGATTCTATCATTAGCGTCCCTGTTTTACTGATCTCCATTACCAATGGGGAAACTGAAGCTCAGAGGGGTTAAGTAACTTGTACAAGGACACACAGACAGAGAAAGTATCAAACTCAGGCAGTGGGATTCTAGAACCAAGGGGATGAGGTGGGGTGGGGAAGACAAGATAGATTTAGGGGTTCATCTAGGGGCAAAGGGACAGTCTTTATTCATTTGGCAAATGATGAAACCAAGGCCAAGAACATTTGTGCCAGCAGATAATTGAGAATTAATTCAGCATCTGCTATGGACTGAACACTGTGCTAGGCAACGTGAAGGTCTGGGTTGGACTTGGAAATAGATGGACTCAGACACCTGGGCACCCAGTCTCTGGGCCAGAGTCCTTGGGCCACAAAATACCCATTCCCAGTCCCACCCCAACCTTTTGAACCAGAATCTCTGGGCAAGAGGCCCAGGACTAGGTATCTTTTACCAGCTCCCCAGGGGATCTGGATTCACAGCCAAGTGTGGGAACTCATCCTTATACTCTATATAAAGATGGAAAAGCTGAGCTCAGGGTTGCACAGTGAGTTGGCGCTGGGACTAGGGAGCAGCTCTCTCTATTGGAACTGCCTGCCTCCGTAGGAAGGGAGCAGAGACAGGAGGGGAGGCTGGGAGGGGGCCTCGGGCTTGGCTCCGGATGGGGGAAAGGCCGTGTTAGCTTGCCCTTCCCCACTGGCCCGCATGTGCACATCTGGGTAGAGAGGACAGAGCCAGTGGGCGAGTCAGGGCTAATCAATCCATCGCTGTCACAGGCCTTCTCAAGGTCAAGGAGAGCAATGAAGGGCCAGGCTGCACCATCCTTCCCATACCAATGGAAGGGCCTCCTTCCCAGAGCCCCTCTCCTCAGTCTTTGTACCACCCCCTCCTCTCAATCGAAGGCTGGGGCTGGGGAGGACCCCTGTGGCCCAGGCAGCATCTGTACCCTAAACGGGTTTCCCAGGGAATGCCTCAGCAAGTTATTGATTTTAATTAAAACCAGTCATGAGTGGCAGGGGGCTGCAGGGGGCAGGGGGCTATGGCTCCATCACACTTTCCGGGGTGGGGACCACCACAGCTCTGCCCCCTGCCCGCTGCATTACTGTTTCCTAACCAGGTAATAGCCCCAGGGAAGCCACAAGAATTAGAAATGGGAGAAAACCCCAGAAATGAGGTAAACCTAAGAATCTGAGTTGGCTATATTAGAACTTGAAATCATGGGATAATAGAGAGGACCACGGGGTGTGCACACACTTGTGCCTCCTCACCCCTGAAATGGGGATGAAAGTTGCAATCCTCTGCAGTTGTTGATAAGGGCTGAGAAATGCCCAGCAGAGGGCCCCTGACAAGGCCCACATCTGACAAGCATTGGACCTTCCTGACAGGGGCCCTGGGCACAAGCCCCGGGAATCAGTGCAGGGTAAGGGAACAGAAGTGACCCACCTCCTGGACCCTCCGCCTGGGCACCGCTGGAGGCTGGCACCACAGTGTGGGAATCCCCTCTACCCATGATGGAGCTGCCCAGTGCCCACTCTCACCTTCACAGTCAGGATGAAGCCATGGCTGTACAGGGGGTTCTCCCGGTCCAGCAGGCCATTCAAGGTCAGCGCCCCGCTGATGTAATCCAGGGCAAAGATGCTGTTGGTATTCCCTGCAAGAGGGAGAAGAATTCAGGGTGTGACTGGGGCCTAGGGCAGGTGGACATGGGGCTGGGGCCAGGGCTCCTCTCTGGACATTAAGGACTAATCAATAACTTAAAATGAGAGCTGGTTCCATGAGTAGGGCAGAGAACTCTGGGGTACAAAGGAGCACATAGCCCAGGCAGCAGATGGCCCTGAATCACAGGATGAGAACATTATGCCCATTCAATCTGCCCCAAGGCTCTCTTACTGAGTCAAGGAGAAAGTCTTGGTTTGGTGCTTATATGTCTTTAACAGCCTGTCTAACACTTGCTTCTTTTCCTTTTTAACAGAGAGAGAGCAGGCTTCAGGCTCAGAGCCTTTCAAAGGGAGTAGTACCCAGTGAGGACTCAGTGACTGCTATGTCTGAATATTTGTGTCCCCCCTCCGAATTCATATGGTGAAATCCTAACCTCCAAAGGTGATGGCATTAGCACGTGGGGCTTTTGGGCTTAGGTCACGAGGGTGAACCCATCCTGAACGGGATTTGTCTCTTATAAAAGGGACCCCACAGAGCTCCCTTGCCCCTTCCACCATATGAGGATTCAGCAAAAAGGCGCCACCTGAACCAGGAGGAGGGCCGTCACCCGACCGTGCTGACACCCTCATCTTGGACTTCCAGCCTCCAGAACTGTGAGAAACAAATTTCTACTGTGTATAACCCACCTAGTCTGTGGTGTTTTGTTATGGCAGCCACAGTGGACGAAGGCATTAGCCTTGTTTTGTTTCCCTTGTGCTTATTTTTATGGTCATTTCCTATTCTATTCTGTTCTTTCTAGTCTGTTCTATTTTACTCTACTTTTCTATATGGCAGTGATATAAAGTTTCCTTTTATGACAAATATAAGTTAAAAACAAAATTCAATTTTAGAAGTATTTAAGTATTTATTAAAATTTAAAATATGTATTTAAAGTACTGGCAAAAATCACGCACAAATGGCACTGGCTCAAATGTACCCCACCCCTCTCTCACCCACCAGCTTTGTCTTATGCTGCCCCACAGGTACCTGGCCCTCACAGTGGCTTCCGCAGGTTCCCCAGATCCATTCCTGCCTCCTGTCTTCCTCCCACCCAGTGCCAGCCCCTCCTCCTCTTGCTCCAGGAAGATGGTCCTAATCTCTCTCACTTACCCCTCCGGCCCTACAGGCAGTAGCTGCTGCTCTGTTTGTTCCCCAGTTGCTTCCTGTGTGTTAATGTGCTCTTTTCACCCAGCCTAAGAGTCTGCTGAAGATGGGGGGCTTTCACGACCGTTCCTCAAGGTACCTGGACAATGCTGGGCACACAGTGGCAAGCATGCTCCTGAAGGATGGCGGCTTCCAGCCCACCTGGGCCCCCATACTTACCCTTGTGCCCTTCTCATCAGGCTGTGTGTTCACTGGGAAACCCTCAATTCCACTCCCCTCTCCTCCTCATTAACCAGTGTGTTGGTTCATTCAAATACTCGCTCGCTCACTGCCATTCATTCACATATTCAGCAGTCCCCTGGATGGGTTGTCCTAAGGCCAGGCCCTGTGCTTGGCGCTGTGGGGGACGCAGAGGTCACTCTGCCAGGATTTTTTTGACGCTGAAGCACTGACAGCCTCGTAAGGGAGCTCTGACACCCACAAGAATCAGCATCTCAGTTCACAGCAGGGAGAGGCTGTTCACACACAGGAAGGCTCAAAGAAGGAAAGCTTCATGGAGGAGGTGACATTAATTCCTTACACCACTGTCTAGCTGTGTGACCTTGGGCAACTTATCTAACCACTTTGCTTCCTGGTCTCTTCATTTGTGAAATGAGGAGAATAATGGATCTATCTCATAGGGTTATGAGAATTAAATGAATGAGAAAAAATATATACACAGGTACAGGCTTCGAAAGGTTCCCGGCACAAAGTAGGTACTTCATAAATGTTGTTGGAGCTGGACCCTGGAAGACAGGCGGGATTGGGGAAGGGGGTGGAGGGACACGGATTCCATAGGCGGGAACTAACATCCAAGCCTCCAACACACAAGGTGGACACCAGGATCGCCCATGGAAGCTGCTGTATCTCCCTGCTCCGCCCCTTCCCCGGCTCTAAAGGGATCCGCACACAGGCTCATATCCTCTCTTGGATTAACTAGGGCAAAAGAAGAGGGGAGACAACGTCCTTCTCTAACTTTAGACTCTGAGGCAGGGGCCGTTCTCAGCCCCTCTGTGCTGGCCGGCAAGGTGGTCTACTCCCAGCCCACGGCAGAGGTTGTCTGAGGCAGGGGAGAGACGGCTGCTGACAGCAGAGCCCGGCCGGGTCTCACGTCACTCTCAGAGTGTGGGCTTTGGAGACTCTGACCTGGGCCAGGCCAGGGAGGGGACGTCACTCCAGCCTCCACCTTTCCTAAGCCTGTGTCCTGCGGCCTGGGTACCCTCCTGAGGGCTTTTGTACAGCTGCCCTTGTGTAGTGGGGAGGAAAGAATTGCAAGGAGGCATACACATGCATGAATATAAAGGAGTTGTTTTAGCTAGGAATTCTGCTGCTGGGGAAACAAGAGGACATGTGCTTTCATCTGCTCATCATTAGCTAATCCATGCAGCAAACAATTATTGAGCTACTACAGTGTACCTGGGACACCTTCCGGTGGAAGATGTGGCCCTCAACCAGGTATTCCCGTGACAGGGTGATCAGTGCTGAGGTGGCTGAAGCATGGGCAGCGCAGGGTGCTTTAGGGGCTGGGTCCTCGGAGCCCCTAAATGCTGAGCTGCACGGCTGCCCTGAGGCAAGACCTCCAGCCTCTTGCCTCTCACACCCCTTCCCCACCACACACACAGGCATGGGCCCCGCCTCCTCAGCGCCCCTGTCCGGCATCCCATCATTCCAGAGTTTCATATAAATTTATTCTTCCCAATAAAGGAAGCTATCAATGTTTACATGTGATTCAACTTTTATCTTTGCCAGTGTTTTCCTATAAATCATTCACAAACCAGAAGCCTCTTGTCGAACGATGTGCTGTGGATTTCAGTTTGGAAAATAAGGGTATCACCCCTGGCAAACTCAGTTGGGTCCCGCACTCAGCACCTTTGCCCTACTCATGGCCACACTGCCCACTCCCAACTCCGAGTCTGTCCCCAGCACATAAAATACCCCTCTCCCAGCCTAGGCACCTTCTCCAACCAACCTGCAGGCAAATACCCCTCAACTGGTACAAATTCAAACTCAAGGACCCTGCCCCCAACACACATACACGCCTGTGCGTGCACGCGCGCGCGCACACACACACACACACACACAAACACATTCTTTTTCACACATCTGTGTGGAGAGTTCACCTCTCAGCCTCCTGCAAAGTACGAGTGACTAATTGCCAGGACCAACAGTCAGAAAGGGTTACACCCAGGGAGCTGACAAGGCCATCTAAGTGAGTCACTGCCTCTGATATTCCTACTGTCACCATGGCAACATGAGCACTCACTGGGATGCTGGCTTGGGCAGGGACAGGAGGTGAGCCCTGTGCCCCAAGCAAGGCAGGTCTCATTCAAAGACTGATTGACTGATCAGATCACTCATTCATTCCAGTTCATATCAAGCGCCTACTTTGTACAAAATGCTAGAGAATCAGCAGAGAAAAGCAGGCAAGGTTCATGTCTTCAGTCTCACACGAAAGATCTGCATTCAGAATAAAATCACACTATTGAGTGTATAAGAACTTGCTAAGCTAAGGCCCCTGAAGGAAAGCAACATGGAACAGAGAAGCAGTTATGCCCTGAGTTCCAATCATGGCTCTGCTACTAGCTAGCTGGGTCACCTTGGTCAAGTTACATATCTGGGCCTCAGTTTCCTCGTTGATAAAATGGGAGTAATAATAGTACCCACCCCAGAGTGTTGTTGTGAGGATTAAATGAATTAATACAGTGTCTGGCACATAGGAACCTCTCAATAAATGTTGGCCGCCTGTCCTGCACCAAGACAGCACCATGGACCGTCTCCTCCACCCAGGAGCCTGTGCCTAGAGCTTTTGCCCAGCGGGAGCACTAAGCCAACCCATCCTCTTGCCAGGAGAGCCTCACAACCAAGGGCCCAGATGTACAAGGTGGCAGCCCTGAGGCCAAGGCTGAGAACAAAACCCTCAGGTCCACAGGGCATCACACCCAGGGTTCCGGCCTCGGGGTGGGTCACCACTTCCTTGCTTCCCTCCTTTATCACCCCTCTCCCCCATCCTCCCTCCCCGGGGGGGCCGTGGGCTTGGAAACCATACACATAAGTTTCTCTGCTATCCTGGAAACTGATACCACCCTGTCAGCCCTCTGGTCTCCCAGACACTCTTTATCCAAGTCCCATGGGGACCAGGGGGCTGGGGGTGGCTCACTGGGGGATGCCTTTCACCTGTTCAGCCCCCACTGCTGAGCAGAAGGGCAGCTGCTTTCCCTGGGTCGACAGGTGCTGTCCTAGGGGATGTACCTGGCAGGGGAGGGGTCCTTGCAGGGAGTAAGGCTGCACCTTGGGCACCCTAAGACTTCTGGGAACTGGTGACTTAAAGCGTTCACACAAGGGAAGAAACAGGTCATTCCTAGCTCTGCTGGTTCTCTTGTGGGACAGCCACATCCTCCAGGAGCTTCAGGCATCGAGACCTCTTCATATTTGCAAGAGGGAGGTTGAGAAGATGTGAATCGAGTCTGCAGAAGCACAAAAGGCTGCTGAAGGGAAGTCACAGCCCTCTTTCCCCTGTTTATTAAAACATAGTAGCTACAGTTTGTTGAACACTTCCCTGTGCCAGGCACTGAGTTAAGATGTTTGCACAATTATATTACTCAGTCTTCACAATAACTTTAGAAGAAGACACCCTGTGTTATATGTGAGGAAGCAGGCTCAGAGAAGTTAAATAACTTGTTCAAGGTCACATGGCTGGTGAGTGGCTGGCCTGGAGTGAGATTTACGCCTCTCTTTTTCTCCCTGCAGGCATTTGCCCTACACACGTTTGCACCCACTCTGCACCTGGCCCGGTGCTAAGGGACAAGGAACAGGGTGAGACAAATAAGAGATTGTCATTCTTCATAGAATGAGGTGGCAAATAAGTTGCTTTTTTCTCAAGAGGGAGTCCTAGTTAAAAACTCTCCATGTTCAGGGCTTCCCTGGTGGCGCAGTGGTTGAGAGTCCGCCTGCCGATGCAGGGGACGTGTGTTCATGCCCTGGTCTGGGAGGATCCCACATGCAGCGGAGCGGCTGGGCCCGTGAGCCATGGCCGCTGGGCCTGCGCGTCCGGAGCCTGTGCTCCGCAACGGGAGAGGCCACAGCAGTGAGAGACCCGCGTACCGCAAAAAAACCCAAAACAAAACAGAAACTCTCTATGTTCTGAAAAGTTCTAGGTAAATTCCTTATAAAATGATAGAGTTTTATGTAGCAGTAGAATGTCCACGTGGCGATACCCTCCAGGAGCTGGAGGGGAGGGGTGGATGGTGACTCGAGTGGGAAGACAGGGGCTGTCAGCACAAAGGTGGTGACATATATAAGGCACTGGCAAGCCGGCCTTTAGGGCAGACCTATGGCTCCAGTGAGGATGCACAGGAAAATGTAGACAGAAAGGCAGTGGTCAGAGAGGCAGATGGGAAACCAGTATAGAGCCAGGTGCCCAGAGGCGGGAGAAGGGGAAGTTCTGAGAAAGAGATGGTTGACAGGGTCATACAGTGCCAAGAGAGGCTCAGGATAAGGAAGATGTGGCGAAGGTCCCCCATTTGGATCTTCAGATGCCCCTGGAGGTCAGACTGTGAGATACAGTGGCTGAGGGGGGCCCTGGGGACCGTTAGTACAGCTGCTGCTGCCCGGAGTTTGGTGTAATGAACAGGGAGAGAGGCCGAGTGGCGGCTAGAGGGCGCAGCAGAGTCAAGCAAAGGGCTTCTGTTTCATAGATGGTCAAAGGCAGAGGGAGAGGGAAACTAGATTGGAGGGTGTGAAGGTGAGGGTAGACGGTCAGACTTGGAGAGAAGGCGGGTGGCTCTCTCTTTGGGCCTTGAGAGCTCACCCTCCCACCTCCTCCTTCCTTCAAGGCTAGCAGGCTCTCTCCTTCCCCAGGCGCCCCTCCTCCCGGCCCCTGCCACATCTCATCACTCCCACATCTTGTCCCCTTGTTATCTCGCCCGGCAGCATCTTGACCCATGGCGGAGCTGGGCGAAAAGCAGTTTAGTGAGTAGCTGATGGTGCGTGTGGGAACACAGGCTGATGACTTTCAATTGCTTTGTCTGCTCCGCTGGGCTGACAGCAACCCACTCTTGCTGCCCCCAGGTTAAAGGAAAACCAATGGCTCCCACCTTGGTCCTGTCTGTTCTTAAGGTCCATTACCAATGTCACCAGCCTCAGGAAGCCAGTCCTGGAGGTTGCGCCCTCTCTCACCCCACTGAGCCCCAGAGCTGGGCTGGCACCCTCAGAATAGCCCTGTGCTGTGGGCTAACCTCCCTGGTTCTCACATCCAGAGACCCAGCGTCGCCTCGAGGGTAAGGGCTAGGGTGTCATGCTTCCGTCCCCATGGTACCTAGAACAATGCTCATTCCCTATCTGTTGGATGGCCTGAAGGTTCTTGCCCCCCCGAAGGGGTTAGGAAGGGTCAATGAGCACACACTAGGTGCGGGCATACTCTGGGTCTGGCCATGCTGGGCCATGGGGTTGAGAAAAGAAGAAAAAAAAGCCATGCTTATGAGGAGCTCATGATCTCGTTGGTCTTCTGGGCCCAACTATCATTCCACTCAAATGCTAGTTGCTGAATGGATGAGAGGACTAGTGGGACCCTGATCCCTCACCTGGCCTCTGACTTGTTTACCCGGCCCTCCCCAGGGCCAGGGCCAGGGATCCTCCCCAGGGAAGTGAGCAGAACTGGGATATATACCCCCTTCCCCCTGGTGCTCCCTCTTTCAGCCGTAGTCTCTGCCTGGAGTCCGTTACATCAGCACCCTAGTGAAGACTGCCTACTGTGCGTGAACTCGAAGGATGCAAAAAACACCTAAGCACCAACAACAGATCTGCCAGTTACCAGCTGTGAGACCTCCTGCAAACTGTGAATTCCTTTGAGCCAAACCTCTCATCTGTAAAGTGTGGATAACAGCTCCCACCTCACGGGACTATGTGAGGATCAGGCGTGATCATGTATGTAAAGCACCTACAGTGGTGCCTGTCTTGGTTCCCGTCCCTTCTTTCCCTGCTATGCCTGTTTTCTGAATACAAGAACTGGACCAGGTTAGCCCCAACTATGGCCCATCTTATCCAGAATGAGTCAGGAGGGGCCTTCCCCACAATATCCAACATGCATTGTGCCTGGCTCTGTGCAAAGGTTTTTTTTTTTTTTTTTGTATATTTATATAGGATGTTACAAAAAACGTGAGTGAACTTTTTGGCCAGCCCAATATATTTCAATTTCACAAAGCTCCCATGAGATAGGTACAATTATCCCCATTTTCCAGATGAAAAAACGAAGGCACAAAGAATAACTGGTCCTAGGTCAGAGCAAGGGGTGTAACAAGGAGTTAAACTCAGCTTTCACTAAGCTAAAGAGTTCATGCCCTACCCAGAGGCCCCTGGATTCCCCCTGCCCCCCCACCAGGCGTAGCTGTTAAACAGCAACGTGTGTGCTGTGTATGCCGCCTGGGCCAGTGGGACAAGCTGGGATGCAGGCCCATCACTGTCCTGTGGAGCCATATAATTCTGACTCGTACAGACTGTATCACTGCATAATGAAAACTGGGAGTCAGCCTGAGATATGGGCTTTGGGCAAGATATCTTATGAATTAAAAATTGTTACTTAGCTGCCTGCTGACAAAGGGGGACAAGTCCCAGGTGGCACCTGGGCTGGGCTGCATTGAACAGCTCTGTGACCAACATATGGCAACCAGCGGTGTGGGTTACCTTGGCTTTCTATCAGAGAAGGAGATGCAGGCTGAAAGCTTGCTGCCCCTCCTAAGGACCATCAGGGAGGGGGCAGATTAGGCCTACCCCCTCTCCAAAGCTTTCCCTGAAGCTGCCTGGAATGCTCACCCTGCAGATCTCTGTGGGTGCCTTGTCTGCATTCAGGTCTCAGCTCAAAGTTGGGGGTGACCTTTGAGGGGGCCTCAAAGGAGCCCTCTCTAGTCACCCCACCATCCTACTCTCACCCTCATCACTCTCTTCTCCCTTATCCTGTTTTATTTCCTTTAAACCACTTCTACTTTCTGAACATCTCTTTTCATCTGTTAATGTGTTGGCTTATTGTCTGTCTCCCCACACTGGAATATAAGCCCTGGGAGTGCAGGGACCGGTTTCTCCAAGTGCCCCTGGTGATACATAGTAGGTGCTCCACGAAGGCTTTTGACCGATGCATGGGCTGCAGCAGGGTTGTCAGGGCACCATTCTGAGGCTAGTGTAGAAGGTTACAGGACAGAATGGTACCAGGGTGACTTATAATGTCACACATCACAGAGACCATAACTGCACCAGGGCTATGAGGAAGAGTCAGCCAATTAGCAATTCCAGCTGGGACTATCACACCCACCCCACCACAGTGACATGTTTGTTTGAGCTGAGTGCATCTTGTTAATTACAGTTATTACCGACCAGTCAGGGAAAGACGATCTTTGAGCCCCCCGCAAGCAGGTGGGAATTGCAGTCTGCTTGTCTTATAGGCGTTTCACCAGAACGACAGTTTTCATCAAGCTCAAGTACACCAATAAATGATCACCTCTCGTAATAAGACCACAGACTGGACTCTGACTAATCTGGCTCCAAGTTATGAAACATTAACCTGAGTAGCCAAGGATAGTAAAGCCTATTATGTTAGGGTTGCTAAGGGTCAAGCCAGGCCCCCTCACCTACAGCAGCATCCAGCTCCCCACCTATAGGGAGAGGCAGCCCCTGGTCCTCTGACGACACTTTAATGGGGATCAGGAAGGCATTGCCAGGGGCCAGGGCTGCGATCAGAACCTCCTGATTTCCTGAAAAACCTTTACTCTGTAACCAGGCGAATTTCTCCAAAGGGAATAATCATGGATGTGCCCACAGGTGCAGCTCCCAGGATTTTCACCGTGGTGCTGTTTACTAAGGAAAATTGGGAACAACCTAATGTCCAACAATAGGGATTAATTACGTTATGATATGAAATTCGGTCATCCACTAAAAATAATGTTGCAAAGAGAAGTTTGTGACTTGAAAGATATATGTTTCAGACATTTTCCCCCCAAAGGAGTCATAAAATAGCATAGTTCCATAAGACACTTTTTTTGTTGTTGCTTAAATATATATATATATATATATATATATATATATATATATATATATATATATAGAAAAAGGAATGAAATGTTGACAAAATGTTAACAAAAATGATCTCTGAGTAGTGATGTGAGAGCAGTGTTTCTCAACCTCAGCTTCTCATGACATTTGGGCTGGATAATTCTTTGCTGTGGGAGACTGCTCCACGCATTGTGGGGTGGTTAGCAGCATCCTTACCCTCTAGCCACTAGAAACCAGTAGCACCCCTTCTCCCAGTTGTGACAACCAATAAATCTTCAGACCATTGCCAAATGTTCCCTGCGGTGAGGGTTGAGGGGGCCAACATCATTCCTGGTTGAGAACCATTGCTCTAGAGCCATCCCTTTTTTTTTTTTTTTTTTTTTTTTTTTTGCAGTACACGGGCCTCTTACTGTTGTGGCCTCTCCCGTTGCGGAGCACAGGCTCCGGACGCGCAGGGTCAGCGGCCATGGCTCACGGGTCCAGCCGCTCCGCGGCATGTGGGATCCTCCCAGACCGGGGCACGAACCCGCGTCCCCTGCATTGGCAGGTGGACTCTCAACCACTCTGCCACCAGGGAAGCTCCAACGTTTCCTTTTTGATTTATGTGAATTATACTTGTAAAAAGAATTAATATAAGTACCTTAAAGAGTAACCCCCAAAGTTCTAGAACTCGATAGTGGTGATGGGTGTACAACATTGTGAGTATATGTAATGCCACTTTAAAGTAGTACATTTTATGTTATGTATATTTACCACCAAAAAACCCCCAACATTTGATGATGTGTGTCTATGTGCTCTAAGTTGGTGCTAGATGTGGGCTGAGTCGGAAACCGATTCACTTTAATGAGTAATTCTTTGTCTCCCTGGGTTACCACCATGACTGACAATAATTTGCTGAATTTCATCTCCCTGAGGACAGGGACCTTTCCCACCATGGTCACTGCTACCTCAGCCGGATGAAGGAAGGGATTTACTCAAAGAGGAGCTTGCAAGGTACTGGAGAGTCTGAACAGCAAAAGATAAGGTCTCTGCGCCCGGGGGGCATCGACCTAGGCGAGGAAGCTCACGGTGCCTGGGGCAGGGGATCCACCACCCGGCCTTAGAGGGCTGGATTTGGGTCAGTATGGAGAGGGGGAGGGCATTCTGAGCAAAGGGCTGGAGGGGACAATCACTTCCAAAGTGGGGAGCCAGTGGGACAAGTGGAGTTCACACGAAGTGGTGTCAGAAGTGGCTGATGCCAGGAGGTAGGACCCTTGAATGCCGGGGAAGTAGTTTGGATTTTTGTCCACAGCTGTGGGGAGGCCCTGGAGGCAGGAAGCCCTGTTGGTGATGAGAGCATGGACTGGGTGATGGCAGTGAGTAAAGGAGCAGTAACCAGGGCCACTTATTATGGGTTCTGAGCACTTCCCATGTATTGGTCAATTACTCGTCACGGCAACTCCACATGCCAGGTGGCATCATATCATCATCATCACCATCATCATCATCATCGTTATTCCCATTTTACAGGTGAGAAAATCAAGGCACAGAGAAAGTAAGTGATTTGCCTAAAGTCATACTACCAGTAAGTGGCAGAACCAGGATTCAAGTCTGCTTAACTCCAGAGCCTGGAGGCTTAGTTCACACACCAGGCTGCCCCCAAGAGACAGGGAAGATGCATGCTTCTGCCCATTGGCAGAGCAATTCTGAGCTCACTGGATTCTCAAGACACCCTGCAAGGCCAGCACTGCTATCAGATGAGTTAACTGAGGGTCAGTCAGGGAAGTAACATGTCCAAGAACACCTGGTTTCTTAGTGACCAGGCTGGCATTAGAATCTGGGTCTTTTGGGTCTCAAATGGCCCTCCTAGCTGCCGTGGTCTCTCCTGGGTGGAGCTGGTGCTCCCTTGGCTCTGGGGGCCAGAGACTGGCCAGGAGAAGAACAAGGTGAGGAGAAGGGAAAAAAAGGCTGACTTGCTCACTTGACTGGAGGCTGGTTACCTCCAGGACCCCGGGCAGGTGGGCCCAGAACACCCAGGCCCAGCCTCAGCAGGAGCCCCTCCTTGGGCCAAGAGTGGGCGCTGAGGTGCACTGGGTCCCCGGACTGGCCCACATAATTCACCTGAGGCTTGGCATTCAAGAGAGTGTCACGGCTCTGGGAGATTTACAGGCTCTGATAAAGCCATCTCAGCCTGTGCATAAGAAGCGTTTGATATTTGATGATCTGAAAGGCCTTGTCCCAAAGCGGGAGTGCGAGGGGGGAAGGAGGAGGGTTTTCTTAAGAAAACAAAGAGGACAGTGATCAGATGCCCAAGGAGAAGGAAGCACGAAGGCGGGTATGTGCTGTCATCCTAGTGAGGCCATCACCCCCACCTCCAGCACCCCTGCACGGATCCAGCATTGAGACATGGGAAAGGCAGGCCCAGGGGATGGGGCTTCTTGGGGAGTGGGGCACCAGAGACCACCTACCATCCTATAAGGCCTCTCTAATGAGGCATGGGGTGGGGGCGGGTGATGCCCCCAGGGAACCCACCATCTAAGGGGGAAGACTGGCCACCCCTGGGGGAAGGACAAAGCAAATATATAAAGAAGCTGACTGAAGAACTCATAAAGGACCTGACTAGATGCATGCTTGTGGGCTTGTGGTCCTCTCTGAGCCTCAGTTTCCTCACTGGGGGTGAGAATACCTGTCCTATTCACTTGGCTATTTGGAGGTTCAGTGGGATAAGGGACCAGAAAATGCTTTACAAACTGTAAAGTACTGAGCCTATGCTGGGTATGTGTCAAGAATAGTGAACCTGGTGCCTGGGGCAGGTGGAACTAAGCAGTGCCTGGAATTGAATGATGTTAGACAAGAAAGACTGGCGAAGAGGGGCAGGGTGGGGTCCAAGGCCAGCTGTCGGTGCACACTGAACTTGGTGGAAGAGGAGGCTCGGCACTCCTGAACCTTCCCTTCCAATCCTATTTCCCAGGGTCTAACCTCTTCCTCTAAACGCTGCTCGTTCAGTTCCTTGTCTTGCCATCATCGTGACTGGGAAAAATGTCGGCATCGGAGAGCCCTGAGTTCGAATCCTAGCTCTGCTACTTCCAGCCACGTGACTTTGGGCAAGTGACCTCACCTCTATGAGCCTCAGTGTCCTCACCTGCCAAATAGGGATGATAATAGTAGAAAGTGCCTCCTGTGGTGGCTGGGAGGATTCAACAACAAGCACGGAGCTGGCACAGTGCAATGCTCCCTGAATCCCCACGTCCCCTCAGCTCCCCTGTCACTTTCCTTCTCTGAGTGCTGATCCCACAGCTGCCCCTCCTTCGGCCCCAAGTGCCGCAAGTTCTGGAGTGAATGACTTTCAAATCTGGGAAGGAGAGCCCATCACACACACCTTGAGCTGGGTAATTTATGAATCAAATTGTGCTCCGTCAGGGCTCCGCGGCCCAGAAATAGATGTGGTTGGACGAGGTTCAGGGAGCCAGCCTCAGACACAGTTATCTTCATAGAAACTGGCTACCAACTGACAGAAGCGGCCCTGACAACTGACCTTGAGGGGCTCCCTGAGGGCTGAGAAGCCCCCCTCAATCTGGTCCCTGCTGAGTCCTGAAGAGAGGAGGGAGGTCTGCCTGGGCTCAGGAGGATAGCTGGTGATCCCGGGCAAGTTACTTTACCTCTCTGGGCCTCAGGGTCCTCTCCTGTTTAAAAAAGAGGGGGCTCTTCTATGGCAGCGGTTTTCAAATTTCTTTGTTTTAGTAGCAAATCCTTTAATCAGACAAAATCTTCCACAGAATCCCAGTATATAAAACAACCAAAACCAGAGCTAGCTGCCCTGGCTGAAGCAGATGAGGGGGATATGCTGGAGTCCAGCACACTTGGCACCCCCATGACCCCCAAAAGGGGCCCTGAGGGATGGGGTTGGGGGCTTGGGGATTCAGGGAACCTGGAAGTCCCCACAGACTCTTTCAGTTTTAGGAGTCCATGGTTGTCTATGAGCGCTTAGCCAAGGATGCACGGCCTGACATACCATCTGGGTTACACGAAGACCAGTAAGCGCTGACCAGGCAGGTAAGGTCAGGTGTTGAGAGGATCAATATTTTTTCATCTGGGTCAGATCTTTTTGAAAAGGGCAGATGTTGTAGTGCCTAGGACCAGGGCTAAAATCTCAGCATCATTCCTCATAAGCTGTGTGACTGTGGGCAAGTTACCTACCCTCTCTGGATTTTAGTTTCCTTGGCTGTTAAAGGGGAGGGGTAATAGTCGTCTCATGGAGCTGATGGGAAGACAAAAGCAGGTAATGCATCTATTTAGTTCAGCACATAGTAAGTGCTCAGTAAATATTAGTTGATATAAATTCTTTTGGAGAAGGAAGGAAACTCAGCACTCGACACATCCTTTGCAGCTTAATCCTCATTGATTACTAAACTGAGGTGAGAGGTAAAAAAAATTTGTCCCAAGTCACATGGCTGGTAAGTGGTTGAGCTGAAATTTGAACCTACAGCATTTGATGGCAAAGCCTGTGTTTTCTCTCCTACTCCTCCCTAGAATCATTGCTTCTAGAAGGCCCCACCAGGAAAGCTCCAGATTGTGCCAGGCCCAGTTTCCTGATGTCAGAGGGTTTTCCAGCATCTGGTCAGTGACTCAGAATGTGACATCAAAGCAGATGTTTCTGATCAGGGAATGATGAGGGGGGCAGGGGGGAAAACTACAGATTTACTTAAGTACAAAACCCACTTGACAATGTGGAACACAAATATTGTGTTCTACTGAATATGAATCAGAATCATCATGAAAAAATGGCAAATTCATCCTTCAGGGCAGGAGCTCCCATTGTGAAAACTGGAAGGTTGGGGTTTCCCAGAGGGTGTCCCCGGGAACTCTGACGCCTGGGGTATAGGAAAGGCCAACTTTTTTAAAGTTCTGTGGTCAAATACATCTGGGAAATGCTGAACAGGCATCTTCGCTGCAGGACTTGTGAGAGCCTTTAATGGGCTAATGTGGCTTGTAACTTGCCAGAACAAGGATGTTGTGATGCGGTGTCTTTCTTACTTATTTGGCTACAGAATCCTTTTTGCAAAGGCTCTCTTGAGGAGTGGGATGGGAAACCCACTGCCCTCCAGTGGGCTCTCTGAGCATGCAAGGTAGATGTGTCCAGTGTCAGAGATGGAAGATGCTTTAGAGCCCAGCAGGTTCAAACTTCTTCTCCCCCTGCGGAACTGAGGGTCAGAGATGGTGAGTAACTTGGCTAACATCACACAGCAAGTTAGAGGCACCAGACGGGTCAACCTCAAGTCTGGCTCAAGTCTGGGGGCCCGTCCAGGACACAGTTGGATGTGGATCCCAGACCAGGGGTGGGTCCCCTAGCAGCTTTGGGACCATACTTAAAAAAAAAAAAACTTCCTACTATGGAAAATTTCAAAGATAAACAATGTAGAGAAAAGAGCACAACGAAGCCCTGTGTACCCATCACCCAGAGTCAACAATTTTCAACATTTTGCCAATTTTCCTTCTTTTAAACTCACCCCTCCCCCCGGCACTGGAGTTATTAGAGCCAATTCCAGTTCATTCTTAAATACTGTATATGTCTCTGATAAGGACTTCAATGTAGACAGACATGCCACTATCACATGAAACAAAGCTGATGATTCCTTAATGTCACCCAAGACAGACCATATGCAAGTTGGGGGCCATTTCTGAGGCTGATGTTAGGGTTAGAGGTGTTAACCCTTGCTCCTCAGACCCAGCCTCCGAGATCACTGAAAATGAAAGAAAAGGTCCTTTTAACAATACCTGTCAAGTTCCATTTCTTAAGAGCAAAAAGAAGAAAAAAAGATCAGAAGTAAATATGGTAAAGTGTCAATAAATGTTATCTGGGTGATGAATATATGGAGGCATGTTATGTCAGTTTCCATACTTTTCTAAATATTTAATATTTCACATTTGCCAGTGATCCTGGCCCTGCTTCTCTGATGAAGGCCAGGGGTCCTGGACTGGTGCATGCACGCGCGTGCGCACGTGTGTGTGTGTGGTGCGTGGAGTGAGTGGGGTGGGTGACCATTTCATCCTGGCAGCCTGGCTTCCAGAATGCCCTCATCCTCCCAGCATGAGCATCAGTCCCAGATGTCTCATTATGTCTCCAGGCCCTGGTCCCACGCGCCACACCAAGTGGATGTTCAGAATGCTTGATGAGTGAGCCCAGCCAGACAGGGAGGGGTGTCCCGAGACATTTCCGTTCCCTTGGCTCAGACAGGCAGGAACTTCTGCTGAGCAAGCAAGAAACAGGAAAAAGAGAGATGTCCTTGCCTTTTTAGCTAGGGAGGATGATCAGCCACCAAAATCTGCGCGAGGCCTTTGATCAATTTTTTGAAATAGAAAGGCCACAGGTCAGAGTTCAGGGTACTTCCCACTGGGCCACCCTCAGGATGCATGGCCTGGGGTCCTTCTTGATTAGAGGGGCTAGCCTGGGCTATAGACTCCTACTTCCTTGGCAGGGGGGTAGTTTCTCTGGGATGCTCCCAGCACAGCTGAAGGGATGGGTACCCTATGGTACCCCCCCAACTCCAAGCTCTGTGAATGGATACTTCTGGGGGAGGGGAGGGGAAGCAAAGGATCCAGCTGAAGACAGATGGCATTTTGGGGGGATGTTTTGCAAGCTTGAGACTCTCAGGGCCCATGGAAAAGAGGAAGTAAACCCTTGTTTGTGAAGGAAGCTCCTGGCACTGCCCCTGGCACCAAGCAGAGCCTCAGAGCCCAAACATCCTTCATCCCAGGCCAGACGGAGGGCAATCTTTGACTTTCGGCCCCCTCCAACCTCTGCCCAGATGTGCCCACTCTCCCTCCCAGCAATGCCAGCTGTGGCAGCCCCAGCCTGCAGCTCTCCTGTCCGAAGATGACTTATGGCTTTAATTACCGAGAGCTGGGTGTGAGCGTCAGGACGGAGCCAGCCCCATCAGGCTTGGTTCCTGTCGACAAGGGGCTGCCAAGTTGGCGAGGGCGGTCCTGCATGCTGCCACGCTGTCCCCCCTTCTCTGGGCAGTGACAAGGTCCTCCCTTCCCTTCTGGGGTGCCTGTAGCTTGCCCACCTGCTCTGAGGGTGGGGTGGGGGAGCATGGATGCAGTGGTGGGTGTGGGCAGAGCGGCTCTGAGGCCGGCCCCTGAGAGCTTTGTCTAGAGAGTTGTGGGAAGATGCAGGAGGGATGAGCTGGGGTAGGGAAAAGCAGGCGAGGCCCGGAGGGCTCAGAACAGTGACCAGGCCCTCCCAAGGAAGAAAGGCTGCCGAAGAAGCCTGGGTGGTATGGAAGAGGTGTGAGTGGCTGGACAGACAGATGGATGCAGCCAAGATGGTTCGCATGACGAACCCTCCATGTTATCTTTCACCTGGCCACCCCAGTGGGCTTCCAGCTGGTCTCCCTGCTTCTCCTCTTGCCCCCTCTCCAGCCCATTCTCCAGCCAGCACATCTTTCAAAAGCCTGAGGCAGATCAAGTTACTCCACTGCAGTGTCTTCCCAGTGCAAATGGAATAACCCCAACTCCTCGGCCTGGTCTGCAAGCCCCTAAAATGATCAGTCCCTGTCCAGCTCTCTGACCACACTTTCTTCTCCTAATCCTCGACTCTCCACTACACTGAAGCCTCATCAAACCTCTTTTTCCAGTTTTCTGTTTCTTAAATATACACAGCTTATTGTTGTCTCAGGGCCTTTGCACATGCTGTTTCCTCTGCCTGGAACTCACTTCCTGCACAGCTCCACGTGGTTGTCTCCTCCACTGTTGCTCAGGTCCCTCTCAAATGTCACCGTATCAAAAAAGTCACCACCCCAGCTAAGTGGCTGCAGCTCATTCTCCATCATACCTCCATCCCCTGTTTTATTTTCTTGTAAGCCCTTGTCACTCTCTAAAATCATCTTGTGCATTCATCTGTTTGATTGTTTATTTTCTGTCTTTCTCACTAAACTATAAGATCCGTGAGGGCAACAGCTTTATCTCTCTTGTTCATGGCTGTGTCCCCAGAGCTGATGCATGAGAGGGGTTGGATAAATATTTATGAATAATCCAATGAGCCCCAACTCTTCGTGTTACAAAAAGGGACAAGGACCTTCACACTGCCCAGCAAGCTAGAGGCAGAGCCGATAGACCGGAAGCGACTACCCTGACCTCCAGGACCAGGTCCCCATTCCTAGCTCTACTGACCCTTCTTTGCCTGGGGGGTGAGCTGCCAGGAATGCCAACCTCTGCTCCCTTCCTCACCATAAAAGCCCCCTAGGGAGGCAGGCTCCAAGGTCCATCGTGGGGGTTTTGAGGAGCTGCCACCGGCGATGGAGTGACATTTTCCTGCACCTGTGGCAGCTTCAGGGCAGGGCATGTGGGGAGTGGCGGGTGGGGAGAGCTAGGGCAGAGTAGCTGAAAGAGCGAGCCTGGGAATCAGGTCCCTCCCTCGCTGCTCTGGGCCTTGGTTTTCTCACCTGTGACTTGGGAGGGTTGGACTGGATGGTATCTGGGCCCCTGATGTTGGGAGAAAGACAGAGACCGGCAAGGGGACAGGCGAAAGCACGATAGTGCCTGTTCTGCTCCCCTCCCTCCCTGACCCTAGCACCGCCACAGGCTCTTGCCCCCGGCCCGCGTTATCAATCTCCCTCCACCTGGAGAACACCCCTAAATGAAATTCCTATTGGCATGAAGCCTGTGATATAACAAGTCACTCGCTTTGCCTGGGAAATGAAAGATGATAAGGCAGAGTTCCTGGGACAGAGGCGATCTCCATAAATCCGCCAGGGTGTGCTGGGATTACTTTGTGGGATTAATTACCTGTCCTTCAAGCAAAGACCTGATCTCAGCGGCTGAATGTCCCCAACCGGTGAGGGAGGGAGCCTTGGGCGGTGGCGGGTGGGGCGGGGGTGGGGGGCCCTGGGCTGAGGGGCAGGCCACGGGGTGGGCTGCACAAGTGGGGCACTTTAAGATACCAGGTCAGCACTTCACTCTTCCTGGAAGACCCTACATCTCTCCCTCCTGCCCAACACACCAAGTCTACCTGCTTCCAAGACTTTCTGCAGCTTGGGCCTTCTTGACCTCCAACAACCCAGCCTCCCCTCCCACCTGTTTCTCATGTCAGCCCAGGGCAACACTATCTCCTCTCCTCTCCTAGTTACACTCCTACTGCCCAGAATTGGGGGGCTTCCCAGCATGGATGGGAAAGTTCTATGTACAGTAGACAGAATAAGGACTGGACCAGGAGCCAGTTCAGTGTCTACCACTTCTCCAACCATATGACCTTGAGTTTCTTGAACTCTCTTGGTCTCAGTTTATCCACCCATAAAATGGGAACAGCATAGGCAAGGTCTGTACATGACAGGGTTCTCATGAAGACCCAATTGGGCACAGTGGCCCATGGAAAGCACGTGGACTTCAGACTCACATAGACCTGCCATTTCTTGGTCTAGCATGACCTTAAATGTTACATAACCTTTCTGAGTCTGTTTCCTCTGTGTAATGGGGACACTGATAGAGCTTGTTGTCAGCATAAGATACAACCTCTGTAGAGGGCCTGGCATGACATCCTTGGGAGAGATTCCACTGACATCCTCATTACGCTGCAAGAGGAGTGCGGTCACAGCGGCTTTCTGTCTTCTGCTCTCCCCCCAGGCCGGTCCCTTCTCCCTGATGAGCCCACACTGTGTGCAAACCTCCCTCCTCTCCCAAGTGGAGCCAAGCAGAAGACATCACTCTTGGAGCCAAGGAACACCAGTGCCAATCACAAGGAGGCTGCCCAGGGCCAGGCTGAACACCAGCCAAGCCCCAATTAGCTGTTCTGAGTCACAAGGGCCACGGAGGAAAGGCGGTTGGTATAGCCTTTGGCTCCCCGGAAAAATAAGGAGGGGGATGGATTTCATGGTAGAAACATGGATGTTAGATGGTCACCTCTGGGTGGAGGTGGCTGGGGTGTGGCAGAAAGGTCCTGGATGTGAGATAAGGGTGGCCATGCCACATGTGACTTGGGCAATCCCAGGCAGGCCACACCCGGTCGGCTTCCATGGTCTCATGGGGTGAAATGGGAAGGCCATCCCTCCCTTGCAATGTCATCCTGAGGATGGATTACTTAGGTGAAGGCCCCTGGCAGCTGCTCAGGCACACATGAGCCCCTTAGGAAAGGAAGGCTGCTTTCTAGGTTCCCAGAGGAATGTGGATGGGGCCCAAGCAGGCTTCCAGGGTTCAGAGGCTCATGTCCTAGGGGCCTGGTGGACATGTGGATTCCAGGGGATTCCATGATCACCATGATGGGGAGGAAGAGAATGAAGATAAGAAGGCAGATGCTTGTGGACCCCGAGCCAACCAGGCAGCCATAGGCCAGAGGGGACACGGTCCTGGGCACAGGGTGGGGGACAGCGGGTCAGAGAGCAAATGGAAGCTGATCTGGTTGGTGAGCATGAACCTCCCATGAGAAAAGGAAAGGGAGTGACCAACCTGCTCCCATCAGCTCAGCAGAAGGGGCAAGTTGAGTGGTCAGGGAAGGCTTCCAGAGGCGGTAAGTGGGAAGATAAGGTTTGAAGGAAGGGCGGAGTACAGAAAGATGGATAACAGTGGAACAAGCAGACTAATCAGGTAAATGGGATGACACAGGCTCCTCTCTGCTCTTCCCAAGTACCCTTCTTTCAAGAAGGTGCAGTGAAAAGCAGTCACTTCTCCTAGGTGATGTGAATGAACTTGGGAACAGTAGTAATTTACTGAGCATTTACTATGTGCCAGTCATTGTGCTAAGTAAGCACTGCCTTCTCTTTTAGGCAGGGGTTTGAACGTCAATTTACAGAAGTGATTTGTTGTGGTCCCACAGGCAGCTGAACTTGGAGTTAGAATTTGAACTCAGATCTATCAGATCCAAAGCCCTTAGCTGCTACCTTAGCATACTAATGCCAAAGCCACTTCTCAGGGAGCAGCCAGTTGGTCATTTTGTCCTGTAGGTGGCACATCCCATCACTCCAGGTTGAGTCAGTTTAGGGACAGGGTCTGTCCCTCCTAACTCCTTGGCCACTGTGCCTGTAGGATGGCCAGTGTCTGAGGTAGGTCCTTTGAGTCCCAGAGAAGCAAGATGAGAAAGAAACAGCAGAGATTTCCTGGGCATGGAATGGGTGTAGGGTTTAGGTAAAAGGGGAGTTTGCTTCTTCAGATCTGTTGGGTCCATCTACATCCCTCTGAACTATATCCATTTTATTGGACTCCAGATTTGATCTCCAAAACTGGAGTCCAAACTGCTTGGGTCCAAATCCTGGCTTTGATGTTTACAAGCTCAGTGGCCTTGGGCAAGTTACTTAACCTCTCTGAGCTTAGTTTCCTCATCAGTAAAGTGGCAACAATGATAGTACCTTTATCATCGGGGTGCTGTGAGGAGTAAATGAGTTCATATATGAGCTGCTTAAAGCAGTGCCAGGCACGTGGTGATTACCAGATAAATGTTAGTAAATGTTATTATTAGTTGGGTGGGTTTTCCCCTTTACCTCCCATCCTACTCCTTCTCTTCTTCCAAAGAAGTACCAATCCAGTGCTTTGCTAAATGTCTCTGTATATGCATGTATTACTGTTAAATATCTACTGTGGCTTTTGTTTTTTTTTTAACTTACAGACATGGTATTATGCTGTTCCATTCTATTTCTTTTATCACTCAACACTAGGTTTTAAAGATTTATCTACAATAGTTTGCTGTCTGTACATCTATTAAGTTGAACCCTATGAAACTGATGACATTCGACCATTTTTGACCTACAAAAATGGTAATTTCATCTAATAGTATCTGGCTTCAAACTGATACAGAGTATTCTTTTTTTTTTTAACATCTTCATTGGAGTATAATTGCTTTACAATGGTGTGTTAATTTCTTCTGTATAACAAAGTGAATCAGCTATATGTATATATATAACCCCATATCCCCTCCCTCTTGCGTCTCCCTTCCACCCTCCCTATCCCACCCCTCTAGGTGGACAGAAAGCACCAAGCTGATCTCCCTGTGCTATGTGGCTGCTTCCCACTAGTTATCTATTTTACATTTGGTAGTGTATATATGTCCATGCCACTCTCTCACTTCATCCCAGTTTACCCTTCCCCCTCCCCGTGTCCTCAAGTCCATTCTCTACATCTGCATCTTTATTCCTGTCCTGCCCCTAGGTTCTTCAGAACCATTTTTTTTTTAGATTCCATTTATATGTGTTAGCATATGGTATTTTTTTTTCTCTTTCTGACTTACTTCACTATGCATGACAGACTCTAGGTCCATCCACCTCACTACAAATAACTCAATTTCATTTCTTTTTATGGCTGAGTAATATTCCATTGTATATATGTGCAACATCTTCTTTATCCAGTCATCTCTTGATGGACACTTAGGTTGTTTCCATGTCCTGACTATTGTAAATAGAGCTGCAATGAACATTGTGGTACATGACTCTTTTTGAATTATGGTTTTCTCAGGGTATATGCCCAGTAGTGGGATTGCTGGGTCATATGGTAGTTCTATTTTTAGTTTTTAAAGGAACCTCCATACTGATATAGAGTATTCTTTAGTGTAGGGGTTGGCAAACCTTTTCTGTAAAAGGCCATAGTAAATGTTTTAGACCTTGCAGGTCAAGAGGAAAAATTGAGGACATTATGTTGGTACTTACTTAATGAGAGAAAACAAATTTCCACAAAATTTTTGATGAAATTTGAAGTATAACAATAATTGAGCACAATTTTTTGTAACACTGGTCTACTAGTAAGAAGAATGGAATTTTGGGGCAAAGGATAATACTTTACTTAAGTGGAGTTCAAAGATAGTGTTTACTACCATCAAATCAACTGCAAAAATACTCATCTTTAAAATCCATTCTTAGCTTGTAGATCATACAAAAACAGGCAGAGGGAGGACCTGGCCCATATGCCCATGTGAGTATGAAGAAGTTGGTCATTGTAACTGCCATCTGCATTTCTCTGATTTCTAGACAGTTTTGGTACCTATACGTATATCCACTAATCTTTGGGGTGTCCCATTCTGTGAATATACTTTGCTTATTTTTCTATTGACTTTACCAACTTTTTCCTATTGATTTGCAGGAATTCCTTATATGTTCTAAATATTAGTCCCTTGTTGGTTTTAATTGTTGCAAAAATCTGTTCCACACATGTCATCTGTTGTTAACTTTGTCTATATATTTCAGTGGAATTGGAAATCCTTTGATGATCAATTTTTCATTTATGGCATGTGTTCTTGGGTGTTAAGAAGTCCTTTCCAACTACAAGGTCACAAAGATATACCCCCACGTTTCCTTTTATGAGCTTTATATTTCACCTTTCACATTGAAGTCTTTAATCCGTCTGGAGTCTACCTTGGTATACAGTGCATGGTAGGGATCTCGTTTTATTTTTCTCCATATAGTGAGTTAGTTTTCCCAACACCAGCGACTATACAAGTCATCTTTTCTTCATTGATCTGTGGTGCCATCTTCATCATATATAAAGTTCCCATATTTATATGTGGGTCTGGTTCTAAGAGCTCTATTCTGTCCCATTGGGCTATCGTCTATCTTTTAAAATGTACTAGATGGATTTGGGGCTCATCCCACTCATTGTCCTGCTGCCCTCTTCTGTACCAGCTTCCAGATGACACCATCTCAGGCTGCTAGGTCCCTATGGCTTGTGGACGCTGCTTGTGATGATGAGCTGGCCAATCTGACCCCCTGTAGGAAATTTGGAGCTGGAAGAATATGGAGATGGTTGACAGCTGAGGCAGAAGTCAAAAGGACATTTCAAGAGTAGCCATGATGGAGAGAGGTCAATATAGCCATCATGGACTAGGTAGATGCATGGATCCATCCTGGAAGATCATGAGGGAGCCACTGGAGAAGAGGGACATGAGCGGGGCAAATTTTCAGAGAAGGGCAAAGATGCTGTGGTAGGCTAAATAATGGCCATCAGACATCCAGGTCCTAATCCCTGGAACCTCTGAATGTTACCTTTGTAACAAAAGGGAAGTTACAACTGTGATTCAGTTAAGCATCTTGATATGGGGAGATTATCGGCTGGACCCTACAAATAATCACAGATGTCCTTAAAGAGGGAAGCAGAGGGAGATCTGACTACAGAAGAGGAGAAGGCAATGTGGCCAGGAAAAAAGAGATTGGAATGTTCCAGCCACAAGCCAATGAATGCTGGCAGCCACCAGCCGCTGGAGGAGGCAAGGGGTGGATTCTCTACTGGAACCTCCAGAAGGAACCAGCCTGGCTGACACCTTGACTTTAGCCCTGTGGAACTAAATCTCTTTGGACTCTGGCCTCCAGAATCATAAGAGAAAACATATCTGTTGTTTTAAGCCCTTAAGTTTGTGGTAGTTTGTTACTGAAGCCATAGGAAACAAACATAAATGCTGTAAGAAAGGAGAGAGGGCTCAAGCTCTGTCCCAGTTCCTCATCCTGGAAGGCCTGACTCCAAGGAGGCTCTGTCCCGGATTCCTATAGGAACCCCACAGCCCCACAGAAGGCCCCTTTCTCTGAGCTTCCTAAGCATACTTGAATTCTTGGAACCACAGGTGCCCTAAAAGGAACAACCAACACTCCATAGCTTGACCCGTAAGACTATTCAAATCACCTTCCACCTTCCTCCTCTACAGCCCAGTGGGCTTGTCTGCTGCCTTTCAGACATCTCATGAATAGTCCTTCCTCAAAGGCTTTGCTCCAGTTGGTCCCACCTGCTTGGGATGCCCTCCGCCCCACCTAACCCACCCACCCTTCAGTCTCAATAATACTGCCTTGTGGGCTCTAGTCCTCCCTCATTTCCAAGGTGGTATCATTTACACGATTCTATCCAACAGAGGGCTGGTGTTTCCTGAGTTCTTGCCTGGTGTTGGGCGCTGTTCTGAGCACTTTACGTGTATCAGTACAACTCTCAGAACCCCCGGGAGCTCCATCGTCCTTCCCATTGCACAGATAAGGAAAGGTTCAGGTCAAGTTACTCCGATGTCAGGACTGCCCAATCTTCAGTCATTTGGATGCCACCCTCCCAACTTTTTCCATATGTGTATGCAACTCCTATTATTATTATTTTCTATTTTTCTTTCATTTGATTCCGTTTCTCCCTTAAATAATCATTCTAAAAGAATCTATCTAAGCATCTCACAAATGGAGAACCAGTTCATTGGCCATAAATAGTCATGTAAAATAGAGAAAATGAGCGTACGTGGTGAGATTTCAGCTGCATCAGCTTGGCATCTGAAGGCATCAGCCTGCTCTCCTTCTGTTAAATAGGGAGACGAGCCAAGTGGTAGAGAGGTGTTAAAGATGTGAGTACCCAACTGGACTTTCTCCTGGACAGCACTGACAGAAACAGAAATTCTAAAAGAGAATTGAGAAGGGAACAGCCCTCTCACTGTGTGATGTGATGTTATTTCACGCCCCACCCGTGTGTCACTTAAAATCATCTCTCTGGGGAATCAGCGGTCAGTTGGGGTGAAGCTGCTGCCCTCGCCCCAGCCCCAGCCCCATTCCCCAACGCTCTCAGCCTTCTCTGATCTCCCAGAGGACTTGCTGACAAGCATGAGTCCCTCAGCAAATGCTGTAAGGATGGACAAGCAACTTTTCATACGTTTACCTCCCCAGCAAATCCTTAAGCTTCTCACAGAATGGTTTTCCATTTCCAATTTCCATTCTGGATCCTGTCTCCTTAAGACCACCAAGAAGGGAGGCTGGCTCGCCAAGACCTCCTCACTAAGCATCTGCTGAGTCATGAAGCTGTAACTCTTCTGTCCCTACAAACTTCTAAAGGACTGACAGCACCCCAGGACCTCAAGTCGTCCTTTCCAAAGTGCTCCCTAAGTCCCAACTAAATGGCTCTCTGGACATTTAAGACTCCCACCATCATTAAGAAGAAAAATCAGTCACTGGCTCCTTTAAAATAACCCTTGCTATGCTGGACATTGTTGTGAAGTGCCCTTCAGCTTCTGCTTTCACTGATGTGGTCCTTCAGAGTGGGGCATCTTCCTGCACTGGCAGCAGGAGGGGGCGGGAGGGGCAGTGAGCTAGAAAACAGAGGCAGCCTGACTCCACCCCACTGCCCCCCACAAAAGAGATGTCTTCTGAAGGCGCTGGAATGGAGCACAGCCCAGCAGAAGGAAAATGTGAGCAATAAATTCCTTCTGTGTCAGAATGTTTGTTCACTTCAATCAATGTCTGAAAATATCTGCCCTGAAATCTCTGTTTCCAGGATATTGGTCAAATATTTGAATGGGGCAGCCAGTTAATTGACTCAGGAGGAGCACCTGACAGAGAGGCAGAGGGAGGACTGCAGGGGCACAGGAAGACAGCCAAACCCACAGGTAGATCCAGTGACTCCCAGACCCCGGCAGTCCCATCAGGTGCTCAGGGCAGGGGGAAGGGGAGGGGAGGCCAGGGGCACTGGAGGAGTCTGGGCTCTGGAGCCAACCTGCTCTTCCTCCCACCAGCCATGTGACTTTGGGTAGCTGGGCCTCAGTTTCTTCATCTGTAAAACGGGCTGACAATAATAGTACTTACCTCATGGGGTTAGTAGGAGAATTTAAATAGTTGATGCAGAAGCATTTAGATCTAGTCCTAGGCATCCACAAAGTGTTTGCTACTATTACTGTTATTGTGACCCCTTACTCTGGCATTCAAAGCTCTCCCAATGTGAGTCTCATGTTGGAAGAGGGTGTTAGGGCTGGATAGGAGGTCCCCTAAATGTGTGTTCACACCCTGCCCTGTGACTGGTGATGCCCCCTTCCTTATGGTCTCTCTAAATCATCCCTCAAGGACTGCCTTTCCCAAAGACAAACCCTTTCGTGACCTCCTGGAGCATTTGTTATACATGCCATGCTTCAGGCTTGTATGATGAATTACTTGTGCAGCTGGGTTCTCCCTAGGGCCAATACTGGACCTGTCTGGTGAACTCGTGGGTGGGCCTGCACAGTGTCTGATATGTGGGCTAAAAGAAAGGTCCCTTCCCTTTCCTTTCATATTTTAAATTGCTTTAAAACATGGGTTCTGTAGGAGAGATGGGGGTACGGAGGCTGTCACGGTATTCTCATGGTTCTGTCTGGGCCCCACCAAGAGGAGGACTGAAGGCTGGAGTAGGAGGAGTTGTTTATATGGTGGGGGGTCATGGAGTACAGAGGGGCCCAGCAGGGATGCTGTGGGGCCTGAGTGCAGCTGCAGGTAGGGGAGAGGAGCAGCCCCTGTCTCTGCCCACAATCCACTTTGGCTCCAGGGTCATGGAGTGTCCGGGGCATGCGGGGCCATTCCAGCGGCTACGGAGGGTGTTGACAGCAGTGGCCCAGGTGAGTTACCCTCTTGGCTTTGTTCAAGGGACACCCAGAAGGGATCAGGGCAAAAGACCAGGTCAGGTAGACAGCACATGGGAACCACCTCCCTCCCTGGCCATAGGGGACTCTGCAATGCTTGGGGATCTTACCAAGAGCTGTAGTCTTAGGTTTTTGCAGGCAGAGAGGAGAGGCAAGAGCCAGTGACATTTGCCTTTCTAGGGACTCCATTACCACCTGCGTGCTGAGGAACCCTAGTATCTTTTGCATGCGCTTGTCATCAACCAGACAATAATGTTTTGGATAAACCCTATTAACATTCCCATTGTACAGATGAGGAGACTGAGGCACAGACAGTACAAGTAACCTGCTCCAGGTCAGCTGAGACCTGAGTCAGGCTGGCTGTGAGAAGGGCCTGTGACTAAGAGTTCTCCCACTCTCTCTGCAGGGTGCCTGGCTCACAGCAGGCACACAGTAAATGCTGATGACATGGAGATACTGACAGGAACGTAGGTGCAGATGTCAACATTTTTGTTCCGCCAGGAAGTCATGAATCAGAGCCACGTGGGGGCGGGATGTGGCTGATGGGCTGAGCCACTAGAACTCCATCTGCTTCGCGCACCCTCTCTGCAGGGCACCCCAGGGTGTCTCCCTCCTGTGGCCCCCACCCCATCCTCTTCTCCTCCTTCCTGTTTTGGCTGCGCAGAGTCCAGAGAGGCGAGGGAACAGCAGTGTGAGGCTGTGGGTGACTTCAGGCTTAATATCTTTGTAACCATATTGCAAAAGGGCATGCCTAAGACGGCGCCTTACACTTAATCTTTCTCTTTTATTGCTTTTTCTCTTGTATGATTTAACCTTGCACCAGGTATCAAGCTAGATAAATAAAAACTTTTATTTCAGATTAGCCCCGGCTGGGGGCTGCCTTGAAAGCTGAGCAGTCATCCGGGGAGTCAGATGAAAAAGGGAGCTGGGAATCTGAGCTGCTTAGAGGGGCTCATTGCAGGTTCAAAGCTCCCCAGAGATATTTGAGAGCTTTTCTGAGGTGGGAGGACGAGATCCCCTCCCAAGCCCACAGCCTGGGGAGGCTGAGGTAGGCGGCTGACGTCCCCCTTGTCCAGCCTTCCTGACTCCCCTTCCTAAGTGGCCCCTCACCCCAGTTACCTTTTCCTTATGCTGGTATTTCCTTCCCAATACTTAACATGGCCAGGAGACACTGCCTTTGCTGATGTTTAGTTATCTCTTCCTCACTAGAATGTGAGCTCTGTGGGTACAGTGACAGCGACTTTCCCTTCACGGTTGGTCCCTGGGGTCTGGCATGGAGCCTGGCACACAGTAGGCACTCAATTAATATCCACTGGTTAACTGAATGAATGAATGAATGAATCCTAGGATTCCAGTCCAGCACGCAGACCAGCTGGTTGACACGAATCACTTGGTTTCCCAGGCAGAATAGTAAAAGATAGCAAAAAGAATGTGGGTTTTGGAAGCACGAAGGTCTGGGTTTGAATCCTGTGTCCCCCACTTATGTGCTGTGGGACCCTAAGCACGTCTTGTGAGCTCTGTGGGTCTAGTTTCCTTATCTGTAAAATGGCTCTGGCCAGCCGCCTCCTGGGGTTAGGGTGAGGGTGAGAGAGGATGTATGTAGCCCAAGGCAAACTCTCCCACAAGTTCAGAGAGAGATATACAAGATGTTAGAGCAGCATGGCTTGTAATAACAAAAATCAGTGTATACACCATTCGACAAGAAAATGGATGACCTGTGATAGTTTCACATGATGAAGTAATACAGAGTAATGAAAATGAACAAAAAATATCCACATCAAAAAAATATGGATGGATCTTGGATATATCATATTGAAGAGAAAACACAAGTCCCAGGAGACCGTGTATGATACTTTTTAAATAAAGTTCAAAGGTAACTAAGTGCAAGCAATATGCAATGTGACAAAATATTTTTTAAAAGCAGAGGAATGAAAAACGCAAGACTGAAAGAGACAGCTATGGGATGGGGAGGCAAGGGATGGACTGGAGGAGGAACACAGGTATGTGAGGTATGCATGATGGTTTAGCTCTTGTGTTGGTTGGTGGGTTCACGGGTGTCCACAATATTATTAAAAATTAATAATGAAACCAAAGTGGACCAGTGCTGACTGTGAGCCAAGGACGATGTCTAAAGCAGTTCTGTGTGCCTGAAGTGTGCCAAGATAAAGAAAGAGAATGCAAAACAAATGCCGGCTAATTTCACAACCCTCCAAGGATCTCAAGTCCCTAGCAGTTCAATAAAAAGCAGTTATTTAGCGATGAGGAAAAACTAGAAATGAGCCAAATTTTTAAAAAGACAAATACCTGTTGACCTGGGGAAATCAGACTAGAACTTCCCACCAAAGCAACCACTAGGCGTGAAGTAGAATGAGCCCCAGCCCCCGAAAGCAGCCTCCAGCCACGACTGGTCTGCCAGACTCCAGGCCTGGAGAGAAGTGGGTTCTGAGCTGAGTTGAGGGCCATCCCCTGCCCAGCTGTGGAGGTGGAATCGAGGTGCTGCTTGGGCCTAAGTGGGAGGTCCTGGGCATGCTCCCACAGTACATGGGGCTCACAGGAGGCTCTATAGTGTCCTGAGCAAGGGTCAGAGACTCCTGCCCATGAGGAGGGTGTGGGAAAGAGGAGAAGCAGAAAGGGAGGGTCTCAGACCATGGTGGTGAAACCTCTTCAAAGTCCACTGACCAATTTGATTCATGGGAAAGAAGCCAGGGGTAAGGCACGGCTACTGACAAAGAGCGTGCAGGGCCTCAGTAAAGGAGAGAAGAACAAAGACTCAGGTTTATCACAAAGGTGGGGCACAGAAGAGTGGGGTAGCAGGAGCGAAGATACCCCTGAAGAGAGTAGGGAGAAGGATCAGGGAGAATGAAGTGCGGGCTCTCCCGTGGTTCATCAGGAGGAATTTAGTGTTAGTGTGACCTATTGTTGTTGTTTTGGTATGTGGTGGGAGAGAACTGGAAATAATATATGTTTAATCAATTTTTTAAAAAGTCAGAGGCACTGTCCCTAAATATTGTTGAAAGAAGAGAGCCATGGGATGCAAACTGGATAAACCTTGGATGGCACATTCATTCCAGCTCTCAAGAGAATGCCTATCAACTACCAGTGGCTGATGGAGGTTTGGAGGCCCATTCAGGCTCAGTGGGAAAGTGTGCTGCGATGAATTAGCGATGTCTGCCTTGGTATGGGATTGGGGAGATCTGGTACACATGCTGACACGGGTCTAGTGTGGTAGTCATAGGTGTAAGCAGATCAGCTTTCCTTATGAATATGTCCCTTTCTGCCTAGGCTACCACCAGGACCCCAGAAACCTAGACTTAGAGGTTAGAAGCTTCTTTGTCTCCCCCTTTTCCTGCACCATCTATTTTCACTATATCACCTTGCTGACTTCCCTCCTGTACATCTTCACAACAACCCCCAGTCCTCCCCTAGACTGATGCAGTAACCTGTTAGCAGATCACCCTCATTCCAGTGCTTCCTGTTCCGATCATCCAGAACTCCTATGAGATAAATCTTCTGATGACCCTCCCACCCCCAGCCATGCTCAAGCACCCATGTCTTTTGCCTTGTATGCCCTCCACCAACTGGCCCCACCACTTGTCTCTGATCTGCCCTGACTCCTCCCTGGCTCCCTCTTGGTTCAATCCGTTCCCCACTGTGCCTGGCCAGATGCCCTGAGGTTTCTGGGGCTTCCAGGCACCCACGGTGTACTCCAAGCCAGGGGCTTTGGTGTGCAATTCAGACTTCCAAAGCAGATCTGCTTTTCCTGAGTTTTTACTTCTTGGGGGGAGAAACATGCCAAGCAGCTTAATCACAAGGGCTTTGAAGTGATTCAAATGATGGTCTCCTGTGATAGCTGTCTCCCACCAGGCCATGGCCAGGGGCCCGATTTAGTTATTGGCATATGTGGGGGTGTGGGCTTGGGCAAGTCTGACTGCTTATTCTTCCTCTCTCTCCACACACACACACACACACACACACACACACACACACCCCTTTCATTTCAAAGCGCTCAATGTATTTTCAAGGAACTGCCTCACTTGGTAGCATTGAAAGTGAAATCCAGCGAGGGGCAAGTGAGAGCTTTGTCCTTCACTAACCAACCTGGGCAAGTCCGCCAGTGTGACCCAGTGGGTGAGGCCACTACCTTTCAAGCTGGGACTGCGGGCTTTCAGCCCTGATACTGCGCACCTATTCTTCATTCTAGGTCAGTGTTTCTCAACCTGAGTTTCATTACCGCATGTCCCTCCAACCTCCCTAGCCATTTGAGACATTTTTCCTAACTGCTCCCCCAAGCTGCATGAAATTTTAATACCACAGATATAGCATATGTATATCTGTGCCTTATACATAAAAGAAGTAAGATAATTTTTACCTCTCAGAATAAAGTTTTGCCCCCTTGGGGGTGATATTATCTTGCTGATGACACGTGCTCTTCTAGACCAGAGCTTCTCAAAGGGTGGTCCCCAGACCAGCCACATCAGCATCACCTGGGCCCCGCCCCTGGAGTTTCTAATTCAGGTTTAGGGTGGGGTAAAAATTTTTTCATGACTAATATAGTTCCCAGGTGAAGCTGATCTGGAGACAACACTTGGAGAACCAGTGTCATCATGCAAATTGGCTATATTCTGAAACCCAAGAGACTTGGGTTCAAATCCCGGCTCTTCTGCTTTGTAGCTGTGACCCTTGGTCAGTCTATAAAAGTCCCTGAGTCTTGCTCTACATGCCTATAAAGTGGAGTAATAATGTCTCCCTCATACACTACTGTGAGGGGTAAACGCGTCCAGGCAGTGCCTGGCACACAGCAGGCACCCAACAAATGGGGTTCCCCTCCCCTCACCCTGGGGGATATTGCAGAACTGCAGGAGGCCCAGGGAAGCAGGTCTCAGATAGGGAAAGGGATGATGAGAGAGGTTAGGCCCCTTCAGTCTGGAAAGTGGTGTCTGGGCTGAGATGGCGCTGTAATGCAGAAAGTGGTGGAAAGTGCTAGCTTGGGCTCCTTCACCAAATCCTCACACCCCAGGGTGGTGAGGGCCTTCGGGTACTGGAGAAGGGTTTGTTTAGTGTCAATTACAGGAAGGAGAGAGTAAAATGACAGAATTCATCAGTCCAGTATTTATGGAAAATGAAAATGCCTCCCCGTTTACCTGCTTGCTTCCACCTGCCCTCCTCCAACCCACTGTGAGCTTCGCATGATGCAACCCCAACCACGTCCCTCCCCTGCTGACCTGGCTCCCCGCTGCCCTCAGGACCAGGGCCTGGCGTTCTCCTGGGCTGGGCATTCCACACCCTGCGTGGCTGGCCCTGCCTCCCCCTGTGGCCTCCTCTCCCACGGCCTCCCTCACGTGCTGAGCTCAGCCACGCTCAATTACTGCAGCGCCAAGATCAGGCTGCACGCTCTGGGATCTTGGTACTCGCTGTTCCTCTGCCTGCAACAGACCCTCCCTCCACACTTCCCGGCTGGTTCCTGCTCATCACTCAGGGCTGGCTTAGACGATCTCTCCTGGTTGAGCCTCTCCTCCCAGTGATGGCTGGGGAGGCGCCCCCCTCCCACGGATTCTTTCTCACTTTTTATGATGGATATTTTTGAATATACACAAAAGTAGAAAGAACAGTCTAGTGGAGCCCCCATGGAGCCATTGTTCCATGTTAACAATTATCAGCACAGCCCCTGCTGGTCTCCACAGTGTTCCACCAAGGCATTGCAGCCTGTCCCCCTGACTGCCTGCAGGTTCCTGAGGCTGAGACAGTGATTCGGGCCCCACCAGCTCTCAGGACATTCGCATAGAGAAGACCCTCAATCCACTGTGGGTGGATAGTAGGCGTCTCCATTTGTTGAGGACTTACTACAAATTCAGGTGCTCTGCTAAGTGCATACGAGTCTTAGCTCACGGAATCCTCATAGCATCCCTGTGAGACATGGGTTATTATTACCTCCACTTTACAGACTGGAAAACTGACACTCAGAAGGTTACATAGCTGGTCGGTGGTAGAAGGCAAGCCAAGGCCGTCTACCTCTGCACTAGAGCTGCTCATTGAAACAGAACGCGAGCCACATGTGCTATTTGAAAATTTCTAGTAGCCACATTAAATGAAAAAATAAATAGGTAAAGTTAATTTTAATAGTATGTTATCTTTAACCCAGTACATTGAGTATACCATTTCAACATGTCATCAATGTAAGACATTACTGAGATATTTTACAATCTGTTTTTCATACTAAGTCTTCAAAGTCCTGTGTGTTATCTTTACAGCACAGCTCAAATCAGACTGGCCACATTTCAAGTGCTCCAGTGCCACACGGGCAACCGTATTGGCCAGCACAGCTAGCAGTCACCACCCTGGACACGGCCCTAAAGCCTGCACTCTCAACCACTTACTTCTCTATACTTAAATGAATTAAGGAGATAGTGAGTGACTAGGAGTCCCAAGGACCTCTGGTCTTGATCTTTCTTTGACAATAATGCTTAATATTTTATGGCCCTTTAGAGTCTCTCTGGCATCATCTCATCTGCCACGGGAGTTATTATCTCCATGCCATGAATGAGGATTATGAGGTTAAGAGGGCCAAACACCTTGGCTGGATACCCTGCGGCAGGTGGAGGTGCTGGGCCTCAAACTGATAATTCTGGACTCCAAGTCCAGCGCTCTGCAGGGCAGCTGCCCCTTGAAGCAGGACTACCTCCATCTGGTAGAGGAGGGTGTCTGCTCAGACCACAGGCTGGGCTGGCCACTGGGGATAGGAGCCCGCAGAGCTCCAGAGGTCAGGCCCTGGAGGAAGTGATGCCCTTGGTGAGTGGCAGGGCAGGCACAGGCTGAGGGAGCGATGGGGTCCGTGCCAGGTCCTCTCTGGGCAAAAACCTTGTCCTTCTTTGGTCGTAGTTTGGCCATAAGAGGCTGAGAACAAATTGATGGCAATGGAGCCATAACTTACCTCTGAAGGCCTCTTTGTTCTTGGCAAAACAGAGGGGTCATTAGTAATGGGGAAAGCACTGGTGTGCGGACATAAATCCCCACAGCTGCAGGGATGATAAACAGCCCGGAGGGGACAGGGCCTCAGGGAGCTGGGCAGGTTAAACTTGTGCCATGGATCACTGTGGGCTCAGGGCTGTGTCCGAGGCAGACCACCTGCCCAGGCTCTGGAGGTGCCTGGGGACTCGGTCACCCACAGTGCCCTCAGGACTCGCACCCAGCTCCAGGAGCCCCTGAGGCCTTCAGTTCTTTCTTTCTAATGAAAATGGTTCCAGAGCACCTGGGCTGGAGCAGACTCCCACACTGGGCACTCAGGGCCAGCGCGGGGCAGTCAGCATGAAGGGGCCCGGGCAGGGCATCCCTTCTTCTCGCTTCAAGCCAAAAAGGCACCGGCCAAGCCACCTGGGAGAGGGCTGCGACTTAACACCCCTGGAGAGGCAGGTGTGTGAGGCCAGGCCCTCGGTAGACAATGTTCTTTGCAGCAGTGGCTACGCTGGCCGGCTGGGGGAAGTAGAGAAGAGGCCAAATCCTAGCCTCTGTCCACCTGTCCCCCTGGGGACTATGCCCTCCTGCCTGCCTGCCTGCTTGGGCTTGGGCTGAGGCTGGCTTACAGGGAGTCCACACCGGCCCAGGCCTGGGGAGAAGGGCAGGCAGGGGAGCCAGGTGCTCAGGATGGCAAGGGAAGAAAGAGGACTGCCCTTTCCTCAAGCTGTCTGAAAAGGATTTGGGTGTGGTTGGGTGGCGACAAATACCCATGACCATGAAGACCATCGTGGCCACCCTGCCAAGTGCTATCTCGCCGAGGATGGCAGACATTGGCCGCAGTGCTGTCCCCTCCATTTCCACACCCATGGCAGACTCTACCAACTGAATACCGCACTGAGCCTGCTTGGATTCCTGGTCCTCTTCGGGCAGCCATTACCAATCAATCAAAGTTGGCAGGTAAGAGAAAACCCATTTGTCATCCTTTCTAAAAGCCCTCAAGGCACATCTGTGCGGGCAACGGGAATCCTATAAAATTATGCTAAGTGTTCCAGGCCTTCCAGAACTTTCTGTCTCCCGCCCCCACCTTCACACACATCCCCTGGGTCTCCCTTCTTGTCCTGTTGTTTGCACTTGGGAACCTGGCCCAGGAGAGCTGCCTCTGGAGATCTCACAGGATGCTGCCGCAGGCAATCGCCCCCAGACTCTAAGCTTCAGAGCCCAGCCCAGATACCAAAGCAGCTCTGCCCTTCAGCCTCCTGCTCCAGAGGAAAGGGGTGACCGGGACCATCTTTGAAGGTTAGAGAGGACCCGAGGGTCTGGGGCTGGTGGCCTGGCACCCAGTACGGACCTGAAATGGACCAATGCCCTGGAGGATGGCCTCCCAGTGTCACTGCAGGCATTATTTCCAGTCTGGCCATGACCTCAGGCCAGGTCGTGGCTCCCTGCTCCCCACCCCCATCTAGGAGTATGTCTGGAAGCAGCCCAGAGACAATAAGATGAGGAGACAATCCCTTACCCAGCCAGGTATCCCGCTCATGCTGCCACCTCATACTAGGCCCCCAACTCCATCACCCTTGGGGCTCACCGGTGTCCCCTCAGATCTCCAGCACAAGCCCCTTGTCACTGGGAGGCACTTGCTTTGCTTCCCAATTTGACAAACTCATGAAGGATACCAGCATCAGCATGGGCCTCCCTTCTCCTCTGCTCACCAGGAGAGGGCCCTCTAATTCCCAGGAGGACTCTGTCTTCCTTCCTAGGACTTCCTTTTCCATATCCTGGCCTAAGGACCACCTGCCTCTGGAGCACTGGGAGAAAGGACCTTTCCTGGATTGCACCCCAGTCTTACAGAATGAGAATCTTCATGCCTGCCAAGGACTCTGCATTTTTGGTAGGAGCCCCAGGTGATTCTTGGGCATACTGGAATTTGAATACCCATTACTCTAGAGTGATGCTCATTCATTCATTCTACAAGTACATATTGGGCTTTACTCTTGTTGAGTCCTGTCCTGGGCATCAGAATGGGGAGGAAATGGGGTGCAGGGAGCAGAGGCCCAAACCCGCACTGCTGTTACTGACCACATGAGCTGGTCTGACATTCGCTCTGGGTCCTGGGGTCCCCTGGGCCTAGAAGCACAATAATAGTTATGCTAGAAGCTGTAGGTCACTGGAAGCCCATAATGCCCTGATTTCCTGCATTCCAAGGATGTGAGGGGTCTCCCTCACACCAGCTAACCCTCAACATCTGGAAGGTATTATTAGATGCTAGCAGTAATAATAATAACAGCTAACACTTATAAAGTACTTTACATACATTAATTAAGCTCTTTACATATAGTAAGTCTTCTGACTTTTGAACCACCTAAGGTAGATACTCTTATTGCTCCCATTTTATGGATGAGAAACTGAGGTATGGAGATCCACCCCAGGCAGGATGCTCAAGAGACTCCATCCATGTTCTTGATCACTACACATTGGTGCCTTTTGAGCTTTAGGGAGAAAATGCCCCCAAAATGCCACTCTCTATTCTTGGCAGTGTGGTAGGGAGGGGCAATGGGGTGGACACTGGCCTGGTGGCCTGCCATCCTCCTGGCTATCAGTCTGGCCTGCCCAGATGCACCAGGCTGACCGTTCACTCACTAGCAGGTTGGGCAGGGAGGCCACGTGTGGGGTGGGGGTGGGAGAACAGGGACAGGTCTGGAGTGTGTGAGTGAGCAGTTTCTCCTGGACCTCTCACCAGCCACCTTGCTCCAAAGCCACCTAGTCCCAAGACAGCCAAGGAGCTGCTGCTTTGTTAGTCTTTGGGTGGGGACGTGGGGTGAGGGGTCCCATCAACCAGAACCCCCTTTGCATTCAGTCACTATTCTGTTCACCCAAGAGACTGGGTGGGAAAGGAGGCCTTATGTGCCTCCCTGCAACATTCCAGAAGAGACGTGACTTTCTAACGGTCAGAAATGTAAAAGGAGCATGAAATCAGCCAAAGTTGCAGCTGTATTAGTTCTAAAGTGATGTAACAGCTGCCATCTCTTCATCAAGTGAGTAAAGAAAAACAAAGAAAATCCCAGAGCACTGGTAAGAGTCACCAATGACCTGGGCTCAGAGCCCCAAAGTGCCCAGAAGCCAGAGACCTCAGACAGCGGCGCACACTCCTGCCTTCCAACACCACCCAGCAGCCCCACGCACCTAAGCCTCCGTTCCAAGCTCCTTTTCCCCTCCCCTGCTCCTGCCTCCTTTAGCCGGTCAGTTCCCTGCCCTGGGTGCTTTGGCCAAGGTTGTCCCTGGGGGCAGGTCCCTTCATGCCACTGTCCCACATGGCCACAGATCTCTCCACAGTCCTGCAGAGCCTGACACTCCTAATGTGGCTCTTCTTGGGTCGGGGTGGGGGACCAGGGCAGCCCAGGCCTTACCTGAGATGATGGTGTAGCCAATCCCCCGGGGACGTCCTTTATCCTGGTCGATGGCGGTGATAACACGCACCGTCGTTCCCTGGGTGGGAAAGAGAAAGGACTTGAGTTTGGTCGCCCAGCCCCCAGGATGCTGTTCTTCTTTGTAGCTGTCCTGGCACCCACAGCTTCCCTCCCCATGGGGACTTCCTGGCCAGCCTAGGAAGTAGGTACCGAGCACACAGGCCATCATCCCTGGGACATACACTGAGGCCCCCAGGCAAACACCTCCATGTCCACTGGAGAGGCCCAATCTTTTTTTTTTTTTTTTTGGCGTTACGCGGGCCTCTCACTATTGTGGCCTCTCCCGTTGCGGAGCACAGGCTCCGGACGCGCAGGCCCAGCGGCCATGGCTCACGGGCCCAGCCGCTCCGCGGCATGTGGGATCCTCCCGGACCAGGGCACGAACCCGTGTTCCCTGCATTGGCAGGCGGACTCTCAACCACTGCGCCACCAGGGAAGCCCGAGAGGCCCAATCTTGCTGATGTTCTTGCTCCCCCTTCCCCTCCCCATCTCCCCTCATTCGGATAAACCACCCAGGGAAGAAGAGCTGATGGAGGAGCATCCAGCAGGAGGACAAGAGGTCTGGTCTCTATCTCGAACACACATCAATGCTGTGTGACCTCAGGAAGTTTGCTGCACCCCTCTGGTCTGTTTTTCCCCACCTTAATACGAATAACAACAACTCAGTTTTCACTAAGGCCTGAGTAAAGGAGAAGATCATGAACCAACTACTCTGTGAATGAAAGCATCATAAATCCTGAAAATGAGAATCTCCAGGGATGACTGTGACAACCATGGAGGCCACCATGGTCCCCTGAACCATGCCCCACCCAGCACTACAACGGGCAGCTCCTGCCTCACGTGGCTCTGCCCCACACCCCATTCATTCTCCCTGCAGCACTGGGGGAGAAGGGGCTAGGGGCTGGGACTCCCACAATGGGGATGCAGGGACCCCTGCTTTTGGGGAGCACACAGTATGCACAGACACTGCTATACAGATATGAGGTTGCTTAGATGCATAAATGTACCCCAGAGTGTACAAGTCCACCTGGAGGAAAGGGTTATACAGATGGTGACATTTAGGATGGGTCATGAAGAGCAAGTAGGAGTTTGCCAGAGAGAGAAAACAAAAAGGAAGGTGCTCCAGGCAAAAGACACAACACCGGGGGGCTTCCCTAGTGGCGCAGTGGTTAAGAATCCGCCTGCCAATGCAGGGGACACGGGTTCGAGCCCTGGTCCGGGAAGATACCACATGCCGCAGAGCAACTAAGCCTGTGTGCCACAACTACTGAAGCCCGCGTGCCTAGAGCCCATGCTCTGCAACAAGAAAAGCCACCGCAATGAGAAGCCCGTGCACCACAAAGAAGAGTAGCCTCCGCTCGCCACAACTAGAGAAAGACCATGCACAGTAACGAAGACCCAATGCAGCGAAAAATTAATTAATTAAAAAAAAAAAAAAAAAAAGACACAACACCGGCAGGGGTTTGGAGGCATAAGACTCACTAGGATGGACTTGAGGATATGGGGAGGGGGAAGGGTAAGCTGAGACAAAGCGAAAGAGAGGCATGGACATATATACACTACCAAACGTAAGGTAGATAGCTAGTGGGAAGCAGCCGCATAGCACAGGGAGATCAGCTCGGTGCTTTGTGACCGCCTGGAGGGGTGGGATAGGGAGGGTGGGAGGGAGACGCAAAAGGGAGGGGATATGGGAACATATGTATATGTATAACTGATTAAATTTGTTATAAAGCAAAAAAAATAAATTAAAAAAAAAGACTCACTAGGAAGAGATGCTGGCATATAATGGGCACACTCAAATATCAACTGACTGGCCAATTGATTGAATAAATGAACGTACAAATGATTGGATCCCAACTTCGCCACCACCACCGCTTACTGAGTTGCCCCTCACTCAGGGCAATGTTCACTTTGCTCTCCAGGTCCTATCACACCAGCCATGCCTGCCTGAGATTCTGGCCCAGGCTGCAGTTCCCCTGACTGATGGAGAGCAGGACAGCCTTGTCCCCAACCCCTAGAGAGATATCAACCCTGGCATTTGCACGTCTAATGAAGGTCTCTTGTGGCATTGCCGCCTCTCACATATTCACCGTTCATCAGCTGGAGACTGAAGCCTGCAGGCTGCACCCTCCACCCCCACCTGAGCACCTTCTCCTGTGGGAAGAGGCTAGTTCCTGACATGCAGGCCTCTGGCCCGGAGGGAGTGCCCTGGGGGCAAGGTGCCTCTGACTCCTCCTGGTCTCCCTGCCAGGACACAGGAGGGGCATCTGCCACCTCACCCTCCTGGGGCAGTGCTGTCCCTGCACAGCTGTCACTCCAGCCTCTCCTGAGCCCAGGTGTGCGGCAATCCTGAACGCTCCCACGTCTGGCTGAGGGAAGGTGAGAATGTGGCAGGGGAAACGTCTCCAGCAGAGAAATGGACACAGCGCAGAGGCGGAGGCCACATAGAAAGCAGGTCTGGCTCCCTCCTTTGCACTGCCCCTTTTCCACCGCTCCCTCCCCACCCCAGGAGCTCTAGCTAGATCCCATGGGGGAAACAGACTGATACAAAGTCAGAGAAAGATGCCATTAAAGACGCATCTCTCGAAGTGGGTTCTGAGGACCTGAGCTGTGTGAGAGAGCGTGAAGCACCTGTGCCGGCAGCAGGGGTCCTTCTCTAGAGCTCACCATGTGCCTGGAGCTTCTGCGAACTCTTTTTATGTATTAACTCATTTCACCCTCTCAACTACCCCAGGAGACAGGTCCATTTTACAGATGAGGAAACTGAGCACCATGAGTTAAGTGGCCTTTCCAAGGTCCCACCGTAAAGAGTGAATGGTGAAGCCAGGATTCAAGGTCAGGTACTTTGGCTCCAAAATGCTCTTGCCTGCCAGGAGATGCTGCTTCTGTAACAGGTTGTTATAATAATGATAACTGTCATTTATGAAAGTTGTGGCTATGAACCACGCACTAGTGTAAGCATTTTACATGTATTATTTCATGCCAAATATGGGAAAACATACATTCCCTGTCCCTCCCTTGGAGATGCACAATGGGCTTTAATGTGGTAAAGGCTCCCAGAAGTAGTAAAGTGGTAAAGAAATCTGTTAACCTTTGTTCTCCCCTGTTTTCTGAGCTGAAGACGGATTCTTTTTGTGTAACATCTTAACAGCCTCAGACCCAGGGGGTATGTGGGAGGTCATTTGGGAAGCACTGCATTAGATCTGAAGGGTCTATACAAACAGCCCCCCCCATCACTCCAGGGGGCATCTTTTGGGGGTTATGCCTTTCCTGGTGTCACTCCTTACACAAGAGAGGCCTGGATTTGTCCCCAGACCTGAGAGTGCAGGACTCTGGTCTAAGGCTCCAGCTGCCAGGAAGGGCTTTCTCAACACAGGGTCAGCTCCCTCTTTTACAGCCCCATCCAATCTGGGCCTCACATGTGTTCCAGCATGAGGGTCCCCTGGCTGCCCCTGGCCTGCTGAGGGCAGGGACTGGCCTGCCAGGTCAGCTGGGCCCAGTGCCTACCAAAGCACCATTCCAGACAGTCGCTAAACAATAAACCTCAAGGGGCAGCTGCATGCTTGCAGGCGTACAACCAGGGCCTGGAGTGGTTAGTGAGCCTCGGGAGGACGGGAAGGGTGCCAGTGCTGGTGTGTGCAAAGAGGGGAGGTGGTGGTCAAGGAACCCTCAGTCCTCAGAGCCCTGTGAGAATCTCCCCATGGGTAGCCCTGCCCTTGGCGGCCTGGAGTCCTCCTGGGTAGGCAGGGCTCAGAGGGCCCAGCGGGAGAGCCAGGACCAGAGCCACACCTGAGCTTCCACGAAGAGAGCTCTAAAAGGCTCCTGACAAAGTTTGGGTTTTCATCTTTTTGGATAAATAAATCCATTTTTTAATAAAGCCCTGAGCTTTTAATACAAGTGCAGCCACAAAGACTGGAAATGTTATGAGAAGGAATTAACAGGGAGGAATAGGGGCTCTTGGGAACCCATGGCTCTTGTTTCAGAGTCTCAGTGATTATATTTTCAATATACTGAAACTTATTTCCAAAGATGAGAGGATGGAGAAGTGCCCTCCCCGGGCCTGGGCCCCTCTACAGGGGTGCACTCTGCCTGGCCGGCTCTCCAGAGAGGTACCCCAGCTTGGGGTGCATCAGGGCATGGCCGGGAGAGCAGGTAGGTAGGCCCAGAGGGCTAGAGATGGAGCCCACCTGGCCACAGGGCTTCTTCCCTTCATAGGAACCCACACTGCAAGCAGGAGGCTTCCTGGGAAATGAGGCCCCCACCTCCCCACCCGCCCAGAGAGGCTAAAGGTGCACAGGCCTGCGGGGTCCCAACTCCTTATTGGGGGAAGATCAGTACAGCAAGGGGGTTAAGGGTGTGACTCTGTGGTCAGACTGTCTGGATCTGAATCCTTTGCATGAGTTATTTAACTTCTCACTGCTTGGGTTTCCCCATCTATAAAGTGGGTATTACAACAGTCCCACACCTCAGCAAGTGATACATGTAAAGCACTTGGAACAGCACTGGCTGCACAGAAAATGCTATAAAAGTGACTGTCACTATTCACTGGAGCCTGGAACCGCCGTGAGCATCTGATGAAAGCTAAGAGGCCTCTTCCCAGACTATGCATGCATGTGATGCTCCAAACAATTCCAGCAAAATGCAGGCCCCTCAGGACCCCAGGTTAATAATCGCCACCCTGGAGGGAAGGTGGGAATTCTATAGAGAGAAGGTGGGAATTTCTGGGAATTCTATAGAGAGGAGCTAGGAGCTCACAGGGAGAGCTAGCATTAGTTGAGCACCTACTGTGTGCCAAGCACTGTGCCGGGCTCCCGCATAGGTTCCTTCACTTTTTTCTCACAACCTCTCACAGTGAGGGTACATGTGGGGAGACCGCGGCTCAAGTGTTCAGGGATTGGCTTAAAGTCTCAAGGTGTGGTGAGGGGGTGAGTGAGGGTGCCAGGCAGTCCCAGCCTCTGAGGCTTGGGTACCAATAGGGAAGTCAGGGCAGAGCTGAGAGGAGCTGGGACTGCTCTAGAAGGAACATGACTCTCCCTTCTGTGGCTGCCTCCTTCCAAAGAAGCTGGCCAGGAGAGTGGCTGAAGCTGGAGCCTCAGGGGGCCCGTCTACCTCTTTCTCTGCCCGCCCAGCACCATCCCCCTCCCCCATTTCCATGACAGGATTAAGGACTTGAAAGGATGACACGCAGTTTGCTTCGGGAGTGGGAGGCACCCTTGGGGGGAGGCAGCCGATGGGGGCCCGGAAGAGACTTCCGACAGGAGCTGCCACCGCAGATTCTGAGGCAGAAAATCCTATTTCTCAGTCCTTAATTCCAGTCAATTCCAGTCAAAGGGCTGATAGGCATCGGCTGGCAGTAATTTGTGCAGTTTATCCGCTCTTTTCACCTTCTATCGGTCCTTCACTGACAGGCAGGCCGACATGCTGTTGCTCGAGTGAGGAAATTAAAATTTGATGCAATAATCCCAAATAAGAAGGATTTTATTAGGTAATATATACACTTTAGATGGGGCGTGCTGACCTGATACACTGATAGAGGGAGGCGTACATGCTGGGAGCTGCAGATAAAAAGGGGGAGTGAGGGAGAGTGGGCGAGGGTCCGAATGGAGGCGCCAGGCCAGCAGAGGCAGGGCTGGGGATGGGGGACTCCTGGGTCCTCCGGCCTGGGGGACTGATCAGGCCATGGTGCTCCTTACCCTGGCCTGGCCGGGAAAGTGTTGCATTAAATCAGGGCTCCACACTGTAAAGGGACATGGAGGGCCCGGATCAAGGCATGGAAACGGATTAGAAGCCTGGAAAAATCTGGCTTAGGGTGTATGGGAAGCTGTGCAAGGGACACGGTAAACTTTCAAGTCTGGAGGCAGGGAGGAAGGCCAGAGGTGTGTGGACACAGAGGCGATTCTGTGGGCGCTGGGAGAGTCCGAATCTCCCAACTTACTTCCTTGTCTGGCTTGTCCAAGCCTGGTCATGACCCAAGAGGCGGGACTCAGACCTGCTCCCTGGGAGCCCCCTAGACATTGGCTTTAGTGGCCTTGCGGGACCAAAGGGACAACCCTGGCAAGGCAAAGAGATATCAAGGTCCCTCATCCTGAGAAAGAACCATGTCAGATGCCAAGAAACTGAGCATAAGGAGGGCAGGAGCCAAGGGGAGCAAGGGCCCCGTTTGCCTGTTCTGAGGAGTCATCCTAGCAGGGGCCCGTGGAATCATCTGGAAAGTGTGGCTTAGCTCAGGGCCCTGCACACAGCAGGGGCTTAATAAACATTTAGAGGATGAGTATAAGAATGAAAAATAGAATGGATGGCTGGACGAACTCAGAAATCTGCAGATCTGAAAGGAACACCTGTAGTAACAGCTAGATTTAATATTACTCTGCTACAATACAGGGATGCCAGGAAAGACAAGACAAACTGAAGGTCTCGGAGGATACTCACACCAACACCCCTCTTGCTGACCACCGAGACTCTGAAATGAGGCTGAAGCTGGGACCCGCAGCCCAATCCAAACCCATAACCGCGGTGTTCTAACGTCTGCTAATGCTGGCACTGCTGGATGCGTCAATCTCTAAAACCCCCAGGCTAGGGAGGCACAGTTGAGACAGCTGTAACCCCGGTTCCCCAAGGAGGAAGAGGTCTGGAAGTCGTGTGATTTGGCCAAGCAAGTGCATGGTAGCACAGCGACCTGCTCCGAGACCCCTGGCTGCCCAGCCACCATCATGTCCTCACTTCAATCGACAAGCTGGCTTTGCCCATATTACCTGCATTCAGCCCTGAGCACGATGCCCTGGGAGGCCTGAGACCAGGTCCCAAAGACTCAGCCACCTTGGTGACCAGGAGCCCCAAAGTAACCCACTTACACATCGGTGAACGTTACAGGTGTGGCTACAACTCAGTGGGAAGTCATGCAGCAAAAGGAGGGTGAACTCCAGCAGAGTTGAGGGGAGAGGGATGTCTATGCCTGGGCCAGTGAGGAGGAAGCCAGGAAAAAATTCCAAGAAAGGTCGTCAGTGAGCTGGGAACCAACAGATGGGTGACTTGGGGTTGGTGACCAGAGCAGGCACGAAGGGTGATGAGGATGACAGGATACTGAGTGGGCTGGTCTGACCAGGGCATTTGTTTGTTTGTTCGTTCGTTCATTCATTCACTCATTCCAAAAACACTTCCTGAGCACCCATGGTGCACTGTGCTCACAGCAGACCCCATTCTTGCCGCAATGGTCTCGCGGTCAAGCAGCCAAGGGTGAGTGAGCCATGCAGGAGCAGTGAGCACTGAGAAGGGACGGCCAGGGCCTGGGGGCAGATGGAAGAGCCCACCTTGTCTGAAAGGTCAGGGATGAGAATATGAGTGCTTATTAGCAAAGAGGTTTTGGGGGAGGCAGCCTACAGTCTTGAAAGCCCAAGCTCCTGCTGTCCGTGGACCACCAAGAAAGAGATGGCTGGGGTGGGGACATTCAGATGTCTCCCTCTGCCCTCGAAGCAGCTTCAGACACCTGCAACAGGAGGCCAACTTGTTCGTCAGACCCTCCAGCCCACAAGCGGCCCCAAGAAGTGGATACACCTCATACCTGGAGCCTGCAGTATGGTGCTTGGAGGAGGCCAATGGTCGGGACAGGTCATGGTCTCAAACTTGGGGGGCAGGCTTCCTGGTCTGTGGTGGTCCAGGAGCATGGCCTGCACTCCGGTCAGGGGAGCCTGCCTCTCACTTGTACCCAAATCTGCGAGCCTATGCAGACATGCAGGTGGGGCCCTGAACAGCCACACATTCAGGTGTGTGTCCCCCTTTGCTCTCAAAGCTGTGTCTTTCCTCTAAGCACATTTAGTTCCCTCAGAAGGAGGGGCACAGTTTTCTTTCCACAGAGCTGCTCCCCAAGCTGTATGTCCAGGGGTTGTGTTTGCCCAGAGGAGCCACCTTTTTCCAATTCATCAGCCCACAGTGGGTGCTCTATTCTAGTCTGTACAAAAGCAGGGATGGCTACCGGACAAGGGATACCTAGTACTGCCTGCCTAGACCACAGTTGAGCAAAGTTGCCCACCCACAGCCCCTGCCCAGGGGCAGTGGCATGCTCTGTCTCTAAGACCCCCAGTCACAGCTGATGACCGTGGCGGAAACATGGCCCACGGGCAGCCAATCTACAGGCTAGCTGGCGACCTCTGACCTTGTGACATGGCACAAAATCACACCATGGCCGGGCTTCCCTGGTGGTGCAGTGGCTAAGAATCCGCCTGCCAATGCAGGGGACACGGGTTCGAGCCCTGGTCTGGGAAGATCCCACATGCCACAGAGCAACTAAGCCTGTGTGCCACAACTACTGAGTCTGTGCATCACAACTACTGAAGCCCACGCACCTAGAGCCCGTGCTCCACAACAAGAGAAACCACCGTAATGAGATGCCCACGCACCACAACGAAGAGTAGCCCCTGCTCGCCACAACTAGAGAAAGCTCGCATGCAGCAACGAAGATCCAACGTAGCCAAAAAAAAAAAGAATCAGACCATGGCCAATCAGGTGCCTCTCTTGAACACGTGGCCTTGGGAAACCCAAAGTCTGGAAAGTTAGAAGGGGCAGCCAGAGCTGTGAGTTATCAGGGAAGATCCAAGCCTAAGAAGGCCTGCGGGGCGGATGGCAGGTGGCCGCCATCTTGGGCAGTGATGGCTGGCTGAGAGAGGCAGATTGTCTGACTGGCCCGTGGGGGGCATGGCTGAGCCCCACTGATGTTTTGGGGAGACAGGCTGAGTCCAAATTCGCTCTCCAGCCCAGGCTGGATTTCCCACGGGCATCCCCGTCATCTCACGTGAATCTTTCTGAACTGCTGCCCTTCACTTGCACTAGCCAGTCCTTGCTCTTTGCCACTCAGAGCCCTCCAGGGATGAAGTGAGAGAACGAGGAGGTGGGGTGTGGTATAAGAGGGGATTGGGCTTTCACTGTGCTGGGATACCCATCACTGCCATGCGTAGGGGTTTGGGGGAGTAACGCCAAGGAGCCCATCCCACCAAACAGGGCTCCCATCCCTACCAGAGGTGCAGAGGGAAGTCTCACAAGGGCCGGGGAGGGTCTTACCGGAGGAGAATGCTCATAGATGTTGGTGCTGTAAGGCAGGTTGATGAAGATGGGGTCCATGTCCTGGACGTCTGTGATGATGATGGCCAAGTTGGCCAGGGTGGACAGAGGCCTGGTCTTGTCTTGATCCTTAGAGGACAAAGAATACACAGCCTTAGGTTAAGTGATGTTGTGGACATGCACACACATGGACACACACACATGACACCCACGTGCACAAACACGTGTGCACGTACGTACACATGTATTCCCACACTCCCCCAGGGAAGGGCATTAGCACACGGAGCTCAGGAACTCTAAGAACCTTCAGTGATCTCTGACCTGTGCAGGAAAACACAAACAGGGTCCCCAAGGCCCAGTGGAAGGTGGCTTATCCACTGTCACAAAGAAGGCCTGGGGTAGAGCCACATCTCTGGCCCCCGGCCCAGCCTAGGCCTGACTGCCCCCAACATCTGGTGGGCAGGATGACTGGCTTGTGGTAAAGGGATGGTGCTGTCCTTAGCTCCTTCTCTGGATTCAGTCAGGGGCCACTGCCCCCTCCATGCCCACTTCCTGCCCCCTCTCATCCAAGGGCAGCAAGGGAATTGACTAGGATGCGGGTTCCTCAGAAGAAAGGCCCGTTGACCACAGAGGGGTCTACTCTGGAACCTGTATCCCTGCTCTACACGCTGGGTTTACTGGTCAAGCAACTTTTCCTTTAGAACCAGTAGGGGGAGCTCCAGGGCCTGTGACATTTGTGGGACTCTGGGAAGGAATCCTGAGAGGTCATGCAGGCCAGTGGCCAGGCAGGCAATGTTTAAACCCTCCTAGCTGGAAATGTGGTCCTGTGAAAGCTCACCAAGAAAGGAAACCCAAAACCCATCTTCTATTACCCTAAACGTGATAAACTGCTTAAATAGCTGCTGCTACTGAATAACAATAGCCAACAAGAACAGAAACTACATGCTGAATAGATTATATACCAGGCACTGTACTATACACTTCATTTGCTTTTGTAGGTATTATGTGCCCATTATTCAGATTTAACAGAGACTCAGAGAGGTTAAGTAACTTGCCCCGAGTCACACATCTGGTAAGTGTATAGCCAGGACTCAAACTCAGGTCCTTTTGACATAAAAACTTGCTCTGTCTTGATCTGGGACCCTAATATCAGCCCAAGTGCTAACTTGCTGGGTCACCTCGAATAAGCTCTCTCCCCTTTTGGAGTCTCAATTTCCTCTTCTGTGAGATGAAGGGACTCACTGGAATGACCTCTATGGACTCTCGGCCTTGTAAATTCTCTGGTTTGGGATTTGAGGAGTGACTGTCTTTGGGTTAGATCTCCCTTGGTCTGTCTGGGATGACGTGAATGATGCAAGGCATTCCCCATGTTACAACAAGCCTAGTGCCTGCTCCTGCCCTCCAGAGACACAGCTGCTGAGCCTTCAAGGAGAAGGAAGGGCTGGTTGTCCTACGAGTCCTCAGGGGCAGCCAGGGAGAGGATGGAGGGGCTTTGGGGATGGGTCGTGGGTGCAGCAAGGGAGGGGAGAGTCTGAAGGCAGGGGGAGCTGGGCCCCTTAGACCACAGAGGAGACAGCCTCCCAGCCTCCAAGATGATGGAGCTCACAGTCCAGGCTTGGTGACCACCCATGGTGAGAGCTCTCAGCTAGGGACTGGAATGACCACTAGGCAGATAGGACCAGAGGGTGAAGCCTAGCAGGAAGTCCTTTGACCTCTGGGGCTGGGGATGCTACTGGTTCTGATTTGCCATTACCAGGCTTCTGTGGGCTGCTGGCTTTGTCCAGCGTGGCACCTGCCCTTCCTGTCCCACACCTGTGGCTGCAGCCCTGCTGCTGCCACGGATGCCCCCGTCCAGCCCACCCTGGACTCCATGGCTGGGGAAAGGGGATGGCAGTGGGCACATCTGGCTGAGCAGGCACCTGGCCAGGCTTCCAGCTGTCACTCTGGCACCTACAGCTTTCAGCAGCTTGTTCCCAGGGGAGTCCCACATTTCCCCACCCGCTACCCACCCAGTAGTGGCTGGGGACCCACACTGCTCCCTGCAATTCCACACAGGAGAACTCTCCTTGAGGAAATGCCCAGTGGCCAAGGGCACGGCGTCAGCCCTGAGAGGGACTTGTGCATCAGGTGGGGGAGCCATCTAGACCTAAGGGAGTTCTAGGGCCCCTCCTCTTCCACTGCTTCAAGGCCTGATCTCTGGAAGATTAATGGCAATTTAACTGCATTCACCATCCCAGCTTGAGCCTAGGCCTGGCCACCCAGATTCATGCCCGTGCCCAGCTCTGCTCTCTTCCTCACTGGCCCACAGGGACAATTTCATAGTGAGAAAGATAGCAAGCATCTGTGCATTTCCGGGTCTAGGTGTGTGCAAATGGAGAGTGAAGGGAGGAGCACCACCCCAAGTGGGTGTGCAAGGCACTGCGGGAGGGTGCAGGCGGGTCCAAAAAGTGGATTCTGGTCTTGCAAGTCCCCTTGATCCCAGAAGTCAGTTTTACAAATAGCAGCACACACATCCTCCCAGGCAACTAACACTTAAGCAGGGGAGAAGGAAAGAATGTGGGTGTCATCAGCAGTGGCCTCCCCAGGGGCCGCTGGACCAGGTACAAAGAAAAAGTTTGCATTTCCTGGTTTGGGGGGCCTCTCTGGATCTTGTCCAATCCTGGGGGAATGCCATCTTTCAAACTGGATCCTGGACCCAATCCAGTGTGTCTTCCCCTGGGCTCTGGGCTCTGTGACCTGCCAAGTGGAGCCCCCAGCGCTACTGGAAGCCCCCTTGAAGTGACATGGGGCCAGGTGGTGGATGCTGTGTGTCAGGCTAATGGGTCCTGGAGGGTCAAGAGGGACTCCTGTGATTTGTTTCACTGTTGACCTGAGCTTTGTAAACAGAAATCTAAGGGACAGCAGGCTGGCTCTCGCCCTGCTGCTGGCTGAAGGCTCCAGGAGCAGGGAAGAGGGGTGTGCAGGGGAGGAACCCTACTGGGGGTGTGGCCTGCCTGGCCCCCAGGCCCTTGATAACAGCTGGCAACAGAGTCCAAGCAGCAGTGATGTTCTGGAGACTCAGAGACTCCTGACCATGGGGGTAGTGGACTAGGGGGTCAGACAACATGGGTTTGGGTTCCTGCTGCCCACTACTTATCAGCTTGTGAGTCTCAACAGTGTCAGCTATAAAATGGGATAGTTATTGCTCTCCCACCTCCCTCTCCTGACTCACTCATCCTGGAATTCCCAGGACTCAGCACGGTGCTTGGTGCAGAGGGGTGCTCTCTTCTGTGTAAGAATCACCACTCTAGAGCAGTGGCTAGGATGCTTGGACCCTCTGGCCCCTGCATGTTGGGTGGTGTCAGGACACAGCTGGGTTGACACCTCTGTCCTGTGTCCCAGAGAGTGAGAGGACACCCTGCACTAGGAATGCCCCACGGGGTTACCAGTGCAGGCACTGGAGTCCAGCTGCTGGGTGATTGTGGGCAAGTCACTGAATTGCTCCTGTGCCTCGGTTTCCTCATCTGTAAAATGGGTCCCTTAATTCTTATGACATAGGGCTGTTGTGAGGTTTAATGGAGACAATCCATCTGAGGGCTCTGCACAGCACCAGGGACAGAGCACAAACCCTCAGTAACATCAGCTGTTGTTGATCACCAGCATCACCATTGTAAGCCTTGACTAGCAGGGAACGAGGTTGACGTTCTGTGCTCTCTTTGAGGGTGGGAGGAGGCTGACATCTGGTTGTCTGGGCCCCCGGTGCCGGGACTCACCGTGGCATTGACGGTGAGCTGGTAGGCCTGCGTGGTCTCGTAGTCCAGCTCCTGGATCACTGTGACAATGCCACGTGCACTGTCGATGGCAAAGAACGGGGAGGGGGGCTGAAAGGAGTAGAGGACGCTGCCGCCTGCACCCAGGTCGGGGTCCGTGGCGTTCACGATGAAGATGGGCGTCCCCACGGGCGTGTTCTGGGGGTGAAAAAAAGCAAATAAAAGAGTGAGCTGGAGCTTGGAGCAGCTGCCTCCATCAGTGACTATTCCCCCAAAGCCCATTAACCATGTCCCTCCAGCCAACCAGACCTGCGGCTTTATCATTTTTATTCTAAGAGGGTTCAGGGGAATTTAAAATGCACCATCTATTTTTTTTTCTTTTTTTTTGATGGCCTCCTGGTGGCTGTAACAGCACCAGTTCCAAAGATGATCTGCTCGTCCCGGAGTTCCGGATGAGGGTCTTTTGGTCCCCAACCCCCTGTTTCTTGGCGGTTTTGCTTTCACTGTTAGGTGCCCCTTGGCTGCCCAAGCCTCAGGCACGGGCTGCTCTGGAGGGCAGCCAGGAGTGTGCGTATTGGAGGTTTCAAGGGCAGGGAGCTGGGAGATAAGTGATATGGGGATGTGGCAGAGAGTCTGGGGACTTTGCCTGGTCCACAGAGATTACCTGGTTTGCCCATGGGTGGGCCATCTACCTGCCATGCCTGGGCCATGGCAGCCTGTAACCAGAGACACCCACAAAGCCTGCTCAAACATCACCACCTCCTGGGAGCCTTCCACGATTCCCTCTGCTATACACTGTGTATAGACAGACCCCTGCCCCTTTCTGACTTGGGGTTTCTTGTTAAACGTAACTTCTTCAAAGAGGCCTTCCAGACCCCTAAGCCAGGTCAGCCCCTACCATGCCCCCAACCCCTGCCACTATTTATATTCAGGGTCCCACAGCACCCTGGAATGGTTCATCAGCCACAATTCTTCTGTAATTCCCCGGTCAGTGCCTGTCTCCATCATAGCACATGTGCTCCATGGAAGCCTTAGGGCTCTATCTGCCTTGCCCAGCACGGTGCCTGGCACATGGCAGGTGTCCAGTAAATACCCTTTATGAAGACATGAACGAATCTCTATGACAGCATTTAGCACATCGTATTCTAAGTATCTGCGTATTTGCATCCTCTGCCCAACTGTCAGCTCTCCTCAGCGCCACGCCCACCACAATGCCTGGCATGTAAGCCAAGACTGCAAAATTCTGCGTGAGTAAATTTATTCCTAACTTAGTGAGCTCTGGACACATCTGAAGACGGGCAACTTAACGAGGCTCTGCCCAGAGACAGAAAGGAAGAAACAACCCTTGCTCCCGTTGACTGATTGACTGTTATGTGCCATGCCTGTGCAGTAGGCTGCACCTGTCAGCTCTGTAACACGCAGATTTCTAGGTGGTTGCTATTATCCTATTTTTGAAAAGGACGTTGAGGCTCAGAGAGGTTAGGTAACTCACCCAAGTCACACAGCTAGGCAGTGGCAAAGAAGGCCTTGAATTCAGGTGTAGTTAATTCTAAGCCTATGCTCTTAAGCTCTATTCTAAACACTTGTCTAAACCTTGGTGGCAGTTCTTTCCCTAACTCTTCTGCACGGTGCTGAGGTCACCTGTCAGCATGGGTGGTACCCCCTAGCCAGGAGTGAGGGATTGGACTGAAAGTTCCCTGAGGGCAGAGACAACATTCCTAGTCCTCTGTGATCTTTCTACACTGGGACAATGACTGGGTCCCTTCTGACACCTGCAGGGCTCCTTCCAAGGAGGGCATTCATGTTACTGCCCCCTCTCCGTGCTGCTGGCCATGACCCGGGCCCTGGGTCACTACCTTGAGAAGCTTCTTTCTTTGGGGACCACTCTCGGGTACACTGTCAGCCCCTCCCCAGGACTATCTGCTGGAGGCAGGGGTGTTCTCTGTAAGGCCCCTAGTCAGTCTGGAAAGGGCCTCCAGAGGACAATGTCATGGAGTTGCCATTGTTTCTCTTTGAGTGTGCTGCCCCTCCCCCATCAGGCAAGTGTCAGCCTGAACGGACAGGCTCAGATCCTGTCCTTCTCCAACCAGCAGTAAGGACAGGGGCAGATGGGCAAGGCCCCTCTCCTCCATACTGTCCATGATGCCCCAGTGCCCTTCTGCACAGGACACGGGCCCTCGTGGTCCTGCGCTTTCTCCCCCTCCACACTTCACTTCCTGGCAAGCATTGCATCCTGGCCTTTTGGCTAAGATCACGTGTAGTTTCTTTTCTTATCAGTTTACTATTTCCTGGCAGGTAGAGCTATTTGTACTTCTCCAACCCAGCAGGCTCCCTTACACTTCTGAGTTCCTGAACCTGCTTTGCCTTTGCTAGGTCTGCCCTACCCATCTCAGTGGCTTGGAAAACAGATGCTCTCTTTCCCTCCAAAAGAGCATCAAGTATACAAGGGGGCAGACTGGACAAGTGCTAGGATTTCAGGGATGGAAATACCTCTATTGGAACCTGAGCCTCACTGTGTGTCTTTGGGCTAGTTATTTAACCTCTCTGATCCTTAGTCCCCTCTCTGTAAATTGAAGTTAATAATATCTCATAGGGTTAATATGAAGAGTACTCGAGCTCATGAGTGTAAACTTCCCAGCACATAATAAGTGCTTAGAAGATGGCAGTTGTGATTTTATTGTCTGAATGCCTTCTAGAGGATGGCAGACAACAACACCTTCAAGGGTAGGGCAGGGAGGCATAAAGAAACACGATGACTATTAATGATACTGCACTGGGCATTCCCTGTCTGCAATCCCCAGATCTACTGAGTACCCTGCTCTGCCATGACACTCCCCGCCCCGCCTCCCCAACCTGGGGCGGCCTCAGTGGACTGCATTCCTAGGCTCCCTTTAGGGCTGGCTTCTGCCAATGGGAGGGGCTGGTAGGAGCTCAGAGTTTGGGGAGGAGACAGGAGGAGAAAGAGTTTGGGGCATCACTTCCCCCATCCCTCTAGCTCCAACCCAGCAGCCCTCCTCCCTGGCCCCAGTTTTCAGTGGGCTCCATCCCCTTCCCTTGCCCCTCCAGCCCTAGGAGTAGAAAGAGCTTCCCAGTGCTGCTAGTCTCTGGTGCCTCAACATCCCTTAATGTCCCCCTAGGCCTGCGCCCCCTCTGGAAGTTGTCTCTTCACCGAAATGCCTTTATCAGAACTATCCGAGATGAACTGTTTCCTGGGGGACCCTGATGGACACAGGTACTCTGCAAGGACCTACCCTGAGCCACCACGTGCAAAACCACAGAAACTGTACTCCTCGGGTGCTGGGCTCAGCGAAGCCAGCCTCCACCCCAATATGCCACCACGGCAGCACTGGTCCTGAGGAGATCCTTATGAGGTTCTCAGCTAACCTACAGCTCTCTCTCTTCCCCCGCCTCCCCATCTCTAGGTCCAACATGCACATCACAGGAGTGCCAGCAGCAGCCCCAAGCTCCAGAACAAAGCATGCCATCGAAGTCTGTAGTTCCTGCCACGAGAGGGATGGACATGTTCTGATTTCAGAGTGACCAGCCCCTTGTGAGGCAGCTAGACAGCACTTCAGAGTACATGCCACGTGGAGCTAGTGCCCAGAGGAGAGGGACGGCTCCTGCGAGAACATCAGCTCTCTAGCCCCCTGCCTCAGGGAGGAGAGGGTATTTCACCCATCCATACCGAATGGTCCAGGGTGAAGGCTCTGATCAAAGGATTTAAGAGCAAGATCCAAGAAGATAGGAAAAGGGGGAAGATAAGGGATGGTCCTGTGCCCGACCTTCTTGGATTATGTTTCATGCCCTGCAGTGAAAACCTATTCAATTTCTGCATAACTTAGAAATGGTTTTAAATAGGCCTGGCAAAGAGCTGGGAGGGGTGGGATCTGAGGCAGGGGTGGGAGGGGTGCTTGGAGGCCAAGGAAGCTCCTGAGCATGAAGGCCAGGCCTGACCACACACCCCTCAGGGATGGCTTGAATGTAGAAGCTGGAAGGAACCTTGGAGATCAGCCAGCCTAGTCTCCCCATTTTATAGACGGGAAAAGTGAGGGGATGCGCGTCCATGCTCTCCATCTCACAGGTGGTTAATGGCAGAGCTGTGACTGGAAATTGGGTGCTCTGACTCATATATAAGTGCTTTTCTCACCTCACCCGGAGACACCAACCACTGCCTCCCTGCCCACCCGCCTTCCAAGGAAAGATGCTCTTTATACCCACAGCTCTGCTCAAAGGGATGGATCTAGGTGTTCATGTTTGTACCAAGTGACTTCAGACCCGGGCCACATGCGATTGGTCCAGGGGTAACCACCTGACTCAAGCAGGCCAATCAGATGGGGCCTTGGAAATTCAATCAGTTTTCTGTGGGGAACTGAGAAAAAGATTCTTGCTACCTGGTTGGGGTGGAGTGGGCACCATGACAGGCCGGAAGTCACACAGGAGCCACAGTTACAGGGTGGCGGAGGAAGCCCATCTGCAGTGAGAACGGAGCACGGTGAAGCAGAAAAGCAGAGACAAAGGTCTCTGAGGGCCTCCCTGGCCCCCGCCTTCACAGGCCCTGTCTGGCCCTCCCTTCCTGTCCCTGGCTGTGGTGCTGAGACGCTGTCCGTGCTGTCCTTCCTGTTGCTACCACTTGCTCACTCTGCCCTGCATGGGTCTTGGCTCCTTGACCCACTGGCACCCCCAGAACACATCCAGCCACGGGCAATTCCTCCTCACCCCACAGCTCTGCCGCAGGCTAACCCTGCCCCTCGCCTGCTGGGATTTGGCCCCTTTAACGCTCACAGCTGGGCCACGGAAAGCAAAGCTCATGGCCAGTGAGGCCTGGAGGAGGATGACCCAGAGAGCCAGTTTCTGCCTGCCTGGAGACAGGAGACCACGGAAAAGGCGCCCCTACACCCTACGGTGTCTGGCCTTGGAGTTCAGGGTCTACGGAACCATAGCCAGGTGGGCCTGGGCTGTGCAGGCAGGGCCAAAAGGCCTATTTCGGCTGGAGGGTGGCAGCCCCATTCTAGGGCAACTCTGGCTCCACCTTTTTGCTGGAAAGGAGCAGCTGGTCTTGGGAGGAAAGGCCCCACAGGGCATGATTACTCCTGTTCCTAAAACAGGCCTCTTAGCCCACTTCTCTGTCCCAACTCTGCTTCCAGAGCCCCTTCTTCCACTGCATCCCCTGTCCACCCCCATCCTCTCCCTCACAGCTTCTGAGCCATTTCGAGGGAAATCTCCCCAGATGCACCGCCCATGCTGCCTGGGGGCCGGGGAGTGTGTTTAGGCACCATCCCCTGCAAATCCCTTGCCCCTGCTAGGCCGTCCCTCTCAGCGAGGGGCCCACTCCACGCAGGTCGCAGACAGGGCAGGCCCCTGCCTCTTCCAGCTCACATTTAAGCTCCACATCACTTCTGATGGACCTGCTGTAAATGAGCCACCCTGTGCAATTCAGAGACAAATAAATCTTTTTGCTGCTCTTGGGGTGACAAGAGAATAGACTCTGGCAAAGTTCTACCGTGCAAGAGATCTTGTTCGTTAATAATAATGATAAATAGCTCACTTCTCACACGCAGTGTGAGTCACATTACACTCCGGGCTTCTACAGAGGTGGCTCAGGGTGCTCACTGGAACAGGTGGGGGGCGCACGGGCAGCGAGGGAGGAAGAGGGCCAGACAGAGAGGCCGAGCGCAGGGCAGGGGAAACAGAGATGAAGAGAGTGTAAAGCAAGGGGGAAGGAGACGAGGGGAAGGGCGGCGGGAAGACCACAGGGGGACAGAGAAAAATAGGATGGGGTGATGAAAGGGGCTGAACTGGGGGCCAAAGGGAAATGGGCATGGGAGGGAGAGAGTTCGTGAGAGAAGAAAGAGGGAAGAAAGTTGGGGAGAAAGGAGAGGAAAATTTAAGGGAGCAAAAGACACATTGCGGAGGAAAAGTTGTGAACAAAGGAAAAGAAGTATTATAAAAATTCAAAGCAGCAAGAGAAAGGAAGATGGGAAAAAGGAAAAAGCACGCCATACTCTCTCATCTTTGCAGCGCACCCTCCTTCCACGCCCGTTAGATTTATTCTCAACCCTGGACCAAACCTCGGAACAAGCCCGACCGTTTCCACCATAGGTCCCACCTCTAAAGGCATTATTAATATTTATGGAATGCTTGCTAGATGCTGCCACAGTCTTTAATATCTTATTATAAAGCCTGTTATAAAATGCATTAGTAATAAATTCCTGACAGATGGAGTTCTGACAAGGTGAGGGCGCCTCGGTGGCTCGGAGCTGGGAACAGACCCTCCTGGGCCAAGCTTGTGGCTCAGAGGCTGGGCTGCTGGTCCCTGAGGCAGGGCAGGGCAGGGATTCAACTCTTCATCCATCAGCATTTTTACAAATTGTATCTCATTACCTCCTTTTCCCTGATGGGGGAAATGGGAGCTCAGAGAAATGAAGCAACTTGTCCAAAGTCACACAGCTTGTAAGTGGTGGGAGAAGGATTCAAAATCAGGTCACCTCTGTGTCTCCAGACCTTGGGGACCCTGCAGATGAGGGTGGAAAGTGAGCTCAGGGCCCCTGCTCAAGCAGAACTGGTTCATTTCCTCTGTGGAAGGGCTGGGGATGACAAGGGACCCAAAGATGGGAGATTCAGGTTGGCAGGATTAGAGAAGAGAGGGTTGGTGGGGAGCTTTAGCCCAAAGAGAATTTCAGAAGGAAGAAGGTATCTCAAAATTTGCATGCTTTCACTGGGGATAAGGAAATGGGCTCCCACTGTGACAAGAAGAATTAAAGTCATAAGTAGAGACCTTTCTGACGGGGGTGGGAGGGGTGGGGTGGTACCAGGGCAAAGTGGAGGTACCTGTGCCTTGGTTTCCCCTGAATGCCAAAGAGGTGCTTTTTCACTTGTGACTCTGGAGCCAGGGGCCTCCTGGGGTGCTTGGGGAGGGTATGAAGTATGGGAGGCTTTGTGGCATTCCAGCTTATGGGGGAGGGGAAATGGGGTCTGTGAGAGACGTGAGCTGTATTTCTTTCTCAAACAGTCAAGAAGGCATGTGTGGGCACCAGCTGAGAGCAGAGTCCAAGGAGAGAAATGGTGCAGGGAAGAGAACCAGGAGAGGCAGTTGCTCACCAGGCCTCCATGGATGTCTCAGGTGGCCCCATTCTGGTCGGGAGAGGGCACATGGTGTGTGCACACACCCACACATGTACACAGTGCTCCAGCACCTCTCTCTGCAGAGGAGTCTAGAAGGCATCATTTTACAACATCTCTTCTGTCGACCAGTGTCTGTTCTCTCTTGGGTGAGGTGCACTGGACTCTAAAAAGTGTTGGGTCTGCTCTGAGTGCCAGGCAGACTGCCAGGTGGAGGTGCACGCTCTGTGGGCAGGAGGAGCACCAAAGGGCTGGGGCCCAAGTCCCACACATCTCACATGGCTCGAGCACTTTCCGTGGGCTGGGCTGGCCTTCCAGCTCTTCCACATCTCCATGGAACCAGTTCAGTGCTCTCCCATCTCTGAGGCCCTGCTCCTTCTCAGCCTCTGGCTGTGTACCGCCTGTTCTGAATCCCAGAAAGACCTCCATCAAAGTGCTTACCTAACGCCCATCCTGACTTCCCAAGTTCCGCCAGTCTCTTCACCTGCTGGCGTGATCGTGGACGTGCCCTTCTCCCTTGACTCCCACTCCTCATCAATCACCAGGGCCTGTCAGTTCTTCCTTCAACATTCCTCAAATCCTTCCCCTTCTCTTTGTGATTTACCTTGGCCACCACTGAAGTCCTAGCACTGTCACTTGCACATAGAAAGCATTCAATAAATGTTTTAACAGAATCGGGACTTTCTGTTAAACATGGCAGATTGAACACATCCATTGATTTCTGGTTTTGTCCCAACCCCCTCACCAAAATGACAATATGGAAATTAAAAATACAAAAAGAATAGGAGAGGAGGTGACAACAGATGAGAGGTGCCAACAGAATCCTGGAAACAGATGGAACTGGAAACTGCCTTAGGAGAGATGGGAAAGCTGAAACTTAGGCCAGCATCTCAGAATCTTGGAAAAGCTCAGGAACTGGAGACTTAAGGGGATGCTCAAAACAGGAAGACTGGCTACAAATCTTTAAGAAGAGTGGTAAGACTCCCAGATGCCTTCCCCAACTCTTGCAGAAGATCGGAGCTTTGCTTTCCGGAGGGGCTGAGTTAGTTGGGCTCTGGACTCAGACTGGGAGCTGGACAAGGCAACTGAAAACAGGGAGGTTAAGTGAAAAGCTGCATCTCCCCTCCACTCCCATCTCCAATCAGGCCTCTTTAGCCATTTAGCCTCCTGGAGACTGACAGCCAGGCAGGAGATAGGGAAAGCTGACCCAAGAGAAAACACAAATATTAACATGTTGGAATTCCCACAAAAAAAATTCAAGTCCTCACCTAATCATCCCATAGTGAAGCCCACTGGTTAATAAGCAGCGCCCCTCCCTACCCTGTCCTAATACATACAGCAAGCTTCCAGGCAGGTAAATGTGAACTCACTCTTAAATATGAACAGACAACTAAAGGTCAAGTAAACATTTGTGAAGAGCCTCTAATGTGAAAAACAGAGAGGAAAACAGTAAAAAGGAGTAACAACAATAAATATCTTTAGCAAGCTTAAGACGGACAACACAAGACAGCATCTTTGAAATAATCCTTCAAGAGGAAGAAAGAGCTAGTAGAAAGTAAAAAGTCAACAGAAGAGTTGGAAGATAAAGAAATTTCTCTAAAAGTAGGACAAAACTCAAAGAGATGGAAAATGGGGGAGAAGAAAATTAGTGTAGTTCAGAAGATTCAACACCTAATTAATAGGGGTTCCAGAGAGAGGAAACAGAGCAAAAGAAGGGGGAGGAAATTACCCAAGAAGTAACATAAGAAAACTCCCAGATCTGAAGGACATGCTTCCAAATGGAAGGAGACCACACTATGTGTTCAGAAGACAGCTCCACAATGAAGCATAAAATGATGAAGTTTCAAAACACTGAGTATTAAAAAAAATCCTAGAAACTTTCAGAGAGAAAACAAAAGGCCACACTCAAAGGATCAAGAATCAAAATGGCATCAAAGTTCTTAACATCCAGAACACGAAGGAAAAATGACTTCACATTATGAAGAAGACTATTTTCATTCTAGTGTTCTATACCCAGCCAAACTATCAACAAATATGACTGTAGAATAAACACATTTTTCAAAGTAAAAAAAAAAAATCCCATGAATTCTTTTTCAGGAAATTACTGAAGGGTGTACTCCACCAAAATGAGGGCATAAACCAAGATAGAGGATATAGGGAACCCATGTACTGGGACCTAATATATTAGATATTCTTAGGGTGAATGCCCTCTCCTCCCCCAGACCTAACCTACATCAGGTCTCTTTAGCCATTCAGCCTCCAGAATAGCAAGCAAGCCAGAGCACAGTCAGTCCAGATTGAAGCAGGAGGATGAATGCTCCAGGGAGAATGTTGCCAAGAAAAATACAAACCAAATTAAAAAATCAATATTCTTTTAATACATTGAGAAGAGGTACTCAATTATGTCAGAATATTTAGGGATGAAAAAAATGATAGGTTCATAGAACACTAAGCAAGCAAACAAAAAAGAGGTAATTATTAATTCTAGAGAAAACAAAGAGGAAATATAATTACAGAGGAAATATAATGACAGTACTGTGCACTATGTGGCTCTGCTGTGAATAATATTTATGTAATTATAATGCTGTATACACTAAATGCTGTTTGAGCTAAAAGGAGGGATATAATTATGTTGGGAGGATGGGTGGAGCATATTAAGAGTGGTGTGTGTATGTGTGTGTGTAGCAAAGATGAGGTAGATGGTGGTGCAAAAGTGCAATTCTCATCCTTCACAGCTGAAAGTCGATAGATAATGTCTAAAATGGAAAAATTTATAAGCATGCAATTTGGAAATAAGAAGGTAACTATCAGAAATTGAAAGAGGTTATCTCAGGATGGGAATCAGGAATGGGAAAGGATGAGGCAAGGCACTGCTATTTTTATTATAAGCCTAGCTTTACTATTTGACTTTTAAGCTCATGCATATATGGCTGATAAAATTAATATAAAAATTGAAAAAAATCTCCCTATGGCTGAACCACTGCAGTGGCCTCCCCTCTTTCAGCTCTGCTCCTGTAACTAATCCTGGAAAGTCACTGCCCTAAAGCACTGACCCCCCCCCCCCCAATATCTCATTTTCCTCCTCAAACACTATCACCAGCTCCTCTTTTCTATCCAAGGCAAAAGCTCCTCCTGGGCCTTGAACGTCACCACAGTCTGATCAAAGCTTCCCTTTCCAAAATCATCTTTCATTTTTGCCCCATTGAGACCCTCTGCTTTAGTCAGACGGGTCTACACAGCAGCCCCCAGAGCGCTGGTCTACCTTTGCTCGAGGAACCTGTGCCCTCTCCCAGGCATTCCTGCTGATAGCTCCCCTAGAGAGCAGATGTCACCACCCAGCATAGGGAACTGATGCTCCCTCCCTTTCCGGAAGAGGCCTGGCTGCCTGGGCTTTCTAGGCACACGTGACTAGGCTCAGGTTGAGACACCCTCTCCTGCCCACACTCCCAGGCTCTGCTTTACAAAGAGGTGCCGGGTGTGCAAGACTAGGAGAAGCCTCATCAGAGGGACATCTGGGACCTCCCTTCCTTCTTCTCAGAAGTTTGGTTTTCAAAGCCAGGTAGGATACCCAAGTGTGAAATGGCCCCAGCTACCTTCTAATTCAGAGATTAAGGAGATCCAGGTAATTTTTCTCAACCCCCCGACACACACAGCAGCATCCCTACCCCAGCCCAGTGACCTTCCTGCAGAATGAGTAACAGAAGAGTTTCGAGATCCACCCCCACCCCACGTGCCACTTCCCTTTAGCTTCCACACTCCAGGGTTGTCCCTGCACCTGCCCCCCTGAAGTCAACCTCTACCCCTCTCACTTGTGACCTGCAGGAGCTGAGGGAGGGACGTGCTGCAGCACCAGGCATGGTGCCTCCTGGATGGTGCACAGCTGGCAGAGCAGCCCAGCAGCTGGCTGAAGAGGGGGACAGGAAGGGCCGCGCTGGCGAGGTGGCCCCCAGGCCCACGCCAGCTCCAGTCCCCATGGCATGCTGCTTTCAATGGCGGCGGTACCACCCCCTTCCTCAGGGCTGGGCTCCCACCTCCCTCTCTATGGCACGGGAAGACCTCGGCTGTTCAATTTTACCCTCCCACCCTTCCCCAAACTGAGAAGGTAGTCGGACGGACTCCTGGGAGTCTCCCCTGCTCCCTCCCCTACAAGGGACTTGGAAACCAGCTTCTGGAGGCAGGAAAGGATCCATTCAGCGAGGATTACCCCCCCCATGCACGTTGGCCTGATTGGGAAAAAAAAAAAAACAGAAACAACTGTCCTCAAACTCTGGGTCACGTTCTGGCTTTCCAACAACAATCCGTGTGACTTCCTCCTCTGTTGCTACAGGACATCAATGCAAACATTTGACGCCTCAGTCTTCCCATCTAGGAAATGGGTACAGCAGTCCCTGCACTACCTTCCACACAGAGCTGCGAGGGAGATAAAATAAGTCATTTTGAAAAATCAAAGCCCAAAACAAAATCTTTACAACCTTCTGCAGAAGCAGAAAATTCTAAGATAAAAAATTAGGGAAAGCTATGATGTGACCTATAGAAGAGTCCTCTCTAAAAAGCTACCCTGGAGTCCAGAACCAGGGTCATCTGTGTTCCAGGACTCTGTCCCTGAGCCTAGGGGGCTGAGTCCAGGACAGAAACAGGGTTTGGCGGAGGCATGACGTGGCTGGTCTTGAGACTTAGTAGATTCTGGAAAGTGGCAACTGATAGATGCATGGAGTTCCCTAGGATATTTTTTTTAAAAAGAAAAGGCCTTCCAGGGGTCTAGGGTAATAACTCAAACCCACTGAGGACTTCCTGTGTGTCAGGCCCTGTTTTCAGCACTTTCCATGCATTATCTATCTTGTATCATCCTCTTGGCAGCTTGTGAAGCATACAGAATTACTATCCCCATTCTCTGGATGTCCAAGGCCATGTGTACTAAGCAAGAACCCTGGGATTTGCACTCAGGCAGGCTGCACCAGGGCCCAAGCTCTTAACCACCACGCTATGCTGTGCTCAGTGCTCAGTGAGCAAAGTGTACCAGGTCCGGAAAGCAGGGGGATGGCCAAGATGACCTTGAGAAATTGGGATCCTCTCATTCTGGCTAAGTGCCAGGGACTACTAATGATGTTTAAAGGGGTTGCTACAGAATGACTTAGACCATCTAGAGGTTCCAGGCTCAGGACTTTACAGGAGCCAGGTGTCACCAGGAAGGTGCTGGAAGGGGAGGCGTCAGTTATCAGGAGCTGTCACGTTCTTTCATTCATCGATCTCAAACACGTTTATGGAGCAACACAGTACAAGACTGCGCTGCCCACACTCACACTCTTTATCTTTCCAACAAAAAAACGGTTACGAGCAATTACAAGTGGTTATTTGTGGGGAAGAAAAGAGACACAATAAAGGGAGGCTTTGAGGAAGCAAGAGCGAAAGGGAACGTTCTATGTGAGTCCCAGCTCCACCCTTTATTTGCTGTGTGACTTTAGGGAAGTTAGGCAACCTCTCTGAGCCTCAGTTTCCTTATAGTTATAGATGGGCATAATAAGAAAACCTGTCCCATGGGACTCTTATAAGCCTTATGGAAGATAACACACAATAAGTGCTTAGTGCATAACACATGCTCAACAAACCTTAGGTTCTATCATAACGTTATTATCTCGTGGGGCAGGTGTAAGGGTCTATAAACTATAAAGTGCTTTGTAAAAGTTACTTCTGGTGGGAAGGCCTGGAAGGGGAGGGGATGCCTCTGAAGGCTGAGGTCCTTGCTCTGCTCTCAGCAGAGATAAAAGCCCCGGATGAGAGGCACGGTCAGGGGGCTCTCCCTGTGGCACGCACCCCCATCTCTGTCCTAATGGAGTCCACTCTGGGTGTGCGGGGCCTCCAGTGCTGCCCTGAGCTCTGTGCACAGCTCCATGGCTCACACATGAGGGTCCATCTCCATCTCCCAGCCCCAAATTCATTCCCCCGCATGATGATGAATCATGGTAAACAAAATGAATATGCAAATCTCCTTAGGGCGGGCCTTACATCTATGGAAGCTGAGGCTAATAAATGGATTCTGAATAAGAAGACAGCTCAAGCAATGCAAATTCTCCTGCTCATCTCTCCCCGCCCCCTGCCCCTTGGGCTCCACCCGTCAGTGTGCCCCTTTGTCCCCAGCTGGGACATTCTGAAAGGCCAGGTGAAGAGGGCAGCAAAGGCCGGGGCAGACAGGGGTGGTGGTCTAGTCCTGGTGTGGGTTTTGCCTCTCTGATCCCCATGGCTACTGCTGCCGGCCCTTCAGCAGTAGGTGGTGTGATGTGATAAGTGGAAACTGTCACTTGGTGCCTGGGGGCTTAAAGGCAGACAGGCTGGGGGAGGCTGCAAACCAGGCTGCAGGGGAGCTGAGGGTTGGTGAAGGCTGCAGAGAGGGGGCTTGGTGGGACCAGGACCCAGGCAGGGAGAGCACAGCTGCAGGAACTCACTGGGGCCGCGGAATCTTGGGAAATGGTTTAATCTTCAATAAGTGGAGAGAGACTGGGAATATCATGGCGACAAAGGACTTTAGAAATCACCTTGTCCAGTGGTTCGCTCCCTTGGCTGTGTATTAGAAAACCTTGGCAGCTTTTAAACAATATCAACGCCAGGGCTCACCCCAGCCTCTGTGCTTTTAAGTTCCCAGAGGAATTCTCATGTATAGCCTTGGGGGAGAAGCACCGCCTTACCCAGTCGCCCTATTCTATAGATGAGAAAGCTGAGACCCAAAGAGTGGAGGTTACCTGACTGAGGTCATATAGGTAGTCAGTGGCGGCAGACACCCACCTCAGTGCCTACTCCCTGACCTCCCCCTCCCTTGTCCTGGCAAGGATGGGAGGTGACTCCCTGAACATCCATCATTCTTATACTTCAGGTACAAGGAGCACTGGGCTGGGGGACAGAAGACCTGGAATCAATGTGGTCTCCGTGGGACCCTGGACAAGTTACAAGCCTCTTTGGCCTTCAAGTCCTCATCTGTCAAATGAGGGAGGTGAAGCACATTATCTCCACATTCCCTTCCTGCTCTACAAGGGTATGACTGTTAAGTCCTTCCTGAAATCTAATCCAAGGCTCTCTTGTTACAATTCAGCCCCTTTGCTTCAGACTGTCTTCAGAAGATATAAAGGCAGCATGTACTGAAGCAAAGATTGATAAAGGCATTTCTCTCTCCCTTTCCTTCTTTTCAGTGTGTTGCCCTCTATGGAGATACACAACACTCTCCTGTGGACAGAACACAGGTTAAAATGCCCCACCGCTGGTGGTAGGTGTTTGCCCTGTGCTAGGACTGCAGAGCACAGCCAATGAGAGTGGGCGACAAGCTGAGGAAGGACATTCTGGGAAGAACAAAGGGCATCAGGGGTCAGGCAGCCAGGGGCCTTGCACCCCTGCGGCTCTGTCTCACTAGCTCTCAAATGGTCCTAAAAGGGCAGGAAGATACTAAGACATCAGTGCAACCATCCCAGATGCCCGTCCTGCCCCCTCTTTCACTTCCATGTGACCTTGGGCAAGTAGTGAAACTCTTGGAGCCTCAGCTTCCTCATCTAGAAAATGGGTATGAAGTAATGATTATGAAACACTTAGCCCAGTGCCTGGCGCACAGTAATGGTGGCAGCAGCTCCCATCAGTGTGACAAACCTCGTTATTACCAGGTAATGGCAGCCTCCCATTCTCTGCTTTGGTGGGGGTGACCCAGGGAGATCCACTCATCCAAGGAAGACGCCTGGGGAGGGGGACAGTTCCCTGCTATGTTGTTCTTGAGAACTTTCCCGTGACTGGGGTCCTGAGGGTTCTAAAGGCTGGGGTGGGGTGGAGCATCTGCTGCTACTGCTCTGGGAAGAGGGCTGCTCCGAGGGTATTGTCGGAGAAACAGGGGGGAAAGTCCAACTCTTTGGTCTACTGTGCATGGTAGACCGAGGGCCATGGACTCTGCCACTGGCCTTGGGGACAGCCAAAATCTTGGCACACAAAGACCACCAGACTGACCCCAAGACAAGATGGAGACCCAGAATCCCAGATGCATCCTACTCGAAGGCAGTCCTAGGACAGCATGGCTTCATCTGTTAAGACCAGACTTGACCGGGCTTCCCTGATGGCACAGTGGTTAAGAATCCGCCTGCCAATGCGGGCCACACGGGTTCGAGCCCTGGTCCGGGAGGATCCCACATGCCGCGGAGCAGCTAAGCCCGTGTGCCACAACTACTGAGCCTGTGCTCTAGAGCCCATGAGCCACAACTACTGAGCCCGTGCACCACAACTACTGAAGCCTGCGCGCCTAGAGCGCGTGCTCCGCAACAAAAGAAGCCACTGCAATGAGAAGCCTGCGCACCACAACGAAGAGTAGCCCCAGTAGCCCCCGCTCGCCGCAACTAGAGAAAGCCCATGCGCAGCAAGGAAGACCCAAGGCAGCCAATACATACATACATACATATATATATAAATAAATACAATTAAAAAAAAAAAAAAGACCAGACTTGACCAAGAAGCAAACCAGCCTCCCTTTCCCTAACAGAGCCCAGAGACGGTGCCTCCACACACGTCCTGGCTGGTTCAAGTCAATGACCAACCCGGTCAGGAAGTTCCAAGGGTCTCCCCAAGCCCCACCTGGAATTAAGGACGTGGAGTCCAATTTCTACCAAGAAACAGACTCCTCCCCAGCCGTCCTCCTCCTGGCCCCAGGGTGCCCAGTGAAGGTGGCTCTGAGGGCGCACTCGCCTTCCCCTAGGAAGTAGGAGAGACCATGGGTAGGAATTGCAGATGGCTTTCATTAAGCGGGGTGCTAATACCATGAATTACAAATGAAACCCAGATGAAGAGGACCCTGGCAGCCTTACCTCCGTTTGATATTAATTGGGCGACACTTTGTTTTAATGGTACATTAATTAATGCAGAATTTCGACAGAAGTCCGCGTGACACTCACATTAATACAAATGAATTCATTACCATCGGTGTTATTACAAGAAATGACAAATAAATCTGTAACAGTGGGACCCTTCAAATAATGATCACGAATCATTAGGTTTGCCGCTCGTTTGTACTGTAGCTTGCAAATATGTGTGTATGTTTGCTGCCGCGAACGTGCCTTTGCCTTTTGGTGGGGGAGGCAGAAGGGGGGTGGCTGGCTCTGTGGTAGTGGAAGGGGAAACCTCTTCTAGACTTTACTGCATCTGCTTTTCCTCCCTTTTTCCCCCACCTCAACCCCCAGAGAATTCCACTTTCTCTCCCCAGAGCCCTCCCCCAGGCTCAGGACCCCCATGTCAGGAGTGTGACTGCAGTGGGCCCCCAAATCCAGTGCACCCCGTGTGCACTCTCTGGCCCTGAGGATGGGTTGGTGGGGGAAGGAACAACAGCAAGAGGGCCCTAGAGGGGGAGCTTGGCTTAACAAGGGTTGAAGGGGTGCAGCTATGGCCACTATTTGCTTTCCAGAGGTTTCCCTGGTCTGACCGGTGTTAATGTTTCAGGGAGAGAGTTCAGGTGTTCATTGACCAGCACTGTGCTAGGAATTTTATCCACTATCTCCTCTTCAGTGCTCACCATGGTCCTGGAGGCTTTATCCCATTATAAAGGGCAGGAAATAGGTTTAGAGAGTTTGAGCAAGGAGGGGCCAAGCTCGGGACTCAGCTCTGCCTTACTACAAAGCTCCCGGTATACCAGCTCTTCCCAGGGAAAAGATGGCAGCTACCATCTGCCTAGGATGGGTTAGCATCCAGATGGAGGCAAGGTATAGCCTGGATGAACCCGGCAGGTTAGTCTCGACTCTCCACCCCTCTGCTCAGTGCTTCATATTGTTATCTCCCAGATCTTCCAGGAGTAAGAAAGAGGCCCCCAACAAGCTGGGTCTACATCTGTCACCCTGGTTGTCTCGCACAGCCTCTCAGCTCCCTGAAGTTGAGATGAAGACCATTTTTGCTTCTAAAAGGCAATAAGTGAGGCCCCAGGAAACCACACTGGAAGAGTGTCAGACCAGCCTGGGTGAATCAGGCAGGTTTTGATCTGCCAATCGCTGACACTCAGGCTGCCTCTCCTCCCCTCTGCACTCAGGGCAGACAGTGCCAAACGATCACAGAGCTCTTCCCCAGACTTGGCCGCAGGATTCCCAACCCAGTGCTCTAAGAAGAGTCTATCAGTGGATTGGAGCTGGCACATGATTTGAAGGCTGTGTGCTATCCCTGTTTTAGAACATCTTTCCCTGGAGAAATTTAAAATACGATCCAGTCTCCTCTGACAGGTATGTCCAAGAGCAGTTCAGCTCAGTGGCCAAGAGATTGGTTACATGCCCTCCTGGGATCCCTCTAACCCAGGGAGTCTGGAGCTCTGTAAATCAGTTGCTTCCTCCCCACCTATATGAATCAATAGGCCAGTCTTATCTCCATGTACCACAGCTTTCTGACCTTTGGCTAACGTGAAACAACATGGAAGTCAAATCCAATTCTTTCCTCCCTTGAGTCTTTGCTAATGTGGCCAAACTCTGCGGGCCCCTGCTCTATGACCTGCCCTCTGCCCTGGCCCCTGGAGTCCTAGTTCTCAGAGGTTAATGCCACTTGACTATCGGATGCTGTTTCAGAGGCCAGATCCTGGCTGACGAGCAGTGGGCTGTAGCCCATGGCTGGGTGTTTGGGGGGCTCCAGCCCCTTCTCCTGCTCATATTCTCCCCCATTCACACTGGTACTGAATGAACCAATTAATCACATAAGATTGTTAACTGTACTAATTATGCTAGCTCTTGAAACTTGTGGAACAATTATTTACTGTCTCTGCCTCACAAGCTATCAATTATGGTGATTGCAGGCAGGCTGTCACTTCCCTCCAGCCAGCGAAGAGGCGGCCTAGCCAGGCTCAGAGCTGGTTTCTCAAGGAGAACTCTCACAGGACTTTGTCTGAGCTTAGGCTACATCCAACAGATGTGGCAAAGGCAGTGGCCTCTTCAGGCCTTGCAATCAGGGGCAGTTCAACACTGATCTTAAATGAAGTCTCGGGCTTCCCTGGTGGCGCAGTAGTTGAGAATCTGCCTGCCAATGAAGGGGACACAGGTTCGAGACCTGGTCTGGGAAGATCCCACATGCCACGGGGCAACTGGGCCCGTGAGCCACAACTACTGAGCCTGCGTGTCTGGAGCCTGTGCTCCGCAACAAGAAAGGCCGCGACAGTGAGAGGCCCGTGCACTGCGATGAAGAGTGGCCCCCGCTTGTCGCAACTAGAGAAAGCCCTCGCACAGAAATGAAGACCCAAGACAGCCAAAAATAAATAAATAAAAATAAATAAATTTATACAAAAAAATTCCTTTAGATTAAAAGCTATATTTAAAAAAAAAGAAAATGAAGTCTTCATTTTTTTTTTTTTTTTTTTTCTTTTTGCGGTATGTGGGCCTCTCACTGTTGTGGCCTCTCCCGTTGCGGAGCACAGGCTCCGGACGCGCAGGCCCAGCGGCCATGGCTCACGGGCCCAGCCGCTCCACGGCATATGGGATCCTCCCAGACCGGGGCACGAACCCGTATCCCCTGCATCGGCAGGCGGACTCTCAACCACTGCGCCACCAGGGAGGCCCTGAAGTCTTCATTTTATAAAAGTAGTTCCTTTGTTCCCCCTAAAAGATGAAATGACAACCACTAAGTACTATCCTGGGGATTGCACTACTTCCTTCTTCCTTGTGTCTCTGTGAGCAAATACATAGTATGCTCCTTGGCCAGACTTAACACACCCCCAGAAACCTACAAGTAGGTTGCACATACTTATTATATTTTCCTCTGGTTCCCTAAGTCAGGGGCTCTATATTGCCTCTTCCCAGCCAACCTCAATGCCTGTCCCAGATTCTGCTTCCCCTGTTTCCCAGTACTCCCACTTGGAGAAGAGTTGGTACTTCTGACCAAGATCTTTGCTAAATGAAGGAAGAAATAGAAGTGAGATGTCTTTAGGCTTTGTCCATCCCACCAGGACTTTGAAATATTCCTGTCCTCCGAGGCCACTGGACTTTAGCGCACAAACCCACAGGCCGTCACCACCCCACACACAGATACACTCTCCCCTTCCTGCCCCGTAACACCCCCACCCCCGCCAGGATGACAGTGTGTGATGTGAGGCACGTGTGTAGCTGTTGGGTAAACAAGTATTTATTCAGGCAAGCAGCAGGCCCCAGCAGGCTGCAGCTCCCGTCTCCTGGGCTCCCTCCCCCACCCCAGCCCTCCTGCTGCCCACACTGCTGTCTCCAAGCGTCAGGGCAAAAAGCACTTAGAGCCAACTGCTGAGCCCAAATCTACTGTGGTGCCAAGAAGTACACTCTGTCACCATGCAGTTGACAGGCTGCAGGCAGGCTGGAGTGCGTGGCCAGCCTCCGACCGCCCCCGCCCCACTGGGCCTCTCTTCTGGCTCCTGTTACTGGCAGGGTTCAAACAGGCCAAGCTGCTCCTTAACCCTGGCTTCAGCAGCCAAGGGACCCCCAACCTCCATGGAAGCCCCTCTGGGCTCTCAACAAGCCACTGCTCACTTGACACCTCCATAGGATGTCACCAAGACACTTTCAGATGCCACGCCTTCAAGAGCAAACTCTCAGTCTCCCCTGGAAACTGCATCCCTGGCTCTGTGATGGCTATACATTCCCACTGCAACTAGGTGCTAAGCCAGAAACCAGAGTCCTCCTTGCAAGTTCTTCTCTCAAACATCAGTCTGCTGCTCTCCCTCCCTGCCTACCGCCAGCTCTCACCTGGACCACTGCCGTGGCCTCCTAACTGGGCCCCTGCAATGTGGACTCGCCTAGAAACACACATCTGATTGTGTGCCACAACCCTGTGCTCCAATAACTCCCCAGCGGCCTCCTGCTGACCTTAAGATAAATATCAGAGGATCCCTTCCGTGGCCCTGGAAGGCCTGGCCCTGCCCCGCTCTCCAGCTCTGCTTCCCTCCGCTGACCTCCTTCTGTCCACGATCCAGCCACTCTGGACCTTTTTCACCTCCTCAAATAAACTAGGTGCCTCGTGCCTCTGAGCCTTAGCCTGTGGTGTCCATCCACCATCTTTTCTCATCTTCACCCCCAGGGAATGCCTACTCAGCCTTCATATCTCAACCAAGTCCCATTCCCTCCAGAACATTCTCTGACCCCCTCACCCCCCAGTCTGGGTCAGTTCTTTGGCTCTATTTGCTCAGAGCCTCCTGGGCTTTTCCTGGGGACTCCAATCTCACTTGGTAATTATGTGACCCGTCGATTACCATCTGTCCCCCCACTAGATGGTAAGCCCTTTGAGGGTAGGGGCCACATCTGGTTCTGCTCACTGTTGTGCCCCCAGGGCCCAGTGTGTAGCTGGTACTGAATAAATATTTGTGGAATGAATGCCATCTTGGGCACACCTCTCTGGGCACTCTCCCCATTCTCCTACCTCGTGAGATGGCTGGGAAACACCAGCTCCCAAATTTCTCCCTTCCACGCATTCAACAAATATGGACTGAGTGGCTCCTATGCTCAGACTCTGCTGGGTGGTGAAGTGACACTGACAAGTACCCTCGTGGGGCACGCTGTCTAGGAAGACTGAGGGCATCAGCTGCAGATGGGCAGATGCTGAGCTTGAGTTCTGGCTCCCAGCTCCACTGCCACCACCTGGATCTGGTACCTGCTGGCCTTTGCTCATGCTGTTCTCCTGCCTGAAACATTCTTCCTCCTCATTCACTCATTCATTCAACAAATAATTACTGAGCACCTAACATGTATCAAGCAGTGTTCGAGGTGCAGGGGACACACTGGCAAACTCCTATGCATTTTCAGTCTCAACTTGGTTATCACCTCCTCCAGGAAGCCCTCCCTAACTCCTGAACTTGGGTTGGGTGCCCATCCTATGGGCTCCTAGAGCCCCATCCCTGTACTGCTACCATCACAGCATTTATTGCACTGCATTAAAAGTGCTTGCATAGCATTGAAACCCCATGACTGCCTTGCTTACCATAGTAGCCCCAGTACCACTGTACCCCTTTGCCTGGTACGTGGCAGCCATTCAAAATGTATTTTCTGCATGAACAAATCCCTCCGTTTCTTCCATTTGTGTCTCCCCAAGCTCTAAAGATAAAGGGGGAGACACTTTGGACTAAGACAGGTGGCTGACATAAACATGGAGAAGAGGCATTTGTGAGAAGGCCGTGGGCAGTGATGAAGAAGAGGTGGGGATGGATCTGAGATAAGACACCGAGACGGGATATAAGTTGAAGTACTGGCACTTCCCTGCCTGGGGCCTGAGGCCAGCAGGTCAGAGGGGAAACGTAGACAGGCCAGCTCGGACACCCTTGTTATACATGACTCCAAACCCCTCCACTTTTTTTTTTTTTTTTTTTTCTTTTTGCGGTATGCGGGCCTCTCACTGTTGTGGCCTCTCCCGCTGCGGAGCACAGGCTCCGGACGCGCAGGCCCAGCGGCCATGGCTCACGGGCCCAGCCGCTCCGCGGCATATGGGATCCCCCCAGACCGGGGCACGAACCCGTATCCCCTGCATCGGCAGGCGGACTCTCAACCACTGCGCCACCAGGGAGGCCCACCCCTCCACTTTTGACTTCACCCAGGGTTGGCCCTGTTGCTTCCTTCGGTGTCCGTACCTCCCGGATGCCCTCCTGGCACTGCCCTCACTGTGGGGTGGGAGGTGGCCTCTGCAATCACCTTGCCCTCTGTCTGGAGAGTTGCCATCCCCAAGAGAGCATGGGCTTCACTCCCTCAAGGTCTCTGCCCCAATGTCCTTGGAGACGCCTTCCCTGGCCACGAATCCTGCTCTAGCCCCTTGCCTGCTTTATTTTTCTTCAGGGACTTTAACACCAACAGACATAGACTTATGTGCTGTTCGTTTGTCTCCCTCACTAGATGAAACTGCCAACAGCAGAGACTTTGTCAATTTTGTTCAGCTGAGTCCCCAGCTCTGAGAACAGGGCCTGACACACAATAGGCCCTCACGAACTATTTCTTGAACAAATGAATGAACGAATAGGAAGATGGTACGTGGTATCTAACTCTTACTGGGCTAAAAGTGTAACGATTCTTAGAGAATAAGAGCCAGGTCCCCCTGCGGCGCAAACAGAAATCACCCACCTGCAGCCCGCAGCCAGGAGATACGACGCCTGCTCACTGAGTGGAAGACGGGAACCACCTCGAGGTGCGTCTATTGAAACACCAGGTAGATGAGAGCAGCCTAGTGGGCTCCTCTCCAGCCCTGACCTCTCAGTCAGGGACAGCCGCCCCATCATCCCTGCCGTCACTCCTTCCCCCTCCGGCAGCTGTTTCCTCTCGGGATATGAGAATACAGCCTGGGAGCACCCATGCCTCTTCCATGCCACCCCGCTGTGCAGCCCTCATCCCTCCTTCTGGCAGGAACTAGAGAGATTAAACGATCAATCGCCAGGAAAGGCTGGGCTAGAAGTGCTGTCCCTCTCAAACGATTGCATCTGGTGCTTTGGGGCTAAAGCACCATTGTTTAGTGGCCGCGAGTGTCTTCCGCGACAGCAGCTTAGAGGGCAGATGCGCCTCGTTCTCTTCCACAGCTGTGGCGAGAGGAAGTAGCCTTGACCCAGGCCCCAGGCTGACCTCAGGCCCCACAGTGCACCAGTCACAAATGGATACCAGACCCCAGCCGCGGGCCCCCCACTAACCTCTCAATCTAGCCATAAAATGACTCCCAAACTATGAAGAAATTGGAACATCACTGATAGGCTGGCTGAGAAGTCAGCTTAAAATGAGATGACTCCCTGTGTAGTTGGAGAGAATAAGAAAAAGAAGCACCGTCTTCTTCCCCCAGGCAGCTGTGCCCCAACGTTCTCTGCCTTGTGGGCTTGTGCTCCCCAGGGCGGTGTGCCCACGCCCCTGGGCCTGGAGTGGGTGTGCCGCTCCTCTCCCTCATCTGGTCACTAACCGGTTAAACCCCTGCCAGCGGCATGGGGCGGGCTCTGCTCCCAGGGCCCTGATTGCCCACTGGCCAGCCCCCAGCCTGCTCCATCTCCCAGCCTCTCCACTCTGCCCTCCCCTTGGTGGAGCCGGTGGGGGGATTGGAACTCCTGTTTGGGCTGATTAGGCCTGATTTCACCAGCCTGCTCCCACCTCTGGAACCTTCCCCTGTTATTAAAGTGGTTTTCCTTCTATTCGCTCGGTCTGCTGGATGAAGTGAGTTTATTCGATTTGATTTATCCCCCCACCTCCCTTTTTTCCTCTATGCTCATCCATCCTGCCTGGGCCTATGGCAGCCATGCAGACCGGAGTTCAGTAAAAACAAGGAAAATTAACTTCTAACCTTAGAGTAAAAATAACTATAATAAAGCCAGGTGAATAATAAAGGCTTCATCTAATGCAACTTTGATTAAAAGCTGAGACCTGCCTTCTCACCCCACCCCCACCCCATAAGGACAAGGCTTGCCCTTTAAAGCAGGACAGGGTTATAGGGACAAAAGAGGCAGCCTGCTCTTGCCTCCAATTTGCTTCTCGCTGTTTTCGCCTTCTCAGTCCTCTAAGAAGCCCGAGGATCGCATCCACCAGTCTTCTCTCTGCCCTCAGTACTCAGCAACTTTGGAAGGACCGAGTCACTTGGAAGTAGCAGCTCCCAGCAGCCCTGGACCCTCCTTCCCCACAGCATGGAGGGGCGGGGGGTGGTGACTGGGAATAGGATGCTGGGAGGTCCAGTTCCACCTCAGCCCCTAAACTGCTGTAGGGCCTGAGGGTAATCAGAGTATCCTTCTGGGCCCCTAATTTTCCATCTTTCAAATGAGATGAGAGAAGCTTTTCCCCTGCTAGAGTGGTCCAGAAAAGTGCAAGGATTTGGTAAAATTCAGGTTACTGATCGGAAAAAAGATGGTGGTTTTCCCCGCTGTTTGCTCACACCGTTATAACCTGAATCATCTATGAGGAACTGGGTGTTTCTATAGGAAATCCCCTGGCATGTAATCACCTGGCATGGACAGCATGCAGAAGGCCAGTCCCCCTGGGGCTGGACCCTGGAGAGATCATCGCCAACATCTGTGCTACCCTGTCGGCACTCTGACAGCAAGAAGAAGGAATAAGGAGCTTTTGCCCCTGGCCCCACCCTCAAGTCTGCCATAGCTACATTTCTTCCAGGGCTCTTTGGATGAGAGTTCTGCAAGGCAGGAGGCCCCGAAGGTGACAAGTTCTGGCCTGAAGAGGTGAAAGAACTGTCCCAGGAGTCAGTGCCTGGACCTCCGCCTTAGCTCTCTGAGCCTCAGTGCCCTGACCTGTTGAATGGGACTGCGGGAGGAACATTCCAGGAGTCTGTGCATTAGGCTGTCCTGAGAGGTTCTGGATGGGCATAATTCCACAGGGCAAAGCCTACACACTCCCCCAAACACCCTTCCCAAGACTCCCCCTTTCCCTCCAAAACCAAGAGTTCACAAGGCCCACTAAAACCCCACAGAGGCCCCTCCAAGCCCCCTACCCTGAAAAAGGGCTCTCTGCTCAGAGCCACCGCATCCTCTAAGAAGCCGGAAGTACAAGAACCTGCTCTTCCTGTACTTTTGCTTGGAGGAGGGGTAAGGAACTGAAGTGTGGCAGCTTGGAGCCCAGCCCAGCGGGCAGGCTGGGGAGGTTCAGTTTCATTCACCATCCCAGCCCTCTCTCACTCAGGCACTGAGCTGTGGAGGCAGGAGTCTGGCGCTTTTCAATTTCACGCCAGGTGTCTGTGGCCAGGCCTTGGCGGGCCTTATCTCCTTGGCCTCCTGCCCAGGGGGGCGCCTGCTGAGCTCAGCCTCCCTGCAAAGCCCAGAGCAAGGCTGCTCCAGGGACAAGACCTGGAGGGGGGCAGAGGGGGCCCCAGAGAGCTGACACCCACTGGGCAGGTAGGGAGGCCTGGCTGAGTCCTGCTGTAGGAGGTGGGGCCTCCTGATCCCAAAGACAGAGCAACGAGGGTGGGAAATCACAGCCACAAATGAATCATTATCAGAGCTGGAAGATCCCTGAGACTATTTCATCCTCTCTCCCATGCTTCCTCATTTTCCATATGTGGAAACTGAGGCTCTGGAAAAATGAAATAACTTGCCCAAGGCCACATGGAGTTGATGGAGCTGAGGCCCAACCCCAGGCCGTGGTGCCCAGATTACCCCCTGTGAATCACTGAGCTCACCTCTCTAATCCCAAGAAAACTACATGGAAGATCCCAAGAGGGTCTTCATACACTGAGAGATCCCTCAAGGGGGCCCTCCTCCTTCACGTGGCCAAGATCCTTCCTCTCAGAACCTTGGTTTCCTCATCGGAAAATGGGGAGAGGAGGAGTAGTGAGTGAAAAATCGTTACAGCCCTTTTTAGATCTAAATCAGGGGTCAGCAAACTGTGACCTATGGACCAAATCTGGCTCGCTGCCTGTTTTTGTACAGCTCACCAACTAAGAATGGTTTTTACACTTTTAAGTATTTGGTATATACAATGGAATATTACTCCACCATAAAAAAGAATGAAATAATGCCATTTGCAGCAACATGGATGGATGGACCCAGAGCTTATCATACTAAGTGAAGTAAGTCAGACAGAGAAAGCGAAGTATTATATGATATCACTTATATGTGGAATCTAAAAAAAAAAGTACAAATGAACTTATTTACAAAACAGAAATAGATTCACAGATGTAGAAAACAAACATGGTTACCAGGGGGGAAAGGGGAGAGAGGGATAAATTGGGAGATTGGGATTGACATATACACACCACTATATATAGATAGATAACTAATAAGGACCTACTGTATAGCACAGGGAACTCTTCTCAATACTCTGTAATGGCCTATACAGAAAAAGAATCTAAAAAAGAGTGGATATATGTATATGTAAAACTGATTCACTTTGCTGTACAGCAGAAAGTAACACAGCATTGTAAATCGACTATACCCCAATAAAAATTTTTTAAAAATACTTGGGAAAAAATAAAAAAAGAACAATAGTTCATGACATGTGAAAACTACATGAAATTCACATTTCAGCATTCACAGCCGTGCTCATTCATTTATATGTTGTCTGTGGCTGCTTTTGTGCTACACCAAAGTTGAGACCGTGTGGTCTACAAAGCCTGAAATATTTACCAACAGTTCCTTTACAAGAACATGTTTCCTGAGTCCTGATGTATTTGGTTTTTCCGTAAGATGTTATGGAAAAACCCGAATGAACTTTTTGGCCAACCCAATAAAAGGCTGAGCTGGGTCTGGGCTCCAAAGCCCCCAAGTAACCAGGGCTGGAAAAGCTCAGGAAGGAAGATGGGTGAAGCAACTCTTGCTGGGAGCACTCTGTTCACAGGTACATGAGAGTCTCCTGAAATGCTGGGCCACACCACGTGCACATTCCCAGGGGTACACCCTCCTCCATGTCTGGGGTGCAGAGGTTTCCTCCCAGGAGCTGCAGCTCCCACCTGTCCTCCAGCCCAGAGCCAGGCCCCAGGCCTGCCTTCCTAAAGTTTCCTCTCCTGCTGACTCTCTGTGGCTCACAGATCCATGGACTCCCTGCCTGGCTGGCCTGGCCTTGAGTGTATTGTCAATAAGCGGGTGGCCGTGCGGCTGGTGCGGGGGGCCCGGGAGGAGAGGAATCAGAGCAGGTAATTGCTGCGTGAAAATGACAGCACAGCGATTTATCCACCCCAAACCGGGCCTCGGCATACCAAGAGGCTGCCGGCAGCTAGGAATCAATACCGCCCCAGAGAAGGGATTATTAGGGAGAAAAGGGGGTTTGAAAGATCCATAGGCGCCTGATGACTGTCTATTTCCAAGGGGACCATCAGCTGCATGAGAATCGTGTGCAGGAGCAACAGAGCTCTGGCTGGACTTGGCTGAGGAGGGGCCCTGTCCTTATCCTCCTGCTGACCACCAGGGGGACGGCGTTGGGCTGGGCAGCCCTGGGAGGAAGCTGAGGCCCCAAGTGCCAGGTGTGGAGGTGGAAACGGCGGGGTCCATGAGGGAGACCACCCATCCCAGGTGTGCACTGGCCAACGGACACTAGCAGAACACCCTCTTGCAGGCCCAGCAGCAGCCTGATCTGCTGTGTCATCCTGGGCAGGCCCTTCCTGTTGGGGCCTGTGACCCCCACCCCCAGTGAGGCCCAAGCAGTTAGAAGGCACCTGGGAACTTGAGGTGAGCACCGAGCCGGGCTGCTGGGAATTCCTGAGCTGGAACCCCAGTAGGCAGAACTTGCAGAAGGTAGGAGGCGGCATGCCTTCCTGAAAGGGTCTTCTCCGGCCCGTCTCAGGTCCTTCCTCTCCTTTCTCTGTTCAAAGTGGGCAGGGAAGGGTGAACTGAGGTCATCCCTGTTCCCTGATCTCTTGGGGGAATACTCGGGGGATCCTCTTAGGTTAGGGAGACCATATCAAGTCATCCCAACAGCATGTGTGTGGTTGTGCAGGGGAATCAGAGTAGTACCCACTCCTCTGTCAGTCCCCGGGGGTCTGTAGCTCTGGGCCTGGGAGGCTGGGTTGGGCAGGACATTCTGGACCACCGTCAAGTCACGGGCCCACACAGGCACTGCCCGCAGCGTCCCCGGCTGCTTGGCACATGCACTGAATAACCCAGTCAAGCTGAACTTGTCAAGTGAGGTGTAGGGAAGGAGCTGCTTTCTGTTCCAGGGTCTGGGCTGATTCAGGGCTGGTTAAGGGGTCCCCAGTGCAGACCCAGGAGAGCCGTGAACTGCGGGTTGGTGAGGGAGCCTCAGCCCCCTGCACCCGTGACTTTGGAGGTGAGAAGCCAGGAGGAAGCTCACCCCATCTCATCACTTAACATCCAAGAGGGTGGGATGGGTGCTCCACAGCGCTAAGGACCAGAAAGTCCTGGTCTGCTCTGGGGGAGGGATGGGCCCCCTTCCCAGAACCCCAGGGGTTCCAGTTAAAAGAGAGGCCCTGACTCCCCAGCCAGGACCAGGCAGCAGAGAAAGGGTTGAAGCCAACCTGCTCCCTGCCAGCCGCGCCCCCAGCAAGCACAGCCCTGCTTTTCTGCTGCTTAATAGGATGAAGGCAAACACCGACAGCCTGTCCCCAAGGAGAGAGAAGAGAGAAGATGGGTGGGGGGCGAGCTGCAGAGGGAGAAAGAGAGAAAGAAAGAGAGAGACAGGGAGATGGAGGGATAGACAGAGACCAAAGAGTCAGAGCAAGGGATAAAAGGGGGAAAGAGACAGAAAGAGAGAGAGAGAGACCAAGAGAGACTGGGGCACGGGGAGAGCAAGGAGAAAGAAGAGGGGAAAGAAGGGAAGGAGAGAGCTGGCTTAGCAGAGGGGCCTTGAATATGCAAGTTCTTGAGGGAGAGAGGCTGGGTTTATAGTGCAGCCCTCAGCAGACAGCAGGAACAAATTGGGTTTTGAAATGACAGATAAAAGGAGCTGTTATATCTCCAGCCTTACATCATTTAGTTCATCAGGCTTGACATAGGTCTAACAAACAAAGCCACAAGCAGGGAACGAAAGACATCGGAGAAAGAGAAAGGCAAAGGAAGGGAGAGAGCCGGGGAGAGCGGCCCTCCCCTGGCTCTGAGCTCTGAGCCGGGGCTTCTGATTTTTATTCTGAGGAGTTGATGCCCTGCCCGAAGGAGCCGGGAGCCGTGAAGCGCCTGGCTGCAGGTGGCAAAGGCGCGAGGGGAGTCGGTCTCAGCCTGGGGAACACCATCCTCCAAGGTGCTCACTCTGGGTTCCTGGCTGGGGTGCCCATGGGAGGGGACATGGGGGTGTGGGGAGGATGGGTCCAGGCTGCTGCCCTCTGGAGGGAGCAGTCACCAGCTGGGAAGACAGAAACAGGGGGACACAGGGTGAGGAGAGCCTCCCCACCACTCTTCTGGGGCTCATGTCTGGACTTGGTGGGGGGGTACCGGAAACTGTCTAGGTGCCCAGGAGACAGGCAGAAACAGTCTCCTAGGGTGGAAATCAAGTGAGGACAGCAGTGACAGAGCCCGGGGCTCTTGCTCTCTGACTCCTACATTGTCTCCCGATTTCTGATCCTTTCCCTTTACCGTGTGAACTCAGCAAATCGCCGCCTCCAGCCTCAGTTTCCTCGTCTGTACTATAGAGATAAGAACTCCTGCCTGGTGAGGACTTACTAGAATGAAGCACCTGGTACACTTTCACAACCCAAGTGTGCTCATTTGAAGAAGAGAAAATACAAACAGTCATGATGAATTGCTAACCCCTGGGAGTTTATCACGTGCAATATCCCCCGAGAAGGCAGTTCTTGTAGCCACCTGTCATTTGCCAAAATATATTCACCTCAGCATCAGACAGTCCTGATGCACTTGCCTCTCTTCTGTTTTGCTAAATCAGATTAATCTGAGGAACAGGAAAAAACTATGTTGGACATGACGGCAGATCAGGAAGAGAAATGGTTTTGGTGGGGGGGAGGCAATGGCTCTGCCAATCATGTGCCCAAGAACAAGTGTCTTCTCTTTTCTGGAGCTCAGTTTCCCCAAATGTCAAGTGAGGGGTAGGCCAGATAGGCCCCAGAATTCTGGGAGGCGCCAGGACAACTAGGCATCAGACCGACCTGTTCCCTCATTGCCACGCTCCGTGGGGGACCTGGTGGCAGGTTACTGATATATGCTGAGGCGGTGGGAAGCTCCTGGCTTTGGGGTAACCCTTAGTGTGTTTGAAAATTCACTCACTACTTTCTCAGTTGCTCCTCCCTGAGAAGTGGGACCACTGGAGACCTTGTGGGATGGTGCTGGCAGGGGGAAGACAGGCTTGTCTCTCTCTTCCCCTGCCTGCTTTTGAATAAATCAGCCCTGCCTGCCAGCCTCAGTTACTCCTATCTGTAAGAAGGACACAGCGATATGGACAAGGCTGGGGGCTGCTGGATTACACCCAAGAGAGCGGCAGGAGAAATTAACCAACCCACCTATTGGGCACCTACAGATGACCCTTGAACAACATGGGTTTGGCCTGCTTGGGTCCACTTGAATGAGGATTTTTTTCAATAGTAAATACTACAAAACTATACAATCGGAGGTTGGATGAACCCACGAGCATGCGTGGATATGGAGGGCTGACTATAAGTTATACTCAGATTTTTGACTGTGGGGAGGGCCCGCGCCCCTAATCCCCGTGTTGTTTTAGGGTCAACTGTACTTTTCCAAGATGGAGGTGGGAAAATTCCAGTTCTGCTTTACACCAGCCGAGTGAATCTGAGTAGGTGATTTGTTCTCCTTGGTCTCAGTCTCCTCGTTTGTGAAATAAGGTAATAACACCGTCATCTCAAAAGAGTCAGGAGGAGGAAATGATGTTTGAAATCAATCAACACAGCGCTGGCCCACAATAAGGACTCCTTATGTGGCCGTTGACACTGTCAGTTTGGGGCCCTGGGATGAAACTGGATCAATGGCTGAGACCCTGGATCTTTTGGGGGGTGGGCTGGGGGAGACTGAAAGCCAGACTGATGGGATGGGCAGGAAGCAGAGACAAGCCAGGAGAGACACACACAGAGGTCATCCATTATCGGGCTCCTCGGGGTATGCAAAGGAAGAATGGATTGGATGTGAAAATTACCTTGATCACACTCAGTTTTTAAGGAAATATAAAGAGCCACTTGGAAGAGGCAAAGTTATTACTGGCTGCATTGTCCTTGGCATCACAACACTGGAGAAAAATCCTTCAGATTAATGTGCTTTTGTGAATCTTGACTTCTTTTGGGGGGAGGAAAGGGGGGTGTTGGTGACATTCTGCTAGCTAACAAAAATGCAAATGGGATGACTCCCCCTCTCCCTGCGTCCTCTGTCAGGCCCCTGACAGATCCTCTGGGCTGTGTTTATTACTACTAACGGCTTTCTTGTTATGATTTTGCTCTGAAACATAACCAATGGTTCTGGAGAAATTCCATTATTTCCCCATCTTATTCAATGAGAGATCTGAGCTGCTTTTCTGCTTGGGGAGTCCGGGTTGACCGCTCCAAAGGGTGGCCACTTGCCTCTTGCTCCCATGCCCAGGCCCTCAGTTGTGGACCCATGGAAGTTGGGAAGCTGGGGCTGGAGGGCGGGAGCTATCGGGTGGTCCATACTGGCTCCCGCAGTGGTTGTGTCAAATACAGCTGTCAGAGGAACATGGAACCCTCAAGAGCAGCCTTGCAAATAAATATCCAAATTGTCCTGATTCTTGTCGCACTTTATAGGCCAGATTGCCCTCCTTCGAGGACACCAGGGGCCTCCTGTGCTATGAGGAGTGTGGCTGAGCTGCTCACCCTTTGAGTTTGATGGCCTCCCCACTCCCCAATCACACCACTGACCTCTGATGTGATGGGTCCCTTCCGCCACCTCAGACACAGGGGCTCCCGGCCTCTTTGCCTCATGGTGACATTCTCTCCTGGAGACCTTTCCTCCTGTCACATTACTCGCCCCAGCTGACCCCACTGACCCCTTTCGGGTCTGGATGGAACAGAAGGGGTACAGATTGATTATGGGTGGTGGATTTCCATGACCCACTGTCTGCAACCCTGCCCCGTCCACAAGTGAGTCTCCAGTCCCCCCGCAGACTCAAGCTCCAACCCAAATCCACAGCCTTGCCCACTCATTTCCTGTTTCATGACAGTCTTCCTCCCACTCTCATCAAGTCATGCCATCACTCCAAAACCTTTAAAGGCTCACTATTTCCACTGTATGGAAAGCAAACGCTCTCCACGCCTTTCAAAGCCCTTGGGGCCTGTTCCTTCCCATCTGTTCCAGCCCACCCCTTCCTCTTCCCTTAATGTCTTCTGTGATTCAATCCCACCAGCCCCATCCTCACTAGCCCCAATTACACCATGCTCTCCCCACCTTTGCTTCCCTGCCCTCTTCCTGGAATGTGCCCCCTTTGTCACTCCATGTCCAAGGGGCCTTAAGTCCTCCTTCCACAGAAGCCCTTCTGTCCCCACAGGCCCTCAAAGGTCTCCCCACTCTGTCTCCCCATCGGCACCCACAGCCTGCACCCCACAGAGTAACCCTTCCGCCCAGTCTCCCTGTCCCCATGAATTCCTTTTGTTTTAGGTTCTCCATCCTGTGATGGGAATGTGGGCTGCCTGGGGGCAGGGACCACACCAAGGCCGAAGGGACCTGCCCTCCTGCTTGCCCTCTGACACCCAGCCAGGGTGCAGCCCAGGGCAGATAATCCCTCGACACGCAGACTCAGAACTTCAGCCGAGAGAATGTGGCCTTTCCTCAGCAATTTCCCTGTCTTGGGTTGACAATGTCAATTTCAGGCACTTTCCTTGGTGTCCAAACTCATGCCACATGCAGAGACCTGCCTGGTTGGCACTTCTGGATGATAACAAAGTGGAGATGTGATGTCACTTGCCTGGCATAAATCATTACATTTCCAGTACACAAGGGTGAAAGTGGGCCCCAGCTATGCATGGGCCTGATTAACCCAGTCCCTGCCTCTGTGGAGGTGGGGGGTGGGTGTCACCTCAGGGCTCAGTCTCCTCCAGCTAGCCAGCCCCAGGGCAAATGCCACTGGGCATGGGGAACATTCGAAACCCTGCTACTGGGCAGACGCAGGTCAAATCCTTCCCCACACAGCTCCACTCAGTAAAAGCCCATTATGATGGGCGTCTCCCCATCAGTGAAGCTTTCTTCCTGTTCCTTAAGACCCACCGAATGGCCTCAACTTGCGGCAGTTTTCTAGGGCTACCGGAATGTGGAGCAAAGCCTTCTCTGATGCCACGAACCCCAACACGTTTGTGAGTCAGGATCAACTTGAAAAATGAGCAGTCTCTCGGCACCTGTGGTTGTTAAGACTCCTTGCTCCCTGGAACAAGACCCAGGAGGCCAGAGGGGCCTGGGCACCGTTGGGGGCGCAGATCAGCACTCAGCCCTCTCCCAGCAGAAAGCAATGATCTGATCAAGAATGCAAAGTGGGGGGCCTCCCTGGTGGCGCAAGTGGTTGAGAGTCCGCCTGCCGATGCAGGGGATACGGGTTCGTGCCCCGGTCTGGGAGGATCCCATATGCCGCGGAGCGGCTGGGCCCGTGAGCCATGGCCGCTGAGCCTGCGCGTCCGGAGCCTGCGCGTCCGGAGCCTGTGCTCCGCAACGGGGGAGGCCACAACAGTGAGAGGCCCGCATACTGCAAAAAAAAAAAAAAAAAAAAAAAGAATGCAAAGTGGGGATGAAGGAAGACACGGGCCGTAATTTACACAATGTCTTTGGGCTTAACCAGAGGTTATGAGCACCATCCACCCCGCCCCCAGCCAGTCTGCCCTTCCTTTGGTTCCACTGCTGTCTTTCTCCTGCTCCATAAACCACCATCTCCAAGCCATAAAAAGTGCAATGAGCAGCCCGGATGGAAAGATTGGGCATGGAGCGGGCAGTCAGCCATGCTTCCCTGAAGAGCCTCAGAGGACGTAGGCCGGCAGCAGAGTAAGTCTAGCCCCGAGGGGCCGTCTCCTGGCCGCCCGCGCAGGGAGCGGACGATGGGGGCTCTTCAGGCACCAGGCCAGGAATTATTGGCTTTCTCGGCTGAAAGGACCTCTTCCCACTGCCAGTCCAAGCTGGCGGGGAGCCTCCAGGATCCTGGAGTTTAGAGCAAAAGGAATCCTATAGATCCCCAAGCCTCACTCCTTGGTCCCAAGCAAAGTAGCCCATGGCAGTGTCTATACCTGCCCTACCCTTGGCGTCCAGTGTAGGTGGTGATCACCACCCTCAGAACAGAGCCAATGGACCTGGAAGTCAGGGCAGGGGAAAGGCCCTTAAAAGACCACTGAGTCTAACATTTCAGGTAACCTGGTCTGACCATCCTATGAGTTTAACTATTGGTTCTGATGTGCATGGTCGTGGTGGCAACGTTTTGGGGGCAATGGAGATGGGCGTGCTTGTCAGGCTGGCAAGATTCTTCTGAACGCTAGGAATAGGAGACAATTCAAGAAAGCCCCCAGCTCAGAGAGGTTTAAATAAACTTATTTCTATATCAGCAACACAAGACTGAACTGGGGTAGAGCAGCTGGTGAGTGGGATGGGGGGATCCCAGGGCGATGGCGAGTTGTGCTGGCCAGACTGATGGTACTTTAGTGGTTGGTAGGGGCAGCCAGCCCTTCCAGATATGGAAAAAATGTGAAAAATCAGGACAGATGTCCTTCGGTTGAGTTGAGAGGGCCTGTTCCATGGGCTAGTTTATGAGCCAGCGTGACCCAGATTCAGCCTGAGATGATGGACACTCGCCCCCAAATCTTATAGATCTGTGTGGGGGGGCTGGAGATAGGCCGGCCACTTGGAAGGAACCAGTGGGATGCGGGGACAATCACATATCCAGGTGGGGATGAGATTGGGCACCTCGGAGTGAAGGGATGCATCAGTGCCTCGAGGGACGGCCTGACACACTTAGGAAAGGCGTCGGAAAACACTGGGCTGTTTATCATAAAATTGGTAAAGAAAATAGAATGGTTAAAATTCAGAGCCTGGCCAGGAATAGGGGCGGGGGACGGTGGGAGCCTCAAAGGAGATGCTTTCTGAAACCTCAGGAAAAAATAATGCAGGGAAATGAGAAGTGGGACAAGATGCCTTTTCTAGAACAGGGAGTTACAGATTTAGACAGTCTGTGGTGGTAATTGGGGGGCAGAGAATATTTGCATACCTCACTCTGCCACCACCATCCATCCTTTCTGCAGTCACCAGAGACCCTTTCCAAAAGCTCAGCCATGACTGCATCCTTCCCTGGCCCCAAAGCCCTCTATCCCTCTCCACTGCCTAAGAGGAAAAAATCCAAACTACTGACTGGGGTATCTGGCGTCCTTTATATTGAGGCTCTAATCAACCTAAGTTTACCTTATGTCCACGGGCCTGTGCCAGGACTTCTTCTTACTGCTTCCCAAGCATAACTGGCCCTTTCCCGATTCCACACCTTTCCTCGTGCTGACACCCCCTTCCCCCGCCTGGGCTGCCCTTCCCTCCTTCTCAGCCCATTCAGCGGGGGCAAAGGCTGCCTCCCCCACCAAATGCCATTCAACCTCCACCTCCAGCAGCTGTTTGCATGTGTCCTGTCCAGCCAACCTCAGCTCACAATTATGTGGGTTTCTGTGTGTCTCCCTCACTAGAAGTTCCCAGAGTCCAGGGCTGTGGGGCATTTGTGTGTCTTCCATCTCCTAGGAGCCAATAAGTATTTGTTGAATTTATTACACATAAAATTGAAGGCTAAATACAGCATGGCAGGGCTAACCCTGTGAGGTGGGCAGGGAGGTAGTCACATCCTTATTGTGCCAGTGAAGAAGCCGAAGTCCAGTAGGAAATGACACTCCAAGTCTCCTGACCAGTGGCAGAGACAGGACTAGAATGAGGGGGGGCTTGCGTTTCTGGAGCCTGTCATGCTGCGTCTCGGCCCACTCGTTCATTTGCACACTCCCTGAGTGCCGTCTGAGTCAGGCAGTACCAGAGACCCATGCTCCACTGGGAGGTGGAGCCCAGCCAGGAGATGCCGGAACAGCAGGGGGCTGTCATGCCCCACGGTGCCAGCTCGAGTGCTGGGCGCACATTGACAACTAAAAACAGTTGCCAGAGGTCAAACTGAATACTGTTCCTCTGAAAGCTCCAGGGCTTAGCGTCGGGAAAGCTCAAGGGTGAGGATCCCAAAGGCCAGGCCGTCTGAGTCTCAGTCTAGCTCAGAGTGGTCCAGGTGGGCTTCAGGGAGGGCCCCCTGGTGGGTGGAAGGAGGTGCTGGCTGTGGCCCCAGCCTCCAGATTCAGAAGGCTAAGGGTTAACCTGCCTCCTAGAGTTACACTTCCTCCACCGCTCCTGTCCCAACACTCAGTTCCCCTGAAGAAGGACCTGCCATTACCCTGATTGGCCTCTCCAAGGCCCAGCTGCTCTGGTTGCGTGTGCTCTCTCCCCCAGCTACAGCCGGGAGGCCGGCAGAGCAGCTTCGGTGAGAGGCAGGTGGGGTTGTAATGAACTGAAGACGGGTGACAGCTACAGAGGGACAAGTTCATCAATTAGAGCCTTCCTGCCTGAGGACTTCTGGGGAGGGCTGGGGTCGGGGAGGGAGGGGGCCGACTGGCTTCCCTCCAGAAGGTCCTGATGCCTCAAGCTACCCAGGCCCCTGGAGAGGTCTCAACCCCAGCTCCCAAGCAGCTGTTTCTGCCTTTTGCTGTGGATATCAGGGGCCTCGGAGGGACTCCCCCTTTTCGGGAGGGCTGACGAGCAGTTCCCCTGAGGACTAAATGTCTTCTGAACAAGAGGGAAAAATATTCAGTCCAGTCCAAAACTCTTCAACTTCTTATAAAACTGAACTTGGTAAAAATTAAAAAAAATTTTTTGGCACATCCTGTCAAATGTGGGTGTTGTCTATGGCTAGAAAGATCAGGGCACTGATGGCCTATGGAGGCTCCCTGGTCCTCAGGTCCCTAACCCAACACAAAGTGGCTTGCCCCTAGGGATGGGAGGGGTGATCCATGCCCACATTCCCAAGGACAGGGACCTGAGCTATTTCCTATGGAGCAGGGCTGAGGAGCTGAGAGCAGTCACCTCTGGTAGGGTGAGTGTGGTCACCATTTGTGCAGGCGAAGACTGTAGGTGACTAACTCAGATGAATTTCAACTTCATATATTTCAAAACAAGGGGCAAATGGGCATCTTAGAATGGAAGAAACAGAGTTAATTCTGGAAGTATGTTAGTGCCAATGGAGTCTGGGAACCCCCAACAAAGGGGGTTCAGAATCCTGAATGGGGACACTGGACTTATTACCTCCAGGGGTTTGGGAGTACTATTTGCCCCAGCCAAAAGCTAGAGGAGATAAAGCCCTGGGGTCCACAGCTGGGGGAGTCCTGGGAAGAAGGGATTACTCTAAGGCCCCCTTTGTTCCTTACAAGTCCTTACATGCTGGTGCTAATGGGGCCAAGGTGGTGGGTTCAACCCCATGGCAGCCTCCCATGGCTACACTATCACAGACTCACCCTAATCCCAGCCAGCAAACCTGGATAGATGCAGCGCAAGTGGCAGGCCAGCATATTCCAGCTCAACATAGGAAGAATTTTCTAACAATTTAGAGATGGCTGAACTTGTCCTGGATGACCCCAAGGAGCTGGGAGCTCCATGTCACAGGAAAGTGTCCAAATAGACGTACTCTATTTGTCGTGCATGTTGTGGTGTCTGCTAGCAAGCTGTGTGACCTTGGGTAGTCACTTAACACCTCTGGGCCTCTGTTTCTTCATCTGCATAATGGGGAGAGTGGACACACCTTTCTCCAAAGTGGTCTAAGAATGCAATGATGCCTAAAAAGTGCTGAACACAGTTTCTGGCACACAGGACGTGTTTGATAAGCATTAGCTGTCCGGTAAGCATTAACTGTGTGTTTTATTCTATTTATTGGTGGGACAGAGAGGTGGAAGAAATAAGCATTCAGACTCTTTCCTTTTGTGATGGTCACAGGGGCTGTGAATGCAAAGTTGGGGGCAGGGGGTGTGAGATGAGAGGCTTCAGGAAGGTAGGTGCTTGGGAAAGAGGGAGAAAGAGAAGAGGTGACCCACCTGCAAGAACACCACGGACCCTGCCTTGCACACCTGCCCGCTGATAACACGCCAAGCAGGCAAGAAGAATGACAAGGCCATCCAATGCAGTCCTTGGCGCAGCAGTGCTGAGGGGTGAGGGAAGTGAAGTCTGAAGCAGAAAGGGGGAGGGGGCTTCAGGCCCAGGGGGCGTGGCAGCCTGCTGCAGAGGCCTGTCTTGTGACTGTGGCTCCACTCCACCCGGGCTGTGGGCATCAGCAGGGTAAGAGGAAAGCCTGAACTCAGTTGGGAGCTAGTAGGGCAGAGCCAGGAAGGGCTGGGCCTGTCTGCCCTCGCCGGGCCTGGCACACGGGCCCAGAAGTCCCCGAGGAGGGCTCATTAGATGCCACTGGAGTCCTGTGCAGGGAAAGCCTGGCTGAGAGAGATAAGCTGCAGGGTCCCAGCACAAGCCCCGGCTCCTTGGAGCTGCCAGAGCACATATTTATGGGACCCATTCAGCTCAGCCTTCATGGCAATTAATAACGGGCCAGGCAGAGAGACGATGTTTGTTGTGTGTATGTGTAAATGTGTGTGTGTGTGTGTGTATGCTGGGGTGGGGTGTGCAGGCCGGGTTTGGTGGGGGAACTGAGTATCTTTCCTCAGGGATAACCCCCCTCTGCAGCAGATCTGGTCCCTCTCCCCGCTTGGGAGAGAGGGGCTGTCCTAGTCTAACCCTTCCAGCTGAACTCTGTGGGCAGGGAAGGGGGCAGGAGGCAGGAAAGGGCCTGTTTCCTAGGCTTCTGGGGCTCAGCAAGCCCCAAGCCCACTCTCTGCACCCAGGAGGGGCTGGAGTGACTGAAGGGAGAATCTGGGTCTTGACGTATAAGCATGATACACTCTGGTTCCCTTCTCCCCGGACTTCCATACACTGCAGGAGAAACTGTGAGATGGGGCAGTATGAGGGAGGAGGAACAAGGGGATGCAGAAGCAGGCACAGAGTGACAGCCTGGAGTTCGGGGGCAAGCCTGTTTGACGCCTGTGCGCAAAATTAGAAAAAGATTGCCCTTCAGAGTGGACCTGCCCTGCGAGAACACAGCCTGTACTGGCCTACTGTGCCAAGAAAAATGGGCTTCCTTCTCCAGGCAACGCCACCAGCTCCAGATACACGGCTTCATGAGCAGTCCCGGGCTGCCTTTACCAGCACTCTCCGGCTTGCTCAGTGCACCACCTGCACAACCATAGAGGGCAGCTCTGCAGCCCCCGGGAGTCTCCTTACATCTGAACCCTACATTGAGAATCGGGGTCACTCTTGCTTGGCCCTGGCTGCTTCCTAGAACTTTCCTCCTCAAAGTGAGGTTGGGGCCAGCAGCACTGGTATCCCATGGGAGCTTGGTGGAAACACAGTCTCAGGCCCCATCCCAGACCTCCTGAATCAGGATCTGCATTTCAACAAGATCCTCAGGGGATTCGAGTGTGCAGGAAAATGGCTTAGAAAACACTGGGGTTGCACAAACACTGGCAGAGATAGGGCAGAGAGAGAGAGAGAGAGAGAGAGAGAGAGAGAGAGAGATGCAGAAAGCAGAGAAAGAGATCCTCTACAGAGTAGGGGCAGGAGAAGACAAAGCAGGGAGGAGGAGGCAGAGGACGCAGGCACCAACCTGTTCTGCTTGTTTCAGTCCAGTGCCCAGCCCCCTCCTCAAGACCTGTCACCAGGGCCCCTCCACGTAGTACCAGCACACTGGGGACCTCGGATATCTGTTCCAGGTAGGTGGAGGCCCAGCCTGGCAGCTCACAGTCCCAGGGGGGCATATTTCAGGGCAGGCCTGGACCCCTGGGGTGGGGAACCAGGGTTCTGGGGGCCTGGCTCCACTACATCCACCTCCCCCCCCACCCCATCTCTACACAGGCCTTTCACCAGGATTTCCAGGCTGGTGTGCAGGCCCGCGTGCCTCAATCACTCCTGACACGCTGGTTGCAGGAAGAGAATAGCTTTCAGCTCAATTACCCTTCACATTCCAATATCATAACGCTCCGATGAGGTTTTTTAACCAAAAACAAAAAAGCCGTGTCTGCCACAGGCCAGATGCAAGGCCAGCCATGCAGAAGGGACGGGCCTGACCACCTAACAGCCCCCCAGGGGAGACTATGGGAAGGGACCCGTCCCAAGGCACCGGCTGCACAGAGAGGACACTGAGGTCCAGGGCCTCAGTTTACTGACAACACATGCCCTGCCTCCGCCCATCCACTACTAGGCCTGAACAACTCTCGGCCCTGGGGAGAGAACACTGAGACCCATGTCCAGGGAGGCAGCAGGGAGTGCCGTGCCCCGGACCAGTGCCCCAGGCCTTCGCCGTCACAACACTCAGTCTACGTTCTCCTTCTAGGGGCAGGAATGCCACCCAGACCCCTCTGAGTGCCACGGCATGATGGCATAACTCAGCTGGGCCACAACCTGGGGAGCTGGGGTCTAGTCTTCATGTCATTTCATACCCATTGGCTCATCTGTGTCTTTTTTTTTTTTTTTTTTTTGCAGTACGCGGGCCTCTCACTGTTGTGGCCTCTCCCATTGTGGAGCACAGGCTCTGGAAGCGCAGGCTCAGCAGCCATGGCTCACGGGCCCAGCGGCTCCGCGGCATGCGGGATCTTCCCAGACCGGGGCACGAACCCGTGTCCCCCGCGCTGGCAGGCAGACTCTCAACCACTGCGCCACCAGGGAAGCCCTCATCTGTGTCTTAACAACAACGCTGACTAGTTAGGAAGTTAGCTAGAGCTAAGGGTATTAACCCTACTGCATAGATGGGTAAACTGAGGCCTGAGGAGATGGAAGGAGAGGCCCAAAGACATGAGAAAGAATCTCAGTCTGGTGTCCCTTTAAGATACACTGCTGCCATGGGAGGTGCAGGGTGTGGAGTGGGGGTGAGGTCTGCTCCAGTCCAAAGAACCTAGGCAGGAAGGAACTTATCTCCACTCCCTTAGTATGATGTGACTGTCCCCATCTGAAGACTGTTTTCACGGGGGAGGCATAACCAAGGGTCTATACCGTGAATGCTGCACACCCAGTGAACTCCTGAGCACACATGTTCCATGCTCGTGCCCCACCCCATGTCACACCTTGGAGGGCTCCAGAACAGTGCCCAGAGGAAGAGGTCTGGCCCACCCTCTCCCAGCCAGCTGTGCTTTCGTCTGCCTGGCCAGCTCGGTGCTAATGGCCTTGATGGTAGCGTCCCCTCCCTGTGTCCTCCTGGCCTCCCGCTGGCTGTGGCCAATTGGCTCATGATTTACCGCTCCGGGGCACTGACCCATGAGGGAGACACACAGGACAGAAGGAGGCAGGGCGGACGTCACGCCTGAGGTGTGTGCACGCATGCGTGTCCTGGTGCAGGGGTGGGAAGGCATCTCTCCAGGAACGCGCTGCCCAGCTGGGCTCTCTAGGACTGGGAGCGGCATCCCACCCTCTCGCTATCCCATGCTGGCCGTGGCACTGGGCACCGTCTGGAGAGAGGAGGACGGGGGGAGACCTCGAGAGGGCTGCCAGGAGCCTCAGCCCGGAGGTCATGCCCAGGAGCCTAGCACCCCTCTCACAGTGGTCCGCCGCCTGCTGGGTCCTCTGAGAATCCGGGGCACGCACGCCACGATCACCTCCACGGCCCCGCCTCCCGACCCACTGTCAACAGAGGCAGAACAGCATGGGTGGGGGACCTGGAGGTGCACCAGCTGTGTTCACATCCCGGATCAGCAACTGACTTAACCTCTCTGAGCCTCAGATTTCCCACCTTAAAAGTGGGGATAGGGCTTCCCTGGTGGCGCAGTGGTTGAGAGTCCGCCTGCCGATGCAGGGGACACGGGTTCGTGCCCCGGTCCGGGAGATCCCACATGCCGCGGAGCGGCTGGGCCCGTGAGCCATGGCCGCTGAGCCTGCGCGTCCAGAGCCTGTGCTCCGCAACGGGAGAGGCCACAACAGTGAGAGGCCCGCGTACCGCCAAAAAAAAAAAAAAAAAAAGTGGGGATAATCCCAATACCTACACCACAGATGGGTGATAAAAAGTGAATGCATGTACAGTCTCCATTATTGTTATTACTGTTGTTATTCAGTGCTTTCCTCATGCCCAGTACCCCTGGCCCTTATGGGTTCAAGGAATTATAAGATACAGATCCCATCTTTAATCAGTTCATGAATCCTGGGACTTCGGACCAGGAGAACCCACACATCAGACAAGTGGTATAAACAGAAGCTGGAACGGGAGGTGGGAGGAAGGCAAGGTCACTGAGCCCATGCCAGGCCTGCTAGGGGCCTGGTGCCCCGTCCCTTCCTCAGTAATGCCCCTGAATCCAGAAGGGACTTTTCTATCTTGTGGGGTCTACACTCACCTCAGATATAAGGAAGAAGATGTGGAGCCCAGATGCGGGGGAAGCCTCTCCGGGCCTCAGACCCAAACCAGTCCCTGCTCCCTCCCTCCCCAGCCCAGACTGAGAACTCCCACAGGTGACCCAGGCTGCTGCAGGGCCGGGTGGTGGAGGGGAAGGACAGAGCAGAGAGAAGCAATTTGCCAAGCTCATTTAGAGTTCGTGTGTCCAATTCTGCTGCCTGGAGGGAGACATGCTTGATCTCCATTCATGCCACATGCCACAAGGGACTTGGGAGTTAGGAGGGGGGCAGCGGGGGCGGGGTTGGGCAGCAGGGCCCCGCTTTCCCGTAGCACTAAAGCTGGGATGGGTGACTGCCCTATTCCACCCATCAGCCATCCAGAGGGGGCCAAGCTTTAGGTGGTGGCTGCCCGAGTCCTCAAGCACTGGCTTCCCACCCTGCTTTAAAGGTGCCGCTGTGGGTGATCAGGACCCAGCCGGGATCTCCTGGAGGCCAAGGACAAAAACTCACTCCTCTTGTGTCCCCAGGGCCCAGCATGGACTTGGAATCCAAGTTTGATGAATGAGTGAATAAATGAATGAGGGTGGGGTCAGGTGCATGGGACCAACACTTCCACATCCCAATACTGCTCTGATAGTAAGCCAAGAAGAAACTCCTCTATCTCTGTCTCTGGGCTCATTGGTGCCAAGAGGTCAAGCTTTCCAGGAGGGTCACCAGCACTCAAGTACCTGCTAAGCCCTCCTCTGGGCAATGGGGAGGTCTTCCTGGGGTCCCAGGAGCATGGCAGCCAGTTCTTGGATGCAGCACTTCTCAACACAATGCTCCAACCCCCTCATCTGCAAGCTCTCCCTTTCTCTATACCCACAGAATGGTCTCTTAGGCTCTCCCACCTCATCCCACCTGGTTTCTACAAGGCTTCTTCCCAGCCAGGGGCCCTCCCCAGCTCTGGGTGACCCTGCCCCATGGCTGGCCCTCATGGATCATCCCTAACAACCACCAGCCTCACACCTACATCCAGACAACCCACCTCTGGGTACACATATCCTTCTGCCTGAAGGGCCCCAAAGGAGCAAGTGAAGTAGAGTTTGGGGGTGTTGGAGGGGTGTGCTGTAGAATGCATGCCCTACTACTCTGCCTTCAAAGCACCTGTATCTGTCTCCTACCTCTGCTGAAACGAAGTCCCACTTAGTGGCTTAAAACAATACAAGTTTATCATCTTACAGTTCTGGGGGCCAGAAGTCCAAAATGGGTCTTACTGGACTAAAATCAAGTGGTTAACAGGCCTGTGTTTCTTCTGGAGGCTCCAGGGGAGAAGCTGTTTCCATGCCTTTTCCAGCTTCTAGAGGCCACACTCATTCCTTGGCTCATGGCCTCTTCTTCCTTGGTCAGACCATCAGTATCACAACTTCAAATCTCTCTCTCTGACCTCTGACTCCATGGTCACATCTCCTCTGATTCCCCTACCTCCGTCTTATAAGGAGCCTTGTGATTACAGTGGGACCACACAGATCAGCCAGATATCGCCCCATGAAGGCCCATAACTTCATCACACCTGCAAAATCCCTTTTGCCACGTGAAGTAACATAGTCCCAGGTTCCTGTGATTAGGATGTGGACATCTTTGGGGCTACTCTTCTACCTACCGTACCCCAGTCCCATTAAATGACACCCTTTCCTCCAACATCCCTGAGTGAGGTGCCCTCATTTCCCATTGCTGCCTGCAACTCCGGTGAGACCAGGCTCAACCCTTCTCCGAAGGCCTTGGTGGGGGACTGGCCAGCACTTCTGAGCTGCCTTCAGCATCAGGCCTTGGGAACAGAGCACACCAGGAATGGTTCATGAAAAGGGGGGAGAGAACAGCCGTGCAAAGGCTCTGTGGCACAATGCCCTCGGGCACCAGAAAGAAGGTAAAGGCACAAGGAAGCACAGAGCCAAGGGGAGGTGAAGAAGGGGCTGGGGCCAGACCCTGCCAGCCTGGTGGGATTCTGGTCACCATCCTCAGATCACCACGGAAAGGTTTTAGTGACATCCCTTGCACATCACAGGGACTCAGTACAATTGAATGAGTGGACGGACGGAAGAATGAATGCATGAGCCTGTCTACCTTCCTTCCTTCCTCACCAGTGACCTGCCCCAAACCTCCCTCCTGCACAGCAACAGTTAATGGGATCTCCCAGGCTTGCTCACTTATTTATTTATCTCCCCACGCCTGCTGTCACCGACCCGTGCAGCTCGAGCGTGGCTCCGTGGAAATGTCTGTAATCGCCAGCACACTTTAGGCATTACTTCCACACCATTTAGGGCTTTCCGCCCCAATAGCTGCTGTTGCATTTCCCTCCATCTCCATCTTTTGGGCTGTGTTGGGTAGATTTTTTGTTATTTTTTTAAAAGGTCTCGTGGCCCCTGAGTCTGGGGCATCTGATGGTTTGGGGAGGTGGGAAGAAAGACAATGCTTTGGGAGATTTATTATTCCTCTCCCGTTGCCCTGGCCCTGCCCCAGCCCTGAATAGAGAAGGGAAAAATACAACAACAATCACTTCAAGCTGCTAAGAAGCCTTTAAAGATTTTTGTGTTTTCTCATGCAGGCCTGAGACTGGGTTGCTGGTAGGAGCTGCAGCTTTGTGGAAGCCTGAAGGTGCCGGAACTCAATAAAGGTCACTTCAACCAAACACCTCTCCCTGTCCACCTTCTCCAGACCCAAGGCTGGCCTCTCAGAAGCTGGCAGGCTTACAATAAACCCCAAACCCCAAGTGGATACGCTGGGGGTAAAATGCATTTGGACTCACTTTGGGGGGCAGTTACAGAGAAGACAGCATCTGGGCCTAGCTGTGTGGCCTTGGGCAAGTCACTTAACCTCTCTGGGCCCATTTCTCCAGCTATAATATGAGGACAAGCACACCCTTCTTACCAGGTGAAAGACTTCTATGAGGATCGAAGGAGACTGTATGAGGAAAGGGGCCCACATCCTTTTTTCCCTTCCCCTTCCTCTCAACCCAAGTTTCAACCACTCCATTTAGTTTCCCGTGCAGCCTCCTGTCCCCGCACTCAGGCAGCTCCATATCCACCTGCAGAGATGACCCCTGACTAGGGAGGGGCTGCCTAGAGGTGATGCCCACAGGTGACAGTCCTTCCAGTCTTGCCGTGTGTGAGCTGTAGGCTGAGCCCTGCACATGCATCATCTCATGTCACCTGCATAGTGGCAAACCTGCATCAGCACCACACCCATTTAATCAGAGACAGAAAGTTTCCTAGGGACTCACAGATATAAGTTGTGAGACCAAGATTCAAACCACTAACCTAACAACTGTGGGAAGTGACCTCCGAGACGAAGCTGGCTGCCTCTACCCCGGGTCTTAGGTGATGATAAAAACCTAATAGAATGTATACTATAAAATGAAAACGCACAAAAGTAATCCATGGGGTTAGAAGCCAGGACAGTGCTTACTTTCTGGAGGGAGGAGGAAGGACTGGAAAAGTCGCAAGGGGGCTTCTAGGAGCTGGAGAGGTTCTGTTTCTTGATCCAGATGTGGTAACACAAATACGTTCACTTCGCAATTAACTCATAAACTTATGAACACTTATGATTGTTCATGTCTCTATATGTATGCTTAGGTAATATGTAGACTCAAAAAAAAGAAAGAAAAGAAAGGAAGGAAGGAAGGAAGGGAAGAAAGAAAAGAGAAGAGAAGAAGAGAAAAGAAAAGAAAAGAAAAGAAAAAAGGAAAGAAAAGAAAACTCATGAAGCCTGCAGGGCCAATGGAGAAAAGACCCCAGGGGTTAATGTGTCCTACTTGCATGAGGCTTTAAGTTCAGGGCCTTCCTGTCCGTCCTGACCTTGACCCCCGCTATGGAGTGGACAGGCTCAGGACTAACAGTCCCATTTAACAGAGGGGAAAATTGAGCCCTGGAAGGGGGAAGCGACTCACCCAGCCACAGGTGGTGGGGTTCCTGTCCCCTCTAGGATACAGCTCTCCCCACTTTAACTTGCTGAGCTGCACAGACAGGTGATAAGACAGGAGGGGCTGCCCACTGGCTGAGCCCGCCCGAGGAAGACTCAGCACCCAGACTTGGGACTGGTTGGCCTCTCTTGCCCATGAGGGGGCCTGGGGCCACCCCAGGAAGGAAAGGCCAGGCCAAGGTTAGGAGACAGAGGGTTGGCCCAGGAGTGGGGTTTAGAAGCCAGGATGGACGGAATGGGTGTAGGAGCAATTCCAAGGGCAGGGACTAAGAGAGGCCTGTGCCTTCAAGTCCAGTGGAGAAGACCAAGTGAAGGGCCTAAGTATGACCCCAGTGGGCCACCTCCAAACGGAATAACCCGGGCAAGTCTTCCAACTCCTCTAATACTTGGCTTGCTTATCTGTAAATGGTGACAGAGAGGACCAACCTCCCCACCCTCCCCCACCAGCTTGCTCTGAGGAAGGAAGATGAGGGTCTGGCTAAATGGTAGGAAGGAAGACGGTGCAGTGGGTTTGGGTGAGAGCACCTCGGGGGAGGGCACAACATGAACAAAGGCAGGGCGGCAGGAAAGTGACCACCCTGTAGTGAGGATCCAGGACAGAGAGGACAAGAAAGCTGGGAGAGTAAAGCCTCATGCAAATGGAACGGATTTCAATGTAGGGTTTGTGCTAGGAATGGTGGGAGGCACAGCTGGGCTCACACTGGGAGATACCGAGAGGTCAGTGGAAAAGGCCTCCAAGCCCCTTCCCTCTCTCGAGGGCAGGACTGCGAGAGGGGACAGCCTGAGCCTGTGACCCTCCTGGACAAGGACGTGACCAGGCATTCAGCTCTTTGTGGCTGGCAGTACCCCACACTGGGGAGGTGGGCTGGCCAGTGGATGGTGAAGACAGTGAGCGGGGACAATTGCATTGCACCTAGTGATTACGCCCTGGGTGAAATCTCTCAGGCGCATTATCACATCTGGAGAGAAGAGCGGGCTTTTTAATAGACAGACAGGAGGCTTCTACTTAAGGTTATTATAAAGAGGGAGAACTCAGCCCCTCCCAGCACTCCAGCCAGCACCACAAAGTTGCAAAGTAATTAAAGGCTGCTAAGGAATCAGAGAAATTATAATAATTCCATCACCCAAGACCTCTCTCCCTCTTTCTCTTTCTCTCATTTTCTGGTAGAAAACAAAGTGGGTCAGGCAGCCTGAGAACGCATCACAACAAGCTTACTGTGTGGGCCCTCCATGTTATGGGGGTGCTGCCAGGCCTGTCCCCAAGCCATTTTGACAATATCCGAACTTGTTACGGTAAGTAGAGGGGCTGAGACAAAAATCATAGAGCAATTTCCGAGAAGAGGAAAGGCAGGACCGCGTGTGGTCGGTCCACACCCTCAAGTGGGCTCTTCGTCGAGAAAACAGACTGCCAGGCCATGGCTCCTGGGGTGTGGGGTGCTATGGGAGTCCGGGAGGCAGCACCCGCTGGGCCCCCAGCCCAGCTCTGGACATCCACCTCGGAGAACAGCGCTGCGCCTCCACCCAGGGGTGTACTCAGTCTCACCACGGGTCTGGAAACCGTCTCCCTGAGCATCTTCCGTGGTTACGTTAGGTCTTCAGTGGTTTGCCACTGATTTACCAGGCGACCTTAGGCAAATCTTTGACCCTCTCTGGCTTTGCTGATCTCTACAGAATGTGTGGTGGGATGGAGTCTCCTCGACGGTCCTTCTGGTGCTGGTTTCAAGGAGTCTGTTTGAAATGCTCTCTGCCTATTACTAGTTATTTCTAGGTGACTCTGTTTCCATTTTTTCCTTGTCACATCTTTGTTTCATGTCTTCCTCATGTTTCCTGTCTCCCGCTGGACTGTAAGTTTCTTGTCCACTAACACCCCAATACCAACCAATCAGTACACAGCAACGGAGCCCACCTGTCGAGCTCCTCGGCCTTCCAAGCAACTTGCCTGAAGTTCTCTGGGAACTTTTCAGAACAACAGGAATGCCGATCAGCTACCCTGTGGATGTGCCACTTCATACATATGCTCTCATGTGTATGAACTCTCGCAACAACCTCAATGTATCCCTATTTTATAGATGAAGAAACAGAGGCTCCAGGAGACTAAACCCCTTGTTCATGGCCTCCCAGTGTGGAGCGAGAGCCCACGTGTGCCTGCCTCCATCACAGTGTTGCAGTAGGGACCAGGGTCCCTGTGTCACAGATGGGGCTCAGCTTCTCACGATGCAGTGAAGCCACGGCTGCTCCTGGATGCACAAGGGACCTTCTTCAACCCTCTGTTTCCTAAACCTGTTCTCCCACCCAAGGTCTAAGGAAACCTCACTGCCTGGAGGAAAAGGGGTACAGGCAGGAGTTTTACACCCTTCCTCCAACAGGGCCCCACCACGGGGGAGAGGAGAACAGTAAAGAGAAAGGGAGATGAAAGACGCCAGATGGACTCCGGCGCACGAGGCTGACAGCCCAGCAATGCTGCGGGAACATCTCCAGCAGGCAGCTATCATCTCCTTCCATTTAGAGGTTCTTTATTTAAAGGGCGGAGGGCACAATAAAAGGTATCCCGGCACGTGCCAGAGAATCTCTAATGCACACGAGCTGGGTTCCACACACGGTCCCCTGCTTCATATTCATGGCAGAGGGTCCTGCAGTCATTGCAATGGAATTATATGGGCCCCCAAAGACTCCCAGTGAGAATCGGTGAGGAAACCGACGTAATTAAAAACATTATTACCATTCAGACAAAATAATAATTTCAATCACATCTGGGCTCCGTCCATCTCCTGCTGCCACACTGTCCTCTTTCCTCATGCTGAGTGGGTGGGTGGGGGTGCCCACAGCCCTGGCCACGCCCCACGGGCATGGAAGGAGCTGCCACAGGGATCTCGGGGGATGGGGGGTCCTGGGTTTCACTCCACAGGGTGGAGGAGGGAGCAAGGAGCTTTGGACTGTGTGGCTAGGCTGAGCTCTCTGGGTCTGGGTTTTGTGGGACTCCATTTACTCCCTCCCGGGCACCCAAGACCAAGGAGGAGGTGGCAGAAAGATGTTGACTCTTCCCTGCGGGCAGGCTGAGCAGCCTGGCATTTACCCGTGTGTGGGTCTCTGACTTCTCATGAAAATGTGTTGCAGGCACATTTGGGGACTGAAGTCTTGAAGGCTACCTCTGGGCGCACACTAACCCTGCAGGTCACATGGAAGGGGCATCGCTATGACCATGGCTGTGTCCTGACCATTGAGGATGGTCCTCACTGCAGACAATGGGCAGTGGGCTCTAAGTGAAGCTTCTCCACTGGACCCCCATAGCCTGCGCGTGGGGCTGTGTGACAGCATCCAGCCTTGGATGGGAGGAAGCCTGTGCTCGGAGCCCAGACTCCCCAGCTCGTCTCCCTGGGCAACATTTGGCAAACCACAGCAGGTCATGGCAAAGCTACAAAAAGACCCATGCAAAGATGCTGAAAAATGAGAGAGAGAAAGCCTATGGCTCTAGTTGCAAGCATATCTGATGCCAGGGGACTTAGGGAAAGCAGTCACCTTGTATTGGCCTCAACTTCTCTCATCTTGAAAATGGGAAGAATAACTTTCCCTTGACTTACAGAGTTATCATGAGGACAAATGAAAGACAGTGAAAACACTAGGACATAGAGAAGACATTACTTAAATAAGTGCACACACACACACACACACACACAACCTCAAGACTGTAGAAGTAGGCAGCCCTATTGCTTTGCCCATATGCATATCTTCATTGCTACAAGCCCAAAGCTCCCTGTCCTTGCTGCTGCAGGCTGAGACACCCGCCCGCTGGGAGAAAGGAGGGGTTCCAGGTATCCATCAATGTGCTGATAGCAGGGGGAGACCAGAAAAGGCACAGGCACCGGCTGCTCACCAAGGGACACAGAGACATGGCTCAGGGTTGCCACCTGGCTAGAACAAACTACTCTGACTCTGGCCAGCAGGATCCAGAGCCCCTGAAATGATTTATTGGCCTCCCTCTCCCAGATCAATAGGCAGGTGGTTATAGATGCAGAGGGGGCCCCCAGGCACCGTGGCCCTGAGGTATAAATTAATATGGCTTGTCAAGGGTCTGCCTCTCCTGGCATGGGAGATGACACTCTCATGAGCAGAGCTGACACCTCAGGGGGGATGGCAGGCACAAGCCAGTGGAAGTCCCCCTCACCCACCATCTCTCTCTGCAACCTGGGGATGCATTCAGCATCTGATGGGCACTCCTTGAGGAGGGCAGCTGGGGGCACTGCTGTAGGGCCCAGTGGGTGCTAATAAGTTTGGCAAGTCCACCTCCTCAGGTTCTGGGCCACTCCGGGCTTCCCACATGCCCAAGGCACATGGGATGTCATGGCTGAGATTCAGGAATTGGCAGGCAACAGAGGGCATCAGTGAGCACCAGCAACGAGCTCTTTGCATAAATGCTCCTGCTGTCCTTCCAGCCACCCAAGAGGCACAGGAAGCAGCAGGGCTCTGCCCATTCGTGAAGTTCACGTCCAAGGGACAGGTCCTAGACTGGGTGCTGAGGATGCACAGGTGACCAAGCTCTGTTCCTGTTCTGTCTGATGGGAGAGACAGACATACAAACAACAACTACAACCATGAGCATTTACTGGGCATTTACACTGGGCACTATGCTAAGTACTTCTCTTACATGGTCCTATACACTTTAATCCTCACAACAATTTTGCAAGGCAATATAATTATTTCCATTTTGCAGGTAGAATTGAAGCTACCTGCCAAAGAACCCATAACCAGACTTGTCTCTGAATCCTGGCTCCATCCTTGCCTAGCTTTGGGCAACTTACATAACCTCTCTACTTCCCCATCCACATCTGTAGAATGTGAACATGAGTGGCTACCCCATGAGGTGAGGACTCAGTGAGCTCCCACACTGGAAGTATGGCATTGGGCACGTAGGAAGCTCTGAATTACAACAAAACATCAAATTATTATTATCATTATAGAAATGAATTATTTACTTTGTTTCATTGACAAAAGATTGACAGGAATACTCTTCTCCCTGTTTTCCCATCTCTAGTAAGGATATACAAGGAGTAACTTTCATTTTTTATTAAGTGACATGGAGAGATGGTGTGGCCTAGTGGGACCCAGCGCCAGGAGCCCTGGGTTCTGGCTCCGACCCTGTCCCCAGCCAGCTTTGAGGCTCAGGCAAGGACTCTGTCTATCAGGCCCCTGTCAACTCGTCCCAGCACCACCCGTCCCCACTTCTAGCCTCATCCCACCTTACAGCTAGCTGGTCACCGAAAGCCAGGGGTGACAAAGATCTATGCAGGACCTGTCCATCACAGAAACTAGGGAGGGACCCAGAGGGCCCAGGCCCACTTCCAGCCTGGCTTTGTTTCTACAAGGTAACAGTGGGCACCTGCAAGGGACACACACACCTATACAGTCACTGTCCCGCCTCAGCAGGATCTCTGGTCAGGAGTTAGAGTTCATGCCCCTCTTTGGGAAATTCCAATATATGAAAAGAAGCTAAAGGATCACAGAAAGTACTGATATTCAGAGACAACATAATCTGCTTCTCTAACAAACTCCTACTCATCCTCTAAGGTACCAAACAAATAGCCCCCATATATAGACCAGGTCACGCCTTCCACAGTCCCCTCCATAGGTCTACGCCTTCCACCCTACTTTGCACATTCTAAGCTACCATAGCATTTAATATATTTAGACATAGTTAGACATCTACTTACTTGTTTTTCTCTCTGTAAAATTACCTTCCCTGAGCACAAAGACCCTGGTCTCAATCACCAGTAGTTTATGGTGACTGAGTGTGGCTCAATTCTGTAGTTTATGGTGTGGCTAAAATGTATTATGAGCCACAAACTGGGCTAAGGGCTTTTCCTACCTGCCTTATTATAGCTCTCACAATAACCCCACAAGGCAAATATTGTTGCCCATCTTATAGATAAGAAAACTGAGCTCCATAAAGGTTAGATTCCTTCCAAAGTTGTACAGCTGGCAAACAGTAGAGTCTGTTTTTTCTACCCTGCATATCCAAGCCAGCTGAAAACCCCTGGGCCCTGCTCCATAGCTGTTCAACAAATGTTTGTGTTCATTTCAAACGATTTGAGTAGATCAAAGCACAGCGGATCAGATTTGGGCTTTGAAGGATAGGCAGAATAGAGTTAGGCTGAGAGAAGAAAGAAAACACTCCAGTACTAGTTAGAACAGTAAAAAGTGTGTTTTAGAAAGAAAAGAGAGACACAAACACACTCTCAGAGGCACTGGATCAGCCCCTTGGCTGACAGGAGGATTTGTGTTGAGAAATACCAGAAGATAAGTTGAGAAAGGTAGGTTGAGGCCAGATGGATAAAAGCCTCCACTGCCCAGCTAAGGAGGCTGAACTTCTCAGAACTTCAATGACGTGGCCATCCCTGACACTTCAGAGGCCCTCCTTGACCCGAGGAGCCACCTGGCACCATCTGACTTCTAACCTCACGCCATCCTCCTGACCAAACACCCAGGCCCGAGGGTTACCTCCCCAGGGCACAGCTGGAGGGACGCTGAAGGTCAGCGAGGTGGGCATGCACCCCTAACAGAGGTGCTGGAGCAGCGTCGCTGGGCACAGACACAGGCAAACACGTTTGAGCAAATTGGAACGCCGTAAAAGTCTATTACAGCAAATCAAACAGCAGTCAGCATGACAGCCATTAGCCTGAAATGAATACACAGGGGCTTAATGAGGTCTGTCAAGGCTGGCTTGGTGAATTAAGTTGCCAATTCTAGCAGGATTTCCCTTTTCTTTACGGACTTGAAAGCATCCACGCTGCCGCTGCCTCGTTAGGGCTTCGACAAGTGAATTGCAGGGCCTTTCACCCTGATAAAATGGATAATTACATGTAGAACAGCTTAGTGAGGGGAGAGGGGTGGGCAGGAGGGGCACCAAGAACAGACAAACCAAAACACACCTGCCCAGCTTAGGCAGGGGCTTTCAGAGGGAGAGGGGGCAGGGTGGGGTGGGCAGGGGGCGGGTGAGCTTCTCCCAGGAAAGGGGCAGTGCCTGGTCTTGACCCGCCTCCCATCTGCTCCTATTCCAGGCCTGAGGACGTGGGTCCCCATGGGTGATGTCTCTAGGCAGCTGTTGACAGGCTGAAAGTTCCCCTCAAAGATGGGCTACCCCAGCACCTCTCAGAAACCCTCTGATGGGGAGGGCCATAGATATTATCTTCCAGGGCTTGCTGTCACAATGGAGTTAAAAATGCAGCTTCCTGGGCCAGTTGTCCCCCAACTACTGATTCAGAATTGCAGGGGCGGACTTCCCTGGTGGCGCAGTGGTTAAGAAGCCGCCTGCCAATTCAGGGGACATGGGTTTGAGTCCTGCTCCGGGAAGATCCTACATGCCGTGGAGCAGCTAAGCCATGCACCACAACTACTGAGCCTGCGCTCTAGAGCCCGTGAGCCACAACTACTGAGCCCGTGTGCCTAGAGCCCGTGCTCCGCAACAAGAGAAGCCACCACAACGAGAAGCCCACGCACTGCAACTAAGAGTAGCCCCCACTTGCCGCATCTAGAGAAAGCCTGCATGCAGCAACAAAGACCCAACGCAGCCAAATAAATTAATTAATTAATTAATTAAAAAAAAAGAATTGCAGGGGCCTGGGAATATGCCTCCCAACAGTCCCCCAGGAAATTCTGATGGGGTATGTTTGGGAGCCTCTGATTCATCACCTCTCCGGCACTCAGTACTAGATGGCTCTGAAACACAGGGTTCTCCTGCTTCTGCTTGTATAACTTCAGGGATGGGGAGCTCAGTACATCCTCAGCAGGACGGGGGAGTAGATTGTGGGGTCTCATTAGAAAGTTCTTCCATATGTAGACCTAGATTTACCTCCCTGTAACTTGTTCCCCATGCCTATCCCTGGGTTTTGGACACATCAGACCCAAACATCATCAGGGCCCCTAGGGCTGGGGGGAGTGGAAGTTGGGAAGGTTAGGGATGGTGTGCAGGTGGCTAGGATGACCAAAAGAGGAGCTGAGTGGATGGAGGCAGCAACTGGAGGTCTTTGCCAGCCCTCAAGGAATAATGAAGCACTGGAGGATAAGAAAGAGCCACTCCTGCTGGGATGCCTCCTCAGATCATGGCATGTCAGTCCTGGAAGGGGCCTGGCCCAACTCCCCAGTTTAACAGTTAGCTGTTGGAGTTGAAGCCAGCAGAGGGGCAGTAACAGGTCTAAAGTCTCACCCAGCCAGTTGCTGGCACAATCAGGACTAGAACCCAGATGTCTTGACCTCCAGTCTCCTTCTTCCCACCATACAACACAGGAGCTCCGCTGCTCACCTTGGCGAGCTTCTCCTGGAAACCCACCTCCTCCTGGAAGCCTGTTGAGATTTCTCTGATCACTCTGGCACCCCCTCAAGACTGATGCCTCTCAGGGTCTGCAGTGCCCCCTGTCTCTCTGGTTTGCATTCTCACCCTATTCACATCCATAGGGCCTCTTTCACTGAATCGTGCTTCTCAAAGGGCAAGGGCCTGTGGTTTCCAGGGTGACTTCAATGTAAGCAGGAGACCCCTGCCTGAATTCTGGGCCAGGACCAGCAGACTCTTCCCTGGTACTCCACCTGGGGCTTGAGCCAGGCAGCTAAGCTCTAGCTCAGGTGACCACCCCAGGCCAGGGCTGGTCAGTGCCAAGCCACCTCGGGTCAGGAGGGGCGAGGCCTCCATCCAGCTGACACCACAACCCCACTGGCCACACGGAGCAGCCCTGAGCAGGGCATCGAGTATCAGGCCACCGAAGTGACCTGATAGGGAGGTTTACATGCAAGCGAGTAAACCACACAGGCCTTCTTCCAAGGACAGTGTGTCCTTCCAGCCGGCCCCTCTTGGCCTACCCTCTCCTCATCAGATGGGCAGGAGGCAGGCCATTTTATCCCACCTGTCCTCTGCTTTTATTAGATAAGGAGGACCATGGCCCAGAGAGGTTAAGTGACATGCCCAAATGGACTCAGCAATCTGGGAGCAGAGCAGGGGCGAGGCCTGGGGTCTCTGGCCTCTGGTTCTGGCTCCCCTCATTATATATTCCTCTGGCCTCCCAGGTCTCCGTGCAGTGAGAGCCTGGCACAGCGCCAAGCCCACAGCAGACACTCAATAAATATTTGTTAAATAAATGAATGACTGAAGAGGCTCTCTCCTTGGAGGCAGAGGCCTTTGGAGAATCCTGGGGGATTCCAACAGGGTGGTGTTGGAGGTCACATCTTCTCCTGGCAAGGGAGAGAGGAAAAGGCTGGCCCTGGCCCAAGGGCTGGGGAGCAGGGATGCGACCCCTCATCCCCTTGCTATTGCTGCTGTCTGCTGCCCCCCATGAGGGAAGGCGGAGGGCAGCCATGCCTGCCAGGATGGCAGCTGAGCAATGGGTGCAAGGCTCATTAACTCCGAGCTGTGCCCTTGGTTTCTGAGCCCAGGCCTGGAGTGCAGGCTGGCACGTAGAGACCATTAAATTAGAGAGACTTCCAAATGAGCGGGGGCCTGGAGCCAAGCTGCAGTCCTGGGCACACCGGCCACAGCTCAGGGCACTGTGTCCCCATGCTTGGGACTGCAGGCTCGTTCTCCCTATGTCCCACCCCATCAGGGGAAGGGCATGAGTACCTCTGGTGTGTCCCACGTGCACATCTGTCCTACTTCACTCTGTCCGGCACAAGCACAGGACCCTTGGCTCACAGCTTAGTAAGGAGGGCCAGCAACTGGAACTTAGAGGCATGAGATCAGGTTTCTTCAACCCCGAGGAATCTGAAGCTGCCCTGGGAGTCAGGAGGCTCAAAGTCAAAGCTGTGTGACCTTGGGCAAGTCACTCTCCCACACTGAGCCTCACTTTTCTCATCTATAAACTGAATAGATATGTTCTAAACCTCTTTCAGTTTCCTGATCCAATGACCTACAACATAAAGGGGCTGGCACTCCAATGCCATGGTGCCAGGCTGCCTCTCCCCAGTGGATTCCACCTCCCATCATTCCCATCCCAAACCTTTACTGCTGCTACCCAACCCAGAGCCCCGAGGGCAGGCCTGAGGGACACCCAGTTAGAAGCTCTTTACCCTCCACCTTCAAGGTCTTTGAATCACTGTCAGGCCAGAAGACTGGCATCAGCCACCGGGGAGAGGGACAGTAAGCAAGGAGAACGCTGGGGCCATCGGGAGCCAGCAGCCAGCTTATTAACGAACTGTTCGTAACGCAATAATGTGCACTTCTCAATTACCAGCCATGGCTTGGTTTTACCCACATGCATTCATGCAAATACACTGAGTTACACAGACAACGCAAAGCAGCCGAAGGCCAGCAAGACAGCACAGGGTTCAAGATAGAAAGCCCCTTCCAGGTACTGCATGCACTTTGCATCCTGGGTGACCTGCTCTAGCCAAAGCTGGGAGGCCTGGGGTTAGGCTTGCCAACCTACCTGCCCAAAGCCCGCACTGGCTGTAAATGGAAAAAAGGTGCAACCTGCCCCTCCCAACCTCCGTCCTGTCCCTGACTCCGGCTGGAGTTGCGAGGGCTCATCCAAGGCAGGCCCTCTCTCAGGCACAAGGTTCCCCCCAGCCAGCAGACAGGCCCCCTCAGAGGCGCTGGCTCAGTCACCAACCTGACCAGAGCTGGTGCCTGGGCTGAGGTGTGGGCAGGAGAGGAGCTGGAACTGCCCTTTTCCCAGCATCAGCCTCCTCCCCGGTGGCCCCAGAGCAGCAGGCCCCCAATGTCCCTCAAGTGTGACCCTGGGGGCCCCTACCTCAGGGATGCGGACACTGTAGGGCTGATTATGGAACGTGGGCGCGTTGTCATTCACGTCCCCGACCTGGATGTTCACCTTCCGCGTGATCACCTGGCAAGACAAGAGTGGGGAGCTAACATAGGCATCAGCCTCCAGCCTCTTTCTACCCAAGGGCTCAGGAACCCGACCTCCCAGGGAAGCAGGGGCCTCAGGGGACACTCACCCCCTGGTGGTCGCTGACAGAGAACTCCACTGTGAACTCCGACTTGGTCTGAAAGAAAACGGAGGGAGGGAGGAGGTCAAAGTTAGAGAGGGGAGCTGAGGCCCTGAGTCCGGAGCCCTACTTGGTGGTGGAGACCCTCCAGCATTGCCCCAGGAACTGGTCTGGGACTGGATATCTGAAGGCTTCCCTAAAGAATAAGCATTGCCTTCTGGGTTGGGGAAGTAGGTTCAGAATATGGATCCTCCCCATAAAAGAGCAGTAGATTAGGAGTCAGGAATCTTGTTCTAATCTGGGCTCTGTCTCTAAATGGCTGTGTGATCTTGAGCAAATCACCTCTGGGGCCACTTCAATGTGAGGAGAAAGCTGGGGTTGGGGTTTTGTTCAAACTCTTACCTTAATTTGCTAAGGGCTACCGCCATCAATTCCTGTGTCTCGGGAAAACGTCCTTTGGGGGAACATTTTTTGGGGGGTGTAGATGTGCACACTCCGTGGAGCCGCTATTCTACAGGGGATGAACCTGAGGTCACTGTCCCTCTCGCCTATCCAGTGTTGCCCCTTACTTGGAGACACCCCAAACCACCCTATTCTAACCCCAAGTCCAGACATCAGCACTGGCCTTGGAAGAGGGACACCATTCAGGCAGGAAGATGCTGCTTCACGGTCAGAAGACGACGAGCCATCCTCCCCCAATGTGTGCTTCTGCCTCCCTAGGGAAGGCCAGGAGCAGAGGTCACGGCGGGTCATACCTCTCTGTCCAGCGGCTGCCGGAGCCACACCACGCCCGTGTCAGGCTCCACGGCAAAGAAGCGGGAGGCCTCCTCCCCAGACACGCCGAACACCAGGGGGTCATTGTCCATGTCTCGGGCCAGCAACTGGGTCACAGAGGAACCTGAAGTACCCGCAGGAGAGAGTAGAGGGCAAAGATGGGAAGTTAGTCCATTCTTCAGCACCTTACTCAGGTGGTTGAGTCCCTGTGGGGAGCAGCCTCCCAACAGACCACCAGCAGGTCACTGACTACCGCAAGACCCCTGTGCATCTTTGGCTCTGTCCCGGGCTCCCTGTCTCCATCCTGGCCACTTGTCACAGTGTGTAACAGGGAACTGTCATTCACCACGTTCTGTGACTTCTGCCTGTCCTCTTTTCTTAATTTAGAGAAGGAGTCCTCCAAGTGGCTCAGATGAGTGCAAGCTCCCAACCCTTCAATTCTTACATTCCAAGATGGGCACACTACTTAGCCCTAGCCACTCAGAGCACTCCATCTCCCTGGTCACAGTGATTGGTTCAGGGATGAGCATGTGACCCAAACTAGCCAATCAAAGCCAGCCCCGGGACTTCTGCTGGAAGTCTGCTGTAACTGGGAAAGAGTCCTCTCCTTCCACTGGGGTTGCTAAATTGGTCCTGCTGGCAGCCATCTTTGGCACCAGTGGAAGAGCCTGCCTGAGGATGAGGCCAACAAGGAGGAAAACAGAGCCAAATGGTACATGGAGAGAGATTTCTGATGGTTTGAGGGTCTGCAGCCAACTATACCTGAAATTAGCAATTAGCTCCACCCTCTGGACTGCTCAGCTGTATGAGTTAATAAATCACCCCCTCCTTTTTTTTCTTTTTTTTTTTTCGGTTTTACCTAAGTAAGTTGAGTTGGATTTCTGTCTTTTGCAAATGGAAGCAATATTTTCTTTTTTTTTTCCTAGTACAATAATGTTCATGGAAGCTTTATTCATAATAGCCTAAAACTGGAAATCAAAAAAAAAAAAAGTGTCCATGAACAGTCAGATAGATTTTTCTTTTTTTAGGCAGATAGATTTAAAAACAACAAGCAAACCTGTGGTACATTCAATATATTTAAATCTCACAATAGAAAAGGAAAAGTACAAAGCAATATTTTCTAATTCAGAAAATTTTACAAAACCTGGCATTCATTCAACAGCAATTAGGTGCTGGCCTTATGGTAACCACTAGAGTACACAGAGGTTAGGAAGATTTGGAGCACCCTCAGGGAACTCCAGTCTAGAGCTGGGTGACAAAGTCTAGCTCCTGTCCTCAATCAGAGGACTATGGTATTGCCTTCACCAAGAAACAAAGCCCTGGCCAGAGGCCACCCTGGGCATCAGGATGCCTGGCCTACAGCCCTGCCTAAGAAGTCCTAGAGTAGGTCATCTTCTGCTGGGGTTCACAGCACCCCTCACAAGGTGGCTTCAGGTAGGGCGATCAACCATCCTGGTTTGTCTAGGAATGAGGCATTTCCCAGGATATGTGCTAAAACCAGGACATCCCAGACAACTGGATCAGCTGGTCACCTTAGCTTCAAGAGGTCCTTAAACTGCCAGGAACTGTGCAAAATGTTCTGAGTGTACAGTGTGTCATTTTCTGCAGAGAGGGTCTATAGTCTCCATCTGATTCTCAAGAAGTAGTTAGGTTAGAACTATGGCCTTTGGCAAATCACTTCTTTTAAAGCCTCAATTTACCCTATAAAATGAGACAGATACTCTTTCTTTCCCACATACTGACTCTCATATTTACTGAATAGCTCTGATGATCTATTAATAGCTAAGGAAGGAAGGATTCTAAACTCTGGGAATTTTATCTAGAAGAGAATGTCGATGAGCTTTTCTTTTTTTTTTTTTTTTTTGCGGTACGCAGGCCTCTCACTGTTGTGGCCTCCCCCGTTGCGGAGCACAGGCTCCGGATGCGCAGGCTCAGCGGCCATGGCTCACGGGCCTAGCCGCTCCGCAGCATGTGGGATCTTCCCGGACCGGGACACGAACCTGTGTCCCCTGCATCGGCAGGCGGACTCTCAACCACTGCACCACCAGGGAAGCCCTTGATGAGCTTTTCTAAGTCAACTTTAAAAGACAATTCTAACATGACAAGAGCTAACATTTTGGAGCACTAACCACATTTCAGACACTGGGCTAAAGGATTTCTGTGTACTACCTAATTCAATCCTTCCTGTTATTCTCCCCACTTGTGGGGAGATAAGGTAACAAAGTGATTAAGTAATTTACCATGCCCACACAATTAGCAAAGAGCAGAGCTGGACTTCAAAGCCCAGGCATTCTGGCCCAGTGCCCACATTTGTTTCCACAACCTTACAAATCTCAACACTTGATATGTGAACTCAAGATTCAGGACTTCCATGGACATGACCCTATCAGGCCCTAAGTGGAAGCCCAACACTTAGGAAAGGAAGACACTGGGCAATCATTAGGCTCTTAGGATATGCCAGACATGGTGCTAGCCCATTCACATGGGTTCTCTCATTAAATCCTCTCAGCAACTCTGTTTGGTAGTCATTATTCTACCCATTATACAGATTAGGAAGTTGAGGCTCAGAAAGGCAAAGTAGCCTCTCCAAGGTCACACAGCAGAGTAGGACATGGCAGCATCCATGGTGATGAGAGGAGGTGAGAAGCAGGAGAAGGAGGACTGAAATCATGGAACAGAGACCTTTCGGGGAGCCCAACCTTCCCATTTTAAAGATGGAGAAACTGAAGGCATTTAGTAATTTGCCCAAGGTACAATGGTGAGCAACAGCGTCAGGACCCAAACACAAGTTTCGAGACTCCCAGTACAGTGCTCTTTCCTAGATGAGGAAGGAGGAGGTAAGTGAAGTCATAGATAAACCAAGCACATCTTCTCAAAGCATCTGTGTCGCTCAGTGACATGCAACTATTTTATTCTAAAACAAATGGGAATATAATGGGAGTACAATATAATATTTAATTCATTTTTAAAGACACAACCTAAAACTGTGAAAGAATTTCCAGCCTCCCCCTGACTGCCGGGGACACACAGTTCCTTTCTGATACCCTCAGGGGTCCTTTAGTGGCAAAGTTTGAGGAACATTGAGCTACTTCCCAAGGCCTTGGGAAGATTGCACATGAGGAAACTGAGGCCTATGGGGGCCCTGCTTGTCCCCAGTACAGAGTCCACGGCAGCCCCTTGGACTGGAAACCTCAGCTGCCAACCTCCTTCAGGGCCCAGCCCAGGTGGAGAATATGGGGCCAAGCTCCCAGCTGGCCGATGGGATTCCAGAAAGGCCACACCGACCCTCCAGCCAAGGTCATACAACCTGGCCCAGTATCCCAAATGGCTCTCTCAGGCTCGATGTTCAGGCTCTCCCAAGAAGGGGAGCGCTGGGCAGGACAGGGATGGGGCCATCAGCTGCTGTCACCCACCCTGTAATTTCCTGGACTTTTATCCATTTTCCCCTCAATTATGTGCTGCTCAAAATGGTCCTTTTCGGCTTCCTCACGGGCTCTTGCCTGCTCATGCCTTCTTTGTGTCCCAGGTAATTGCTAGTGACCTTTTCTAAGTGTACTAATTAAAGGTGCCAATTTAATCTTATATTTAAGACAAGACGCCCCGCAATTTTCCCACTGGGTACATACACCCCCGCCCACCCCCCGCCCAACGGTCCTGCCATTCTGTAGAAGCTGGGCCTGGCTTTGGCTTCTCCAGGACAAGCAGCTCATTTCCCCACCAGCGAGGCTTCAAGCAACCTCTGTGCGCACCATTCAGACAGGAATGAAGCCAAGCTGTGGGGCCCAACCTCTGCCCAGTGCCCCCCAGAAGCAGCCCCTCAGGAGAACCATCCCGGCTTTGGGATCCTGGGGTACACACACCACACTCTGGGCTTGTTTCCCACCTGGGAAACAGTATACCCTGCAACTCAGGCTGTGCAATACCTAGAGCTCTTTTGTATTTTTTTTAATTGTGGTAAAATATATATAACATAAAATGTATCATTTTAATCAATTCAGTGGCATGTGGCACATTCACAATGTGGTGTAAGCATCACCACTATCTGTTTCCAGAACATTTTCATCACCCCCAAAGGAAACCCATACCCATTAGCATTCCTCCCCATTCCCTCTTTCCTCAGCCCCTGGCAACTGCTAATCCACTGTCTATCTCTACAAATTTGCCTGTTCTGGATATTTCATATAAATAGAATCATATGATGAGTGCTAGCTTTTTTTTTACTCAGCATAATGTTTTCAAGGATCATCCATTTGTAACATGTATTAGTATTTAATTCCTTTTTATGACTGAGTAATATTCCATTGTATGGGTATGCTATATTTTGTTTACCCATATCATCAGCTGATGGACATTTGGGTTGTTTCCCCCTTTTGGCTATTGTGAATAATGATGCTATGAATACCCGTGGACAAGTTTTTGTTTGAACACCTGTTTTCAATTTGGGGGAGGGGGCGTATATACCTAGGAGTGGAATTGCTGGGTCATATAGAAACTCTATGTTTGTTAAACTTTATGAGGAACCACCAAATTGTTTCTCATAGTAATCACACCATTTAAATTTCTGCCAACAATGAATGAGGCCTGGAGTTCTTTTCAGTGGTAAGAAGGATAATCAATGTTTCACAGGGCTGAGCTCTCCCTGTATGGAGAGAGATGGGAGCTCGGCAGCCCTCCATAGCTGATGCTATTGGTACCCTGCCCGCTACCCCTTAGCACATACCATGGTCACACACACCAGCCCGACCTCCAGCTGCCAGGCCTGAAGGGTTCTGGCCATCAGAAACTGCTCTACCCATATACAGGACAAGCCAATAGTGCCAGGGAACTAATGCCCCTGGTAGCAGCACTCAATGAATGAGAGATGGAAGATGGCAGATAAAGAGTTGGTAGATAAATGCCCCAGCTCCCTCACCTCTCAGGGGGGTAACTCACAAGCTGTGTTCCACACTGGCTCTTGGAGGTCCCCCATGGGACTCATCTCCACTAGCCCACAGAGGTGACTTGGTTAATGAAGCATCTTTATGGCTTCCTTTCTTTCCCGGTCTCATGTCCTCACTCCCCGACCTGTGTTTCCTGGAATCTCCTCCCCATAAACAATTTGCACTTGAACCCTCATCCCAAGGCCTGCTTCTGCTTCGTAAGGCCTCCTAACACTATGGTATCAGAACCACCCAGTGGGCTTGTTATCCTACAGATTCCCAAGCCCTGCTGCCTCGGTTGGTGGGGGGCAACCCCAGAGTTTAAACGTTTAAACGGCAGCTCCCATTCTCCCTGCAAAAGCCTCTGACACACAGCCTGAGACTGGTTTATAGCAGGGTGATAGTTAAATATTTAACAATGGCCACAGTACAGGCATCAACCAATCAGAAAGGATGCTGGCCATAAACAAACCGGACCAGTGAGTACTACCTGTAAGTCAGCCTGGTTTATGGCTCACATTTTAGATGCAGAGAAAAGCTCCTCTGGACCCAGGATGATTTAAAGGCTCGGTCGTAGGGCTCTCGGCTCAGTTAGTGCTGCTGGAGGACTCTCTGCTCTTGGCCTCCCCCACCCTCAGTGGACGGGTAACCCAGAGAGGTTGGCCCCTCCACCCTGTGCCAACCCAACCCAGGTCAGGGCCCAGCCTGACCTCATGGGTGGAAAGTGGAACTTTAAAGAACTTAAATCACTGTACACCTATGTTCATAGCAGCATTAGTCACAATGGCCAAAAGGTGGAAGCAACTCAAGTGTCCATCGATGGAAAAATGAAAAAACAAGATGTGGCATCTACAGCCAATGGAAATTATTTAGCCTTAAAAAGGAAGGAAATTCTGACACATGCTACAACATGGATGAAACTTGAGGACACTGTGCTAAGTCTATGCTGATAAGCCAGTCACAGAAAGACAAACACTGGTATTATTTCACTTACGTGATGTCCCTAGAGGGGTCAAATTCATAGAGACAGAATGTAGAAGGGTGGTTGCCAGGGGCTGTGGAGAGGGAGGTTGGGAGTTGTTGTTTAATGGGTTCAGTATTAGTTCTACAAGATGAAAAGAATTCTGGAGACTGGCTGCATAAGAGTGTGAATGGACTTAACACTCTCTATACTTAAAAATGGTTAAGATGGGGCTTCCCTGGTGGCGCAGTGGTTGAGTCTGCCTGCCGATGCAGGGGACACGGGTTCGTGCCCCGGTCCGGGAAGATCCCACATGCCGCAGAGTGGCTGGGCCCGTGAGCCATGGCCGCCTGAGCCTGCGCGTCCGGAGCCTGTGCTCCATGACGGGAGAGGCCACAACAGTGAGAGGCCCGCGTACCACAAAAAAAAAAAAAAAAAAAAAAAGGTTAAGATGGTAAATTTTAGGTTATGTGTACTTTACCACAATTTAAATATTTAAAAACCAAAACTTAAACCAGATCACATCTAAGGCCCCAGTGACCTTACCTGAGATAATCCTCCCACTGCATCTCACAAAGGGGTCCCTGGGCTTATCCCCCTCTGCCATGGTCTTCTTTCTGATCCTGAACACTCTGTGGCTGCCTCAGGGCCTTTGCCCTGGTTGTGTCTTCTGCCAGGAATATTCCAACCCTAGGTCACTACATGCTACTCATTATTCACCTCTCAGGCCATGAGCTACCTTCTCGGAGAGGCTTTCCTCAAATACTCCATCATACAGGTAGAGTCTGTCTAAAGAGATGTCTCTGTGTCCTCACACCCCAAGTCACTGCCTTCACAGCCCCTCCCTCCTCTGAAATGATCTCGTTTACTCACTTGACTTGCTGACTGCCTGCCCCAACCCCCTATCTGCCACACAAACACACTCGTGTTAGCTCCATGGGGGCAGCAGCCTGGCCTGTCGTGTTCCCTGATGTATCCCTAAGCCTAACATGGGCTGGCATCCTGGAGGCACTCAGTAAATAGTCGTTGGGTAAATAAATGGATGCTGCCAACTGCCTAGGGGTGTCGGGAGAAGATAGCCCCCCCAAAGCCATGAAGATCTCTGAGCCACGACAAGAGGAGAGAGTACAGCAAGTTAACTCTTAATTATGTACACTGTGGACAGGAAAAAGCACAGATAATCAAAACCTACCAATGTCCAAACCAGAAACACCTGGGTTTGGAAGCAGGTGGAAGCATATTGGGGCACTGGCTGGTGGTCCATTCTCTCAGGAACAGCCTGAGGCCACAACCTCTACCCTGGGGGTCATCAGGGGCAATGCACATTATTCTTGGGGCCAAGTACTCTTTCCTGGCAGCTAGGTACCCCATCCTGGGGCCATGTATTCCCTCATGGGGTCGAGTAACCCATTCTGGGCAGTGTACCCCATCTTGGGGGCCATGTACCCCATCCCTGGCAGTGTACCCTATCCTAGGGCCCAAGTACCCCATCCTCGGGCAGTGAACCCTGTCCTGGAGGCCAGGGGCCCCGGTGGGAGTGGGGATCTGCTCAGCAGGCTTCGAATGCCCCTCCCTGGGAGGCCCAGGGCTGGTGACACATCCAACACAGTGGCCTCAGCTCCTCAGCAGCAGGCCACATCCATCTTCCAGGCGAGGGGTGGACAATCACAGCTTCCTGTGCAGCCTTGCTGGGCCCATGCTGATTGCTGAGATGACTGTTACTGTTATTATTGTTATTTGCACTGATGGGTGAGGCCTGGGATTGGCATGTCATGCACTCCTGGGGAGCTGAGAGTCTATACCTCCCAGACCAGGGGTGGGCCAGAAACTCGGGAAAGGCAGTGGCAGGCTGCAAGGCCTTTTATCTCATTTTTAAGTTTTGGATTGGGGAAGGATGAAAGCTATGTCCCCCAAACCCAGGGAGGGTGCTACAGAATGAATAAAGGGTAGGAGAGTATACCGTGCTTCCTCCTTACTGTATCATCTTCTTAAGGCAAACCTTTGATTGTGCCACACCCTACTTAGACACCTCCCACAGTTCACTCAGAATTAAAACAAAATTCCTTACTGAATGGCCAATGCTCCTCCCAAACTGTCCTCAACCCCCTGGCCGGTCACGTTTCCACCACACCCTCTGGGCTCAGCCCAAAGCCCTACTGTCATCCCTCAATCATACCGGGGCCTCGCCTGTTCCTATACCTGTGTTGCTGCTGTTCCTTCAGCCTGGAAGTCACTTCCTCCTCTCACAGCCTCTCAAATCCTGGTCACCCTTAAATGCATGCCTCAAATGCGACCTCTGTCATAAATATCTCCCTGATTTGTTGTCTGTAGCTCTGCACAGCAGGGAGCGGGCATCCCCCCTTGAAGGTAGAGGCTGATGTTCTGGACACGCTTGGCAAACCTTCCCACCCCTCCGTGATTAACTATCACTCATCTCTTGGGACCGAGGAGCTGGTCCATTCGTTCCCCTACCCAAGCAAACATTACTAATCAATCACAGCTCCCTTTTCTGTTGAGTCTATATTCAACTTCAGAATCCTTCACAACACTGGGTTCCATACAGCCACTACTAATCAATCCTCAAAGGCATGTGAGAGCAAGTCTTTCGCAATCTGTGACCTAAAAGGACTTCACATCAGCCATGATCTACTATCCCTTCCCGACCAGGGGCCAAGGATCTAGGAGTCTGCTCTTATCAGGCTCAGGGCCTGATAAGTTAGGAGGGAGAGAATCAGACTTAGAGTCTACAGGTGAGCTCAGAAACAAGGATAATTACAGCGGAATGAGAACCAAAAACAGCCCCTTCTCATTTTACACAGAGAGGAGCAGGGGTCCTGGCTGGGAGACAGCTGCTTGAGACAGGGCTGTGTGAGTGGCTGAGCAAGGAGTAGCAGACGGTAGGCCCCCTACCCCAGATTACAGGCCACGGGTTGTTCCCAGGTCTTTCTGAGAATAACCACTCGCCCCGCCCCATGGCCCTGGGCCTTCTGCACAAGCCCCACCCCCTTCAGGGAGGAAACCCCCTCACCCCCAACCCGTGGTCCGCAGGGACCTAGCTGCTCCGGCCTTGGTCTCTGCTGGAGCCAGGGGCTGCTGCCTTGCCCCTCTCCCCTGAGATGAGCCCCGTAGAGCCTGGGCTGGCCTTGGAGCCTGCAATCTCATTTGTTTCTCCTCTGGGATCAGGCAGGCCAGTTAAGTGCCTTGATTCCTGGGGATAATCTCATTTGTCTTAGGTTTCCCCTCCCCGCTCTCCTGCCTTCAGTCAGGCTCCTTCCCTCCAATGCCCTGGGGTCCTGAGCTTGGTCTGACCTCAGGGGAGCCAACTTTCTTTGGGGGTTATTTTGTGGTCCTGGGCCCCACGTACACTGCAGTGAGATGTGCGGCGGCCCCCTCTCTCCAAGCCTGCCCTGCACTGGCCGATGCCCTCACGTTCATCAGAACACCCTTGTCCGGATAAAGGAACTGTCTCTGTCTCCAGAGCCCGCAGGCCCTCTTCATATCCTCTCTCTCCTACAGCTCCGTCCACTCAGCGTAGATGGCATGAAGTGCTTGGGGGAAAGAAACTAGCATTCAGTTAGAACTCAAAGGTTTTCATTCATTCTCTGTCATCCATTTCTCACCATGGCCCCAGAGAGAGAGGTTAGCATCCCCACTACACAGATGAGAAAACTGAGGCCCAACGGGGTAAAATAACCTACCCAAGATCACATAGCTGGGAGGTAGCAGAACAAGGATTTGAACCCAAGTCTGTCTGACTCAGAATTCACGTTCCCTCCACCGCCATCACAGTTTTATCAAAAAGCCTTTTACTAAGCCCCAATCTGAGGCTTCCCTCTCCTTGCTCCAGGGAGACCCCCAGGGAGACTGACCGCCAGGGAGACCTCTAGGCCCCCTGCATGTTTTAGGCTGCTCTGGACTCCTGGGTTACTTGGCTGGCCTGAAGGTGAGCACCCTTGACGCACAGACTATGGGGCCCCCCCTCCATTACCCTGGCTTTCCACAGCCCACTTATCACCAGCCAGGAAGATGGAGAGTTCTTCCTGAGAGTCGGAGAAGGGGCAGCTGGCTCATCTGGGCACACTGGTGTCTGATGGCTAAGGGACAGGCTAATGCAGCAGAACAGAGAGAGACATTAAACAGTGCAGAGTGATATAAGCTCAGAGGCTTTGGTGGCGGGGAAGGATAGGAGCTACTTGTTGCTGTTATTTTAAAGTAATAAAGCACAAGAGCAAAGATCAGACATTAAATATTTGAGGGACCTGGCCCTGAGTCTCAGAATCCCAGAGCTATTCTGCTTCTGGCACAACCGCGATACAGTCATCAACGCCAAGGGCTGCCTCGCCTGGTAGCAGACACCAACGTGCTCTAAGCCCCTATAAGCTTATGAGTCACATAGAGGTTGCTACTTGCCTAAAGTCACACAGCTCACACACACAAGGCAGAGCTAGGATTGTTCGGTGACCCTTCTAATCCCCATGCAGCAATTATAGTCCTTCATTCGTTCACTCGGCAAGCATTGCCTGAGCACCTGCTCTGTCCTGGGCACTGTTCTAGGCACTGGTGATACAGCAGTGAACAAAACAGACCTACGTACATACCTCTTATGCCACATGCTTTTCCTGGCCTTTCACAGGCACATTTGGGAAGCGTGAGCATGGGTTTGGGGTCTAGTCACAGCCTGGATGGAGGAAGAACTATGTTCCTACCCTTCCCCCTGGTTCATGGGCTGTGACCCTGAGGATGAGCACTTGGCAAGTGGGGGCACTCGGGGCACAGGATCAAAGGACACAGAAGAAGTTTCAAGAGGAAGGCAGCTTCAGTGTGAAGTCCCTTTATTAAGACAGAGAGAAGCAGTGGGGCTTAGAACTAACAAGGCTGGCACTGGATGGCGTTCAGCCACGACTTCCTGTGTGACCGTGGGCAAGTCATTCACCTCTCTGAGCCTCCCTTTCCCCACTGACACTATGAGGGGGCTGACATCAATGGCCAAAGCACAGAGGTCCTTGGGGAGAATCGAATCCAACTTGGCAAGTGGGTCTCAGCTCAGGGGCCAGGCTGGTCCCCAGGTCATGGTTTCGTGGGCAGTGTGGTGAAGGCTTTCGAGGCTGAATCTCCGTTCAGGAGCAAAGGATGCTGTGACCCATTAGAGACACGTGACGTGAGTAGGGGAAGGGGTAGCCGTACACGTGCCACAAGTTCACATTCCTGATGAGGCCAACAAGCCAAAGAAGAGAGCGGGGCTGCGCAGCTCAGTGACGCGTCCGTGGTCACCCAGGTGATAGCTACAGGTGGCAGAGTTGAGACTCAGGTGGGTCCTGGGCTCCCCAATATTCTTTCCACTGCACCACATTAAGGTCCTGTCCAGCTAAAATATCTACAATATTGTGATTCTGTTTGCCACACTGTGTCCTAGGCTCTGTGGAGGACAGAAAGGCATAGATAACCCAGTCCCAGCTGGCAAGGCTTTCCAATCTGGTTGAAACATGCTGGGAAGAGCCTGACTCCTCAGGGCTGACAGCCCGGGTCCAGGGTAGATCGGATACTCTTTTCTGCTCAAGAATAGCAGTCTGAGCATGAAATAGCCATGAATAAAGGGGCTCCAGAATATTCTGTTTGACCTTCCTGAGTCCTTGCTGAAGCTCCCTGTCCTACGGGGGCCGGGAAAGCCAAGTGGTAGTTACCAGATTTAATAACAGTGATAATAGTGGGGTGGGTGTTTTTTTCCCTTCTCCTGAAACTTTTCAATTCATTGAACTGTTCAATTAACTTTACAAAAGGAAATGTGGAAAAATAATGGCAAATTGAACTTGACATTATCATTAAAATAAACAGAGCACTGCCAGCCCTTGAAGGCTTAGAAGAGATTATCCAAACACTTGCAGGCACGTGCTGATTCCTTCCTGCTCAGAGGGACCCGGTGCTTCCCTCCTGCCTCTCACGCACCCTGTCAACGCTCACATTTCCCTAGCTCGGAATGAACCATGCCACTGTCACCCATCAGCACAGCCCCCCGGTGAGAGCAGCCACAGTGAGGCCAGGCTCTGCTAACAGGCTGCATCTCCAGGGTGTCCCTTCCCTCTCCTGCAAATGATGGGGTATTTCAGTCCAGCGGGTCTTAGGCCAGGCTACATGTCAGAATCACCTGTGGCATTTTTGCAACTCCAGATGCTAAGCTGTACCCCCAGACTAAGTGCATCAGAGTTTTGGGGGAAGGGACTCAAGCATCAGAATTCTCAAAAAACAAAAACCCCAGATGATTCCAAAGGGCAGCCAAGGTTGATAACGAAGGTCTAGATGGTCCCTGAGATTCCTTCAATCTCCAGGACTAATCCGAGAAACTACGATGTAGGAAAACCTCTAGGTCAGTGGTCCCCAAACTTGTCGGCACACTGGAATCACCTGGAGCTTTCAAACAATCCCTGTGCCTCTGTCCTACATCCCAGGGCTGTGATTAATTGGGCTGATATACAGCCAGGCTTTGGAAAGTTCTAAATCCCCAGGTGGTTCTAATGTGCCAGCAAGATTGGCAATGACTGATCTAGGTGGTGTTTTCACTTGGCGAAGTTGGAGCCATTCCTGATGATGACCTTCCTCCAGGGGACTCTACAGCCTCAAACGTGTGGGTCCCTAGCTACATCAGTGCCCCCAGACACATTCCGCTCAGGCCAATTGCACAGGTGGGGCAGGAAAAGAAAAAAATTATTTGCTCGGTTGCCCCTTCCCATGTTCAAATTTTTCCAAGTCCCAATATTAAAAAAAAAGAAGTAAATACATGGTTTTAAAGCAGTGAACCCCAGCCTGATTTCATATTAGCATCACCTAGGGAACTTCTAAAAATAAGGATGCCCCAGCCCTACTCCCTAAGGGTTCTGTTTTAATTAATTGGTCTAGTCCAGGGCCCAGACATCAGTATTCTGCTATAATTCCCCCAAGTGATTCCAGTGTGCAGCCAATAGAGAATCACTGCGTTAGAGTACAGGTTCTCAAACTTGAGCCTTCATCAGCATCTTCAGGAGGGCTTGTTTAAAATGCAGATTCACAGGCCCCTGCCAGAGTTCCTGGTTCAGAATCTGCATTTCTAACAAGTTCCTAGGTGATGCTAAGGCTGCTGGTCTGGAACCACAACTTTGAGAACCACAGGGTTAGAACTTCCATGGGCTTGGGTCCTAGTCAATTAAAATTCTTTTCAAAGGGAATTTGGACCTTAGGGCCTGGTTTCAGAATCTCATACCATCCTGTGCCCCCAAACCCAAGGGGCTGCTTCTTTTTACCTCTAAATAGCAGGAAAGGAGACTAAGAAACTGAGGTGCAAGCAGAAAAGCAAGTGAGAAAGACACATTTCCCCTCCCCCCTGCTCCCCCTCCCACCTCCCACTGAGAAGGAGGCCAGACAAGTCCCTCCAGAAATCACCTCCTCTTTGAGGAGACTCATAATTACCCACAATGATCACAGTACCATTCATTTTGCCCTAAAATTAATACATCACTTTGAGAATGATAACACACTAATTTATCACAAGATTTATGAAACTTGCACTTTTTCTAATGAGATTTATGCAAATGCTGCTCTTGCCACTGTTTGTGTTTTTTAAAAGTTTTGCCAGGGAGGTGGGGTCCAGCCCAGCTGGCAGAGGCTCTGCCCCTACTCAGGGGCTGGTGGGGGGCACACTGTGGTGGTTCCTGACCTTGGAGGGTCCAGGTGAGCAAGCTTTCCCACTCGTCTTATCCCCTATCCCATCTCTCCACAGGTATGCCTTTATTCATCTGGGGCCAGTCCTTTTAGAGGGCTCACCTGCCGCCTCAGGTGGGGGAAGCCGTTACAGTTGGTGGGCTCGTTCTCTAGGTGAGCATGGGTCGATTCATCTAATCAGAGGCCTCCCAGGCCCTCGGTCTCTGAGAACAACTGTGGGGTGACGGCATCCCACTTAGCAAGGGCATGGGATAAGAGAGGCACGCGGGATGCAAAATTTAAGGTGGCACTCCCTCTCAGTGCTGACCCTGTACTTGCACAAGTCTCAGAGCATCCCCCCAGTTTTTGTGCCCTGGGCACCTGGCTTGTCTCACCCTAGTGCCGGCCTTGCCACTAGGTACCATTCATTGAGCACCTACTGTCTGATGGGCACTCTGTTAAGCACTTCACAGGCTCAATCTCATTTAATACCTACCAGAAACCTGTGAGAAAGGTATTCCCACACTCAAATGAGGAGACTGGGTCTCAGAGAGGTTTAGCAACTTGCCCAAGATCACACAGCTAAAAAGAGGTGGAGTCAGAATTCAAATCCAGGACCAGCTGACCTTGAAAACAGTGCTCTTATTCAGTACTGGCCCCAAATGATTCACAGGGGCCTGTCCTCTACTGGGGATTTAGTAACACTCCATATATCCAAGAGTCACATCCCACGTATTTCCCTTATCCAGAACATAGACGAAAAGCAGGAAATTAGCCCCAAAGGTCTTTGAGCAGCTAAAAGTCATGGTACAAAATCCATGCACCAAATTTCAAGCGCATTATGAAAAAGAGAGTTATGGTCAGGTCCTCACTCAGCCTGTTTACCCTTACTTTACATACAATTATAATCAGCCTGGTTCTTTGCTTTTTCAATTTATAGACATCTCAAGCAGGGATGTGAACAATAGTAAGAAGCAATTATCAACAGCTTCTGCTGCTCACAAAAGGGAAAGATCAAAACTCTCTGAAAAGTGAAAACTTAAAGTACTCTAAGTCCCTTCTCTAGCTCCTGTCAACGACAATGCATCATCACAGAGCGCTATTCGCGGCGATGCGCTGGACGATGTGCCGAGGAAGGGCTGAACGATGAGTCATCCCTACGTAAGGAGGCAGGTGCATATAAAATAGGTCTTATGCATATTCCATGCAAATCATTATAATTAAAAGAAGATTTTGTGCTTAAAGGGATGCTTCCCAAAGTGTATTTCACGAATCATTAATTCCCGAGGAGGGACACTAATGGATACTCCATGAAAAAGCATTCCTTGGACGCGAAGGTCTAGGGAACATTGCATTAAAAAAATTTAAATAGGTTTCTTTCCTGCAGGACCTCTCAGAGCCTTTACTACATTAATGTGCATTGTGAAGCTCCACAAGGTGGTAGAGAAGATACAGCTTTCCCCAAATTGATTTGGCCAAGAAAACCTTTCTTCCAAGAGCATCTCAAAGGACATCAGTGGTTCCGGAAATAATGATTGGAGAGATACATTGGGCCAGGAAGTTTTCTGGCTGATTTTACTTCAGGCATATCTTTTCTTGGGTGGGTGGGTGGGTGGATGGATGGATAAGCAAATGAACAAATGAGTAAAGGAACAAATAAACAAGTAAGCTGTTCTCATCCAAAGAGCCTATCAGAATCTCTGTCATGGAGGGAACACACATGAGTGCAGAGTCTGAGACGGCTCCTCCAGACTGCCCATCTCCCTGCCTGGTTATAAATCACTGCTTCATGAATAGGCAACCTGGGCCTCCTTAGCTGGGTGGCAGTTGAGATGCTTTTCACTCAAGCCAAATTCTGATCACCTGACACCTGAGATAATAATCATAATGAGTCTAAATATGTGCACAATACCCAACACGTAGAAAGCGCTTTCCTGGCCATTCATTCCAGGTCCTCACCACCACACCCCCAGGCAGGGGGCTGTCCAGAGGCCACACATTCTCTTCACAGTGAAGAAACTATGGTTCAGTGCAGCTGAGTGATGAGTCCAGAGGTGTACTGTGTGGGCTCCTGGAATTGGAGTCAGAGGCCCAGGTCCCACTCCTGGCCCCATCTGTGTAATCTAAGCAAACCTTGCCACCTCACTGGTCTTGCTCCTGCCTTAGAAAGCTGTGGCAAGGCCCAAGCCAGACAACAGAAGAGGAAGCACTTCATAAATGCCAGACCTCCCACAGAGGCTTGAATTCTCCCACAGCAGACCCCAACCAAAGCACTTTGCACCCTGCGTCCTAATGAGTGGCTGATCTTCCAGTCTGACTCTCCCACCTGACAGTGAGCAGGCCTGAGGGCAGGGACTGTGACCCTGTTCCCTGCCAGATCCCCAGATCCTTGTCCAGTGCCTGGCGCAGGACAGGCCCTTGGTTAGTGTCTACTGAGCAACTGAGTGAATGAATCAATCAATGAATGAAGGGATGCATCGCTGTATAAACATTAGGCAATCTGGTTCTAGAGTTTGCAGGAGTGTGGTTCTTGTAATGCTAAAAGCCATGCCAAGGACTCCATCCCCAATTTCTACTAGGCACATCCCAAGGAGTGTCTTTCTGCCTTTGTTTGAGGAGCAGAGAAAAGAGAGTAAGAGCCAGACAGCTTTCCCAGTGCCCACCTGCCTGGTGACTGCCTGGCTGGGAGGATATTGTTAATTGGGTATGTTTATCTTTTAATTAGGCCAAGGGCAAACTCCTGGAGTCCTCGGAGGTCCTCTTCCCATTGGAATCAAGATTCTTCCTCCCCGCCCCCTGTGGACAGAGCTGGAAGCTCTCAGGCCCCACGTGGTGGAAATGGTGATCAGAGGTGGACGAGAGGTGGAAACAAGTAAGTGAAGAGATGAGGGTGGGCTGCAGAGGGGTCCCCTTGCCACTTAGTCAAAGTACTGCACGGAGACTGGCCCCCACACTTCTCCCCCCATGGCTTTCAGTGCCCCCATTCTCTGAACATCGGGGTGTAATTCACTTCCAGAAACTTGTGGGCAAGACTCTGGCCTCTTTCACTCTCTCTGGCAGAGTCTCCCCTCTTAAACTGATTGCTGAAAACTGTCGGTGCTTCAAGAAGCCTAGAAAGGGAGGCAGAGGACATGCATTTCAGCTCCTCTAGGTACGTCTGTCCTTCACTGCGACAGGGCCTGGGGCTGGGCAGCCAGGGGGCAGAGGACCGCTTCCCCACCAGAGCAGGTCAGAGGGCGTGGCAGGATGCCAGCGACAGTCTCCCACCACCCACCAGGCAGATGCAGGAGGCACTGGCTTCCTTCCCACCGCTCTCCCCGAGGCCGACGTGGCATTGTGGGGAGCTGTGCACAGTGCGGCCAAGAGCCCCTGAGTGCGGCCCCCCCGGGACCTGCCGTGCTCCCGTGGAGAAGGGGGTCCTTTGACTCTAGTGGGAATCACAGAATACCAGAGCTGCCCAGAGTCTCAGACACCATGAAGTGCCCTCAGGCTGCTTACAGGGACCCTGAGACCTACAGCAGGGAGGGGGCTAGTCGAGGTCCCTATACAGTGACGGAGTTAGGACTAACATCCTGATCTCTTCTGTCACGATTAAGTGCTCTTTTGCCTCAACTTTGCTGTACCCCCTTCCTCCCATAAATTGTACAGAATATAGCAAGACAACCTCTGACTCCCTTTAGATGGGACACATATGCCCTGCAGTTCAGCACAATCCCCACCTGAACTTCTTTGTTTATCTCTGTTTCCAGTCTGACCCTGGGTGACATTGAGCTATGACTTCATTGATTCCTAAAGAGACTAATTAAATAGCCTGAACATGTTTTTGTTTCACACTTGTTATTGAAAGGTATTTTTGCTTCATAGCGAATTCTAGGTTGGCATTTACTTCCTCTCAGCGCACTGAAGATATCAGTCTTTTGACTTAGGCATCCATTGTTGTATTTGAGAAATTAGTTCCAGTTTAAAATGTTGGTTCCTTGTCGGTAGTCTGTATTTCGTATCTGGCTGCATTTAAGATATTCTGTTTTTCTTTGGTGTTTTGCCGTTTTGCTATGACCTGTCTGGTGTGAATTACTATGTAAATATTTATCCTGCTTGGGTTTCATTGGGCTTCTTGAATCTATACATTGGAGTCTTTGGTCAATTCTGGAACATAATCTCTTCAGATATTGCTTCTGCCCATTCTTTGCTTCCAGAATCCCAGTTAAATATAGGTTAGATCTTTTAATTTTAGCTTCTTGCTTCTTACCCTCTTGGCTATATTTTCCATCTCTGACTCTCTGTGCTACATTCTGGATAATTTCATCAATTTTATCTTTCAATCCACCAATTCATTTCAGCCATGTCTAATCTTCAGTGAAACTAATGCTTTTGAAATTTTAATGATCATATTTTGATTTCTAGGAGCTCTATTTGATCCCTTCTTTAAATTTGCTTGATCTTTGTTCCTATTGGCAAGCCTCTCTTTTGGTTCTTGAAGCATAGTAAACATTTTATATTCTCTGCCTAATAATTCCAATATCTGAAGTGTTTGAGGTCTGATTATGCTGTTTTTTCTTCAGGTTTGCAGTCATGGTGTTTAGTGTGTGTGTGTGTGTTAATTTTGACTGCAAGATCCTCATTTGGTTGGCAAGGTGAAGGGAGGGATTCTTTGAGACCTGAGACCTTCAGGTGGGTCACTCCAGAGAGGATTTATATTTGTTTTTAGTAAGCACTTAGGCTCACTACTTGTCTGGGTCCACTTTAACTTAAAATTTTTTGCTTAAGGACTTTTGGACACCCAGACAAGGTGAACTTGGACTGCAAATGCATCTGAGGGCGATCTCGTGGTTATGAATCCTTGAAGGCTGTACACCCCTTTCTACTCATCACCATGATTTCAGAGAGGCATTTTGGTTTCTTTGAAAGACTCCTAGTTTGTGTGGGGTACAGATTTATTTCTAGTCCACCCTTACACTAAGGGTGTGGTTCTTGGGGTCCCTGCTTTGGTGGGGATGGTTTTCTATTAGACTCCCTACCCTGAATAAGGTATGGTGGACCCTGGGCTTTTTTCTCCTCTTCTTTGAGCCCTGGGGGCTCTGACAATGAAAACTCGGGTTTACCTGGTTCAATAAATGGCCCCGAGGCATCAGGTAGCCTCTCTGGGTTTCTTCCTTCACTTAGTATTTCTGGTCCAGGGTGAGCCTCTGAGAGAGCACTGCTGCACGCGATGTGGCCTGGCTGCAGCTCACTCGGGCACCTTGAGACTTCTCCCCCAGTGCTGTCTTCCACCCGACACCCCTCACTCACCAGCTCCCTGCCCATGCACACCCCAGGAAACACAGTCACCTTGAGGTCCCCAGTCCAGTAAACAGACTTGCATGGTTTGGGGCACATAGTTGAAGTCCAACAAAATACCACCCTCTGAACTTGACCTGAGCCTCAGCACCTGTTTACCACGTAAGGGCTTTGAACCATAGTGATGGTGGTTAATTTGACTGAGTTGCCCTTGAAGGAATCAGTTTTTTTCATTTTCTTTTTGCGGTACGTGGGCCTCTCACTGTTGTGGCCTCTCCCGTTGCGGAGCACAGGCTCCGGACGCGCAGGCTCAGCGGCCATGGCTCACGGGCCCAGCTGCTCCGCGGCATGTGGGATCTTCCCGGACCGGGACACGAACCCGCGTCCCCTGCATCGGCAGGAGGACTCTCAACCACTGCGCCACCAGGGAAGCCCTCAGTTGGTTTTTTTTTTAACAACCTAAACTAGGGTCACAGTCTATGTCCTTCATTTGTGACGCAGCTAGAAACATCCCATCCCATCCCTGAATGGGCCAGGTAAAGCTAGTGTGGGAAAAAAATGCAGACAGTAGATCACTGGTGTACACTATTAGCTGGTGGAGACAAGTGATGAACCAAGCAACAGGGTAAGGGATGTCAAAGTAGCCTGGGTAGCTAGGCTGAGAAAAAAAGACTCTGTGGACAAATGCAGCAGCCCTGGAGGCCCAGGACTGGCAGGTAGCCCTCATTCCTGGGTGGTAGGTTTCCCATCTTTTTCTCTGAGCACTGTACCCAAACTCACAGCATCCTGTACTCAGGAGAAGGTGCAAGGCCAAAGTTCCTCTGTCTGGAAGGCCCTTCACTTCCTTTCTCCCAGTATGTGCCTTCTCCTCCATATTTCGGTCCAGACACCTCCTGGGGTGGGGTGGGGTGGGGGAGTGAGGAGCCTTCCCTAACCCACCCCTGAAGATGCTTGTGTTGGCTGCTGTCAGAGCGTGCATTTAGCCACATGAAGTAACATGTCCATGGCCCATCTCCCCACTCCCTCAAGAGCTTGACCCTGGCTCTCTTGCAGGGCATGGGGTAAGCACCCAGTGGACAGTAGCTGAGATTCTCAGAAAGGTACAGACAAGGGCAGGGACCATGGCCCAGGGAATGCAGATGCCTGCACATTATGTAATGTGCAATGACTCTCCACCCCGTGCACAGGATGGATATATTATGCAAAGGGCCTCTAGGCTGGCCTCTGGCATAAGTGATCATAAAGAGGATTAATAAGCAAAAAATGGAAAGAAAGTGGGCTGCTTTTATGCGTGGGGTGGGGGAAGGAGACAGGTGAAGGAGAAGCAGCAGCCAGCCTGGGGACGTAAGACTGGATCTCCTCAATTGCTCATTAGGTGTGCTGCACACAGGGTGACTGTGGTGGACAAGATGGCCTTCACCAAGCTTATGATCTGGGGGTGGAGACGGACTCTAAATAAATAATTATACCATCAATTATTTAATTCAGTGGTGATAGGCCATATTAGAAAAAAGTAAGCAGCTAGGCCCTACCCCACCAAATGATTTAACCATTCTTTCTTTGTGTTTTTAATAACTATTTGATTTATTTTACTTTTATTAAATAATTGATCTAATTTACATCACTCAGAATTCATAAAGCACAAAAAGCCCCCGCCCACTCGGTCCTTACCTTGCAAGCAACTACTGTTTGCAGTTTCTTATGTGTCTTTCCAGAGATATGTTTATATTATGTATTCACAAGCAAATATGTGTGTATACATATATACAGATATATACATATATATACTTTATTTCTCTTTGTTTTTTTACAAGTGGGAGTCTACTGTTCTTCACTTTGCTATATACCTCGAACAGATAGTAGAGCTAAAGGAAATGGCATGTGAACTTGGACCTGGAGGATAAGCTGGAGTTCTGTAGGTGAGAGGGAGGAGAGGACCATTCCAGGCAGAGGGAACAATGTGTTATAGCTATACCTTGGAGAGGTGAGGGAGGGCATGAAGCACGTGGCTTGCCCAAGGTTACAGTCTGTGCCCTGTGAGTGACTGACGGAGGCTACAAAGGCCTGGCCCCCTGCCTCAGTCTGGATCATCCCAGCTCCAGAGCTCCCCTGAGGACCAGCTGAGGCCGCCGTTACAACTGCAGCACAGCCTAGCTTCTCCCTCTGCCCAAGCCTGCTCCCTTCACTCCCGCACGCCCGGGAGAGCCTCCAGCATACAGATCTCCACCTCAGAGTCTGTCTCTACGGAACGTGGCCTAAGGCAATGAGAAATGGTCCAAGAGCAAGAGAGCTGGAGCTTGCCATGCCAAGTTCAAGTCCAGCCTCCCCTGTACTGACTTTGTGGTTATGTCCTGAGCCTCCGTTTCTTATCTACAAAATGAGGACTGTGATACTTGGCCTACTCTGTTGGAGGCCTGGTGTGAGACGATACGTGGGGAAACCTTGGTAGACAGTGTTGCCACCTTAAGCCATGTTACTGCAGTTAGGCCCTGCCCATTTATCCCATCTCAGTCCTCCCCTCCTACCCCCTGCTCTAGGCTGGTCCGTGGCTACAAAAGCACACTGCTCCTCCCCTCCTCCCATCCCATCTTTTCCAGCTCAAGGTCCACCTCCTCCAGGAAGCCTTCCCTGACATTCCTGCACTCTCTGCCTCCCTCTCCCCTGTGTCCCACAGTGCCTGGAGTCTCCAACAGACAATATGTTAATTCAGTGCTTCACGCCAAAATATCCCTAGATGCAGAGAAGAAGGGAACTTGTATCTCGGGAGATCCTGAAGATGTACAGCCCAAAGAAGCAGACCCTAAAGATGAAATTTATTCAAAATCTGTTTGATATTTTATTTGTTTACATCTTAGTTGACTCATTTATTCCCTCAATAAAGCTACACTGAGAGCCTACATAACACTGAACAGGACAGACATGGCTCCTGTCTTCAAGGAGCTTAGAGTCCAGCAGGTCTGTCTTAAAAATCTATAAATTCTGCATTCTACTCTGTAATATATTCATGTTTATTTTAATACAAAATTTTTCTTTCTCCATTCCACTGTCAAATAAAATCGGTACTCCAGGAAGATAAGTCAGATTTATCTGTGGCTTTTTGTGTATCAGTTGGGTCCATGTATCCCAGCATGAAAAGTCCAGACCATGCCTCCCGCTTACTCCTGGCTTTGTCATAGAATCCAAGCATCCTGGGCAAGCAGGACACAGGGTCACCTGGAGATCAGCCTAGAGCAATGGGTTCCAAACCAGTCCTCACCACCCAAGGGAAAACAGGCCAATGTGCCTGCCCAGAAACCATGCCCACTCCACACACACAATCTTCTCTGTCCACACAGGCTGCTCTGCCTACACAACTTCAATTTTTTCATGCAGCCAGTGGAGTACCCTTGACTCCAGAGAGGTAGAACCATTCCTGGCCTCAGAATCAGGACTGAGCTAAAGCAGTCAAACAGCCTCAATTTCCTTGGCTGATTCTGGCCAGGGAGATCTAAGGGGAGGTCTGCTTGGGAGCAAGTGGGAAGGTCTTCGCAAAGACATGTCGCAGGAAAAGGCTTTGGCTCCTTCCCTGCTCCTTCCTGGAATGTAGAGGCAGAGGTGATGCCTGTAGATGTGGCAGCCTGAGGACAAAAGGCCACCGCAGGAAGGATGGTGAAAGACAGAAAGAGCCTGCGTTTCTGATGGTGTCCTTCATCCACTAGCCGACCAACTGCAGCAACTGCCAACTTTTAGGTCTCCTTATAAGGAAGACACAAGCCCCTATTTGTTTATACCACTGTCAGCCAATTTTCTGTAACTTGCAGCCAGATACACTCCTAAGTAATATAGCTCTTTAGAGTGCACAAGAATTTTTGTGTAAATTATTCATTCAATCCCCACAATGGCTACAAGATGTCCATTTTACAGAAGGAGAGTCTATCAATGCATATGATTAAAATCAACACCTATGTGTAATAAACCCCCAGCAAACTAGGAATAGAAGGGAACTTCCTCAACTCTATAGAATCTGTAGACCAAAAACCTACAGCAGGCATTATACTTAATGGAAAAAACTTTAGCCACAGGCCCTTTAAGACCAGAAACAAGACAAGGGTGCCCATCATCACTGCTAAGGTTTACAGATGACACCCTGGGCAGTCAAACGGCATCCCCAAGGTCACTGCCTGGAGGTGGCAGAGCAGGGCCCAGCTCTGACCCCCCGACTCGCAGTCCTTCTCTCAGCTGATGGGGCTGTCAGACAGATAGGCAGAGGATCCCCTGTGAGCGCCACTCAAGCTCTGGGGCCCAGAGAGGACAGGGTGTTGCCAGTAGCCACGCCTACCCCGTGCTGGCCAAGTTCTCTGTGTTTGGAAAAAGAGGTGAGCCTGAGAACCTCTCTCCAGGCCGGAATAGTCCTTTCACTGAGTTTCCTGCCCACTGCCCTGGAGATGGAGGAGGAGAGAGGAAGATACTTGGCAGGTGTCTTGCCAGCACCCCGGCCCCGTCTGCTTATCTGCGTCCCTGCCACCTCGCCCCAGCAAATTGCTTGCTGATAAATGAGGCTATTTAAGAGCGAGTGATGCTGGCATTATAGTTATTAATGACGACGATGTGGAGAGACGTTTAAGAGCGGCCCGACTGTTCTCACCTCCTCCCACCTGTGACTAATGGGACCGCTGTGCCACTGGCCCTCGGCCCCCACTTGCAGGCACAGGCCCCAGGGCAACCACAGCCGCACCCCGCGGTTGTGGGAGGCGTGGGGAACCAGAGGGTCCCAGAACCGTGACTTCGACAGGAGCAAGACGGGTGGAGGACAAGAGCCAGCACCTCCTCTGGGAGCTCAGGCAGCGAAGATGTAAAAATGTGCATTTGAGAGGGCGTGTGTGTGCATCTGTGCGTGGGTGTGTGCAGAAGCATGAATGTGGAGATACAGGCGATATGTGTAAGTGAGCGGATACACCAACAGAGGGCTTTTTGCTTCACTCAGTCCCACGACTGCAACTTAAACTCTCTAAGCCTCAGTGTCCTCACCTGTCGAATGGGCGTGATAACCACTGCACCACACAGCCTGCTGGGAGGATTAAATCAGCTAATTCCTATAAAGGGCTAAGCCCCGAGGACAGAGAAGGCCAGGAAAGGATGGGGGTGTTCTCCTTCCCATGGCTGCAATTATTGAAGCAAGCTTGCACATGAGTGAGGGCCAGGAGGAAGGTGACAGAATGAAGGAGAGAGATGATGGGTACCCGAGTCTATGAAGGATGGTTGGGGATAGAGCACAGAAAGGAACAAAGGGAGAGGCAGGGCTGAGCCCCAGCTGGCATGCTCCTGAACAGCCACGCTGGTTGTTAAAACACTGAAACCCCACATGCCAATTAAGAAAGTGAGGCGGCCCCAGACCCTCGCCACCCCCCTGCCCTGGCCTCTCCCCCAAAAGCTCCATCGTCCCCACTGGAGGGTCTGTGGGACCTGCTCCAGCCCCACGGCAGGTCAGTGTCTGTTCTCCTTGGCGTGTCCCATGCTGTAAAAGTTAGGAAGCATCTTGAAGGTCACCCATGGCAGGTGTGATTTCAGAGCCTGAGCAGTGCAAGGTTATACCAGATGGGTGGCCGAGTCCCAAGGACTAGCCCTTATCAAGGGAGCTTCACAGAAAGCAAGGCCCCGGCCCAGCCCCACGTGGAATATGAGCCTCCGCTGTGTTGTGATTTATTGTTAGGTCCCTGCCTTCCTCCACAGTCAACGTCGGGACAGGTGAGCAGCGTTTCAGATCTTCCACAAAACCTCTGCGGAAGACGTTATGGACTGACTATACCCCTCAACGTCATTTGTACTAAGACCCACATGATCAATTCCTGTTTGAGATTTGCCTCCAGGGAGAAGAACCGCCTCTATAGATTAATGAGGGAGTACTCTGTTGCCTGGAAACACTTCAGCGCGGCTCCCTTTTGGATCTAACTGTCAGGACACTGAGGGCCAAATGCCAACGCCCCAGATGTTGTAATCTGCTCAACTCGGGCAGCTGAAACCACCTAATCCCTTGGCTTCCCCCAGATCCACTGTGATGTTTTATCCCTGTGAGTCTCCAGAGTCACACTGGGCTTTTCCTGTTAAGCTCCCAGTTCCTTCTGGAAGAAATCTGAAATAAACAACCAGCTTACACAGGCGGTATGTGTAAGTGAGCAGATACACCAACAGAGGGCTTTTTGCTTCATTTGGTCCCACGACTGCAACTTAAACTCTCTAAGCCTCAGTGTCCTCACCTGTCGAATGGGCATGATAACCACTGCACCACACAGCCTGCTGGGAGGATTAAATCAGCTAATTCCTATAAAGGGTTGAGCCCTCACTCACGTGCAGGTATCGATGATACCCGGACCCTCCACCTGCCCAGCAGTGTGGCCCGGCCTGTGTGGTCCTAAGCAATGGAGTCCCCTCCCACAGGTGTCCTCCTGGAGTGGAGGGGGCAGCCTCTTCCTTCCCTGTGGGGTCTGTTCACCTCCCCAGCCTCAGTTGTCTGCCCTGGCATAGGGGAGAGAAGCTTTCCAAGGGGCCAGAAACTTCAGGCATCAATGTGAAAGCAGTCCTGTGATTGGGAGAAGACAGAGAGGTTTCTCTCCTGGGGTGGGGGTAGGGGTAGGGGTGGGTGGGGAGGAGGTAGACCTACAAGGGATTCTGGATCTGAGGTTCTTGATGTCAGGGAACTGTACTTTGCAGGTTCAATACTAGAGGAGATAAAGAAATGCACAGGGAGGGGGGAGGGGAGGGGAGGGGAGGGAGAGAGCGAGGGAAGGGCCCCTCCCACCTGGAAGCTGCTGGGGATGAGGCCTTGTGGGTGGGGAATGCACTGGGACAGCCAGGACTTGGCTGCCCCCATTGCAAAAGACTTCCATCAAGCTCCCGCTCCTCTGGGGAGGGTGGGTAGTGGGATGGGGACTCAAGCCAGCCCCTGACTCACCTGTCCCTTGCAGGGAAGAGCAGTCCAGGCTCTCCTGGCACCACTCAGGAACTGAGCTGCCCTGAAACGGTCGAGATGCAGGCCAAGCCCGCAGCATCCAACTCCTCTCCATCTGGGGAGAGCATCCTTACCCTGCTGTGGACTGATGGGAACTCGTTCACCTCATGCAGGCAAGAGGACCCCCACGCAGAGCCAGACTCAGGGCTGCCCCAGAAGTCCCCGCCACAGCCACCTCCCAAGACTCGGCTCGGAGAGGGAGAGGAAAGCCTTGGTCTCTGGAGCTCGGCTCAGGATGGCATCGCAAACCCAAGAAGTCCTTCCCTCCTACTGGCCCTCTCCAGGGATTCCCCAGGCTCCAGTTTCATAAAGCTTTCCTCCAGAGACCCTAATTGTCCATTTTTAGACAGAGGCCAGTACTGACTGAACTCTTTGCTAACTTGCACCCAAGCAGACGGACGTGGCAGGTCAGAGCCTGGCCTAGGGCCCTCGGGCACCCAGCGATCCTGGTTTATCTATTGTGACTCTGAGAAGCTGCACCATTCAGATTCTCTCACAATCCCTGCTCCCTTCCTGGGGGTGTGGGGCCTTCTGACCACCAAACACACACCCCTTCCTTCCCTGTTTCCTGACTCCCAAGGGTGGCCGTCAGTGGGCAGCTGCCTGCCATAGCCCTGTTTCACGTAAGCCCCCAGTTTTTCACGAAGCCATCTTGACATGCCCACTTGGATACCCGAAGGCTAAAACTGAACCTCGATCTTCCTTTGGGGGGAGGGTCCCTGGAAAGCATCATTAACTCTCTAGCTCCAAAAGCCAGAACTGGAAGGCCAGCCCTGATAGCACGACCTCCCTCACATGTCATGCCACAACCAGCCCATCAGCATGTGCTGCTGAGTCTAATGCCCAAACGTCCCCCCATCCATGTACTTCTCCCTGTGCGAGCAGGGGCCATGACTGCCTTCTACTTGGTCTTCCTGCACTCATTCCGGTTCCTCCAACCTCGTCTCCACTCAGCATCCCAACCCCAACCTCTCCCTCATCAAATGCAATAGTGGCTTCCTGCTAGCATGCCTGGTCTTCCTGCTAGCATGCCTGGGCTTCCTGTGAGCATGCCTGGGCTTCCGGCTAGCATGCCTGGTGCGGGCGAAAGCTCCCTCCTGCCCCTGCACCTTTGCTCCTGCTGCTCTCCCCACTGGGACCACCGTCCTCCCTCCTGCTCTTGGTCTGGTTACATCCAAGCTGCCCCTCAAGCCTCAGCTCAGACTCCCCTCGCCGAGGCACTGTCCCTAACTGCCCACTCAGATAGGCCTGCAGAGACTGTCACAGTCTCACCTCATCTGTGAGGTGGTCTGGCTAATGTGTCAGACCCAGGAGGGCAGCATCATGTCTTACTCACCACTGTCAACCCGGCACACAGTCTGGCACATGGTAGGATTTTGTAAATGCCAGTTAAACACACTACCGCAGAAATGACGTGGCAGGACTAGAGAACAATGACAATACACAGACGCGGGCAAACACACTGCCAAATGAACCCCCATGTCCTCCTGGCCAACTGCGGCAGGCACACATTTACTACTCACCGACATTCTCGTGCATCCCCTCGTTTCCCAGCCCCCTGGTACCTGGGTGGGGCCACATGTCAGGTCTGTCCAACGGGATAAAGAGGCAGTGTTGTGTGTCACCTCCTGGCCGAGGCATGGAGGAGCAGGGCGAGTTCTCACCCTTCCTTCCTTTCCGTAGAGAACCATAGAGGCCACATGCAGAGACAGCAGCGTGGCCACAAGACTGAAGCGGGCTGCATCACTGAATCACCGTGTGGGGGCCAGGTACCCCAGCATCCAATTTGCATATTGTGTGAATGAGAAGGAAATCTATTGTGTTAATAAGCCCCTAAGATGATACCGATAAGCACGTGATCTCAGCTGTGTGTGTCCAGTGTCTCTCCAGCCCTCATGGATACACACTCACACACTCATGTACAAGTATACTCTGGCTGTATACTCTCCACAAAGTGGGTATAGAGGGAACATACCTCAACAAAATAAAGGCCATATATGGTAACCCCACAGCTAACATCATATTCAATGGTGAAAAGCTGAAAGCATTTCCTCTAAGATCAGGAACAAGACAAGGATGCCGACTTTCACCACTTTTATTCAACATAGTATTGGAAGTCCTAGCCACAGCAATTAGACAAGAAAAAGAAATAAAAAATAATCCAAATTGGAAAGGAAGAAGTAAAATTGTCACTGTTTGCAGAGACATGATACAATAGGTAGAAAATTCTAACAATGCCACCCAAAAACTACTAGAGATTATCAATGAATTTGGTAAAGTTGCAGGATACAAAATTAACATACAGAAATCTGTTGCATTACTATATACTAAAAATGAACTATCAGAAAGAAAAATTAAGAAAATAATCTCATTTACCATTGCATCAGAAAGAATAAAATACCTAGGAATAAATCTAACTATGGAGTTAAAAACCTGTACTTGGAAAACTGTAAGACACTGAAGAAAGAAATTGAAGACAGTACACACAGATAGAAAGATATGCTGTGTTCATGGATTGGAAGAATTAATATTATTAAAATGAACATACTACCCAAGGCAATCTACAGAGTTGATTCAATCCCTATCAAAATTCCAATGGCCTTTTCCACAGAACTAGAACAAATAATTCTAGAATGTGTATGGAAACAGAAAAGACCCTGAATAGCCAAAGCAACTTTGAAAAAGAAGGACAGAGCTGGAGGTATCACACCCTCTAATTTCAACTATACTACAAAGCTACAGTAATCAAAACAGTATGCTACTGGCACCAAAAGAGACACATAGATCAATGGTACAGAATAGAGAACCCAGAAATAAACTCACACACTTATGGTCAATTAATCTACAACAAAGGAGGCAAGAACATACAATGTGGGAAAGACAGTCTCTTCAATAAGTGGTACTAAACAGCTACATGTAAAAGAATGAAATTAGAATATTTTCTCACACCATATACAAAAATAAACTCAAAATGGATTAAAGACCTAAATGTAAGACACAAAACAATAAAGCTCCTAGAAGAAAATATAGGCAGAACACTCTATGACATAAATCATAGCAATAGTTTTTTGGATCTGTCTCCTAAGGCAAAAGAAACTAAAGCAAAAATAAACAAATGGGACCTATTTAAACTTAAAAGCTTTTGCACAGCAAGGGAAACCATCGCCGAAATGAAAAGACAACTACTGAATGAGAGAAAATATTTTCAAACAATATGACTGATAAGGGGTTAATATCCAAAATATATAAATGGCTCATACAACTCAATATCAAAAAAACAAACAAATTAAAAATGGGCAGGGCTTCCCTGGTGGCGCAGTGGTTGAGAGTCTGCCTGCCGATGCATACTGGGTTCATGCCCCGGTCCGGGAAGATCCCACATGCCGCGGAGCGGCTGGGCCTGTGAGCCATGGCCGCTGAGCCTGTGCATCCAGAGCCTGTGCTCCACAACAGGAGAGGTCACAACAGTGAGAGGCCCGTGTACCACAAAAAAAAAAAAAAAAAAAAAAAAAATGGGCAGAAGACCTGAATAGGCACTTTAAGAATACACACAGATGGCAACAGGAACGTGAAATGATGCTCAACATCACTAATCATCAGAGAAATGCAAATCAAAACCACAATGAGATCAGATCACCTCATATCTGTCAGAATGGCTATTATCCAAAATACCACAAATAACAAATGTTGGCGAGGATGTGGAGAAAAGGGGACTTTTGTACACTGTTGGTGGGAATGTAAATTGGTGCAGCTACTATAGAAAACAGTATGGTCGTTCCTCAAAAAACTAAAAATAGAACTACCATATGATCCAGCAATTCCACTTCTGGGTATATATCTGAAGAAAATGAAAACACTAATTCAAAAAGACACATGCACCCCATGTTCATAGCAGCCTGATTTACAATAGCCAAGATATGGAAGCAACCTAAATGTCCATCAACAGATGAATGGATAAAGAAGATGTGGTACACATATACAATGGATTACTAGTCAGTCACAAAAAAGAATGAAATTTTGCCATTTGCAAAAACATGGATGGACCTGGAGGGTATATTATGCTTAGTGAAATAAGTCAGACAGAGAAAGACAAATACTATATCTTAATACTTACAAGTGGATTCTAAAAAACAAAACAAATGAATGAATATAACAAAACAGAAAAAGACCCACAGATATTGAGAACAAACTAGTGGTTACCAGTGGGGAGAGGGAAGGGGTAAGGGGCAAGATAAGGGTAGGGGATTAAGAGGTACAAACTACTATGTACAAAATAAATAAACTACAAGTATGTGTTGTATAGCACAGGGAATATAACCAATATTTTATAATAACTTAAAAAAATTTGAATTGCTATGTTGTACATTTGAGACTAATATAATATTGTAAGTCAACTATACCTCAATAAAAATAATAAAAAGGTTTTGTGGCAGTAGTGTAGAAGACAGATTTGTGTGGGGGGACACTGAAAGCAAGGAGACCAGTCGGGAAATTATTATGAAACCCAGGCCATGGATAGCAGATCAATTTCATCTCACGCACCAATTCTTATAGATTGCTAGTGGCTGCTGGGGTACTCTGTTGAGAAGGGAAAAAGTCCAACGATTGACTAATGATGTCTGGCATGGGCACAGGGTAAGAGAAATGTGGTCTGAGTGCTAGGAATTTACCAATCTTGCACTAAGCAGAGATGACAAGAGCCCAGCATAGAAAGAAAAGGACAGGCAGTGTGAGAGAGATTTCAGAAGTAAAAACAGCAAGACCTAGTGACTTAGTAAATCAGCTTAGGGACAGGAAGGTTGACTTGTAGATTTCTGGCTTAGGCAACTGGTCCCACTAACTGAATTTTGGAAGATAGGCAGGAGACAAATTCTGGTTTAGACTTGCCTTTCAGGTGCCTGAGGAATACCTCAGGTAAGGTCCAGGAGACAGGTGGACATACCTGTTTAGCACTCTGGAGGTGGTTTGTAAAGCTGGACCCTACACGTGGCAGCTGAAGCCATGGGAGAGGTGAGGACCAGGGAAAGGGCTAGAGTGGGTGTGAGGAAGCGGGCTGAAGGCAGAGGCCTGAGGAATGCCAACATTCAAAGAGGAACAGGGAGGAAGGCAAGAAGGAATGGTCAGAGAGGTAGGAGGGGGGCCTTGGGAGAGTGGAGGGAAACGTGGGAGAGGCTGGCCAAATGGGATGCTGCATGGAGGCTGTCATTCAAGGTCAAGAGTAAAGCAGCCCCGACATTCCCAGGGCCCCTCCCTGTCAAAGCTCTTCCTTGGCTCTTTTAGAGAATGTTCTCACTCTGAAGCATCCCTGAAGAAGGGGTGTCCCCACTCCTGAGGAAGAGGGAACAGGCCAAGCAGGCACAGGAAGGGGGTGCTATAAAGGTCCAGGCTCGGGGTGAGATCACACAGGTATTTGCTTTATAATATTTCTTTAACTTGTATGTTCAGGTTCTATTCTTCTGTCTATGTGTTATATTTTCGTGAAAGTGAAAATACGTATTTTAAAACGGGCACAAAGGGGACAAAGCCTAGCAGACAAACCTTCTCTAAGCTGCCCCGTGTTCCCTCCCAACACCACCTCTGTCCCCTCGGCCAGGTCAGTAGTTTTCCATCTGGCCATGAAGTGTCTGTTCCAGCCCCGAATCTCTGCAGAGAACCCAGAAGAGCAAATTGGAGCTGGGGACACATGTTCCCCGCTTCCTAGCCTCTCACACAGTTACCTGCCATGTGCGCTGCTGTCTGTATACAGCTATACTCAGCTCCCATCAAACGAATCACCATAGGTCTGTAAGCCTGGAAATCATCTCAACCATCTGAGATGCTAAACCAGGCTCCAATCACATTCCTCCCACTCTCCTCCAGGCTTCTGGAAGAGAAGCCTGGAATCACCAGGCTTCTGGTGATTCCAGATATGGAATTCCAGACATGGAATCACCCTGAGCTTCCAGCCTCTACCCCTCAGGTCCTGCACTCCAGGCTGCTGGCTCATCCCCCACCACCAGGCACGGGCCAGATGGTCCCCACCTTCCCCCTCCCCTTCATACCCCTACCCCCAGCCACCACCCTCCCCAGGCAAAGCCAGCAGGAGCTGGGGACCCCTCAGGTGACAGATGGGCCACACACTGTTTTCGCTTGCCATGCGGGCATAGAGAATGACAGACCTTAGGAACCAGGCATTAATACCAAAGATTTATAGTCAAATCGGTCACAGCTGAAGGCACTTCCCCCAAAGTGGGCTCAGCCTGAAGGTTGTTTTTCCGAGGTGATAAGTGCAAAAAAGATGTCCTCACCCGCCATCCAGGGCCTCCCCCTCCCAAGCAAGAGTTTGGGCTGCACAGAAGGAATCTGAGGGAAGGAAGCAGGAATGGGATTTCTCCAAACGAGGGTCTGAGCGCAATGCCCCCATACTCCCTTCCTTCCCACCCTCCATCCCCCACCATGATCCTCAAATGTGTTCACACATAGTGGCTGTGAGGTGCCACGGAGGCCAGGGGAGGACCGAGGGGCAGAGGATGCTCCTGGGCAGCTCCTGGGGATTGCACTGCATGCACGACAGCCAAGCCAGGCACAGCATCTCTCTGGCTCCCTGGAAGTGATGGCTTGGGGGTGGTGAGGGGAAGATAGAGTTATGCCTGGCCCAGGTAAAGTGGCCCTGCTCCAAGCCTGCACAGATCAGACCAGCACCTGATCTCGAGCCCCATCTGAGAAATGGGAGCTGGCCTGAGGGGCCTGGAAGGGAAATAAATCACCGCTCCAGTCTTCCTAGTGAGGGCCAGAGGTCAACATCTATCCACTCACCAAATATTTACCTAGAGCCTCCAAAGATCACAGAAGAGCTGAGAGGCCCTTAGAGACTGACCAGGCTGATGACCCCATTTTATAGATGGGGAAACTAAGGCTCAGACAGGAGATATAAGTATCCAAGTCCATTCATTCATTCAGCAACTACTGGCACCGCACTGGGGGCTTAGCCTGTCAGCCAGGGCTCTTGCTCCACTGCTTGCTCCGAGGAAAGCCCGGCACTGGACACAGAGAGGGGCAAAAGGATGCATAAAGAAGAGGTAAAATTTAAGCATGTGGATCCTCGAACTACACTGGGAAAGTTAAGAGCAATGATCGCAGCTAATGCAATGGTTCATCTCACCCCCACAATGACCCTAGGAGTAATGTTATTCTTCCCATTGTACCGAAGAGGAAACTAAGGCACAGGTCTCATGGCTGCTAGTTGTCAGAATCTGGGGCCCACGCTCTGACCACCAGGCTCTACTGTCTCCCAGGAAAAGGCAATCTGGCAAACACTGTCATTGACAAGCCTTAATTCACTGCCAGTGTTTTTCCAGTGAGGGCAAGGCTCTCCAAGAGGGGAAAGGGCACAACGGGCTGAGGTAGTCTCTGAAGGCTTCCTGGAGGAGGTGGCAGAAGCATTAGAATGGAGCCAAAGCCTTCCTAATAGGAAGCCTCCCAGACTGGGGGCTGGTGGGCACACACTCTGATCTACCCCTGAGGGCCTTGTCTATTGGCCCCACTGGGGGATTCCCTGGAGATGGGGACCACTGGGCCCTCATCAGCAGAATGAACTGGCTGGGTCGGCTTGGCCGTGCAGGCTGTACTGGCAGTTGGCACCCCAGCACTGCGGCGAGGGGGTGGAGGAGGCAGCGGGTGCCAGCATCCTGAACTCCAGAGCCTGGCACATGAGCGGCACCGTTCCCGGGTTATGGATGAGCTAAATTAGCTGTGACGCTCATTAGCGGCAGTTCCTAATTAGTGAAAATTAATATTGGCTTTGATAAAGACATTGATGCCAGCTCTTCAAGGCGGAAGCATTATCGACCTTGTCAGCAGGGCTAACGAGTGGGCAAGTGGAGGCGACAGGGTGTCTGGGAGTGGGCAACGGGTCACTGGGGAGGGAGCACAAGGCTCTCTGGGGCACTGTCCCTCAGCAGCTCTCAGCCCTGGGGGCAGGGCCATGAGCCTTCCCTCCTAGGGTTCATGTGACCCTACAGCAGTCCTTCTGCGGGGACCTCACCCCACACCACAGATACTGTGGGATCCCTGGGCAGACCAGTCCCAGTGACGGCTAGCACCTATAATATCCATAACTACCTTTAATATTGTTTGGCTATTATTGCTCCAGGCTGTGTATTAAATGTTTTCACACGTATTTAATGCTCCCCAAATCCCAGGAAGTAAATACTTTCATTAGCTCCATTTTACAGAACAGGAAGACTGAGGCTCAGGGAAGTTGAGTAACTTGCCCTGGGATAAATGGGTAGCAGGATTTGGACCCAGGCAGTCTGACTCCAGAGCCATGCTCATGGCCTCTGTTATATCCTACCCCTCCCACCGACCCCATCCCCAAAAGAGGGAACCTGGAGGCCAGTACAGCATAGCCCACCCAGCATTTAACACTATATCTGGCACACAGCAGGTGATCAACACTTACTTACAAATGAACAAATGAATAAGCAGAGGGAGCTCTTAGTTCTTCCGGAGTGTTTATATTAATTTACCTTTCACATCTTCTTTCTCAATCTATTTGGTATCACAGAGAACCTGAATTTCAATTTGGGTCTATTTCTCTTGAAACTGCCCAGGACAGAATCCATACGCTATATCCCAGAATGCTGCCCGTCTGGCAAGGGGGGGCACCCAGAAGCACCCCTTCTTCTCAGGCAGTGACTGGAACTCTGGAGGCCTCGGCTCACCCAGGCCCTGGCTACGCTGTTGCCAAGTGACCAGCTCTGGGCCTCATACCTCATACCCCTTGGGAGGTGACTAGGCAGATGTGGCTTCTCTTCACCCCAGTCCCTGCTCCCCAGCTGGGGACCCTGAGTCCCGCCTGGGGTAATGAGGGGAAGTAACAGATACATCTAGTTTTAATCCAAATAAAGGGAAAGTGTTTGCCACCATGGAGTTTATAAAAATAACAATGCATTATTCAGGCATTAATAACAATAAAGATGTCAAACTGTCAGGTAAGAAGTTAATCTCATTTGAACACAATTAAAGGTTCTATTACCCCACCACCTGGGGCCACTTCAGCTTTTACCACTCAGCAGGCTTAATCGATAAATGGGCCAGGCCAAGAGCACGGGAGGGGCTGGAGCTGCCCGGCTGCTCAACCCACCGCTTAGCAGCTCCCTCGGTGACACCAGTGCAAGGACGCAGGCCCCGCCTAGCTGTGGAGTACCTGGCAGGACTTTCAGGGCCAAAGGCTGAGGGGAGCGTAAGCTGGGGCCGGGGCCTGCATGCCTGCCATTTACCGTACTTTCCTGGGACCAATGATCCCAGGCTGGTCCTTGGTACCAGTAGAGGGGCCCCTGCCCTCACGTTCCTGACAGTCTGAGAGGTCCAACCAAGAAGAGAGAAGCACTGTCAGTGTGGAGCAGAGAGGGGATCCAGTGCAGGGAATCAGTCACACAGGTGATGGACGGAGGAGTTGAGAGGCCAAGCGGGGATGGTCCAGTGACCAGCAGCACCAGGAAGCCACCGTGGCCAGCTCTGCGCAGCAGGGACAAGGGAGGAAGAGGTGTTTCCAAAGCCGAGGGGCCATGGTCACCTGGTGGGAGCTGGAGCCATCACCCAAGCAGTGGACACCCTTCCTCCCGCTGTCCAGTCTACTGCCGGGGCTAAGCCCAGATGGAAGCCTGCGGACCCAGGAAATGCAGCTTACAGTGTCAGCCCCCTGTGACTGAGGGCAGAGCTGAAGAGGCCAAGAATGGATCTGAGGATAAATAAGCTCAGGACTGACCCAGGGTCTAGTCCTGAAATTTAATTACCCACCATTTACTG